>NC_041380.1:412872819-412956495 GCF_002162155.2 Triticum dicoccoides
GCTGCGGGGCGAGGCAAGGCGGCGGTGGTGGGTGGTCGTGGCGGCGGGGGGGGGGTATATAAGAAGGGGGTGTGTGCCTTGGGGAGGGGGCAAGGGCGACGGTGGAGTCTGAGCCGGACTCCTTGCGTCGGGCGGCGGCAGCGCGACCGGTCTCCTGGTTGGAGATGGCGCGCGGGAGGGGACGGGCCGGCGGCTGGGCTTCGGCCCAATTAGCCTACATACTTTTTTTTAAATAATTCCGCTGAAACTAAAAAAATCCTAGAAAATAAAATAAAAATCTAAAAATGCCAAAACAAATTTTCACCGTCTAAATGAAATACTTAGAAAGAGATGAACATTTTCTTGGCCCTAAAATGCAATTTTGAAAACGTGCAATTTTTCTAATGCAAACAAAATTGCAAATAAAAACCAAATAAAAACAAATATTGATTTTAATATTTTTCCTCCAATATTTCAATTATTTTGGAGAAGTCATATTATCTCCTCTCATATACCTAAATATGAAATATTTTCGGAGAGAAAAATAATTAAAACCAAAATCCTTGTTTCAAAATTTGACAAAATCAAATTTGAAAACCGGGGAAATCCCCAACTCTCTCCGAGGGTCCTTGAGTTGCTTAGGATTTCGAGGATCGCGAGATGAAAAGCAATAAAATATGATATGCAAGAATGATCTATGTATAACATTCCAAATTGGAAATTTGGGATGTTACAAACCTACCCCCCTTAAGATGAATCTCGCCCTCGAGATTCGGGTTGGCTAGAAAATAGGTGTGGGTGGTCTTTGCGAAGATCATCCTCTCGTTCCCATGTGGCTTCGTCCTCGGTATGATGGCTCCACTGAACTTTGCAAAACTTAATAACCATGCTGCGGGTGACTCGGCTGGCAAACTCCAAAATCTTGACTGTCTTCTCCTCATAAGTCAAGTCATTGTCCAACTAAATCGCCTCCAAGGGTACGGTATCTCTTAGCGGTATGTCAGCCATCTCAGCATGGCACTTCTTCAACTGGGAAACGTGAAACGCATCGTGAACTCTTGACAGTCCTCCAGGTAACTCCAACTTGTAGGCCACTTCTCCCATCCGTTCCGAAACACGATACGGTCCTACAAATCTCGGGGCTAACTTTCCCTTAACTCCAAAACGTTTCACTCCTCGCAAAGGTGTTACTCGCAGATATGCTCTTTCTCCAATTTCATAGGTTACCTCCTTGTGTTTCGAATCCGCATAACTCTTCTGTCTGGACTGAGCTATCTTCAGTCTATCTTGAATCAGTTTAACCTTCTCCTCAGACTCTTTGATCAAGTCTGGTCCAAACAATTGTCGGTCTCCAACTTCATCCCACATCAATGGTGTTCTGCACCTTCGTCCATATAGGGGTTCGAACGGTGCCATCTTCAAACTGGCTTGGTAACTATTGTTGTATGAGAACTCTGCGTAAGGCAGATTGTCATCCCAACTAGATCCATAATCTAGCGCACAGGCTCTCAAGATGTCTTCCAGAATCTGGTTGACTCTCTTGGTCTGTCCATCCGTCTGCGGGTGAAATGTTGTACTGAACTCCAATCTCGTTCCCAAAGTCTCGTGCAGCTGATGCCAAAACTTTGAAGTAAACTGTGTTCCTCTATCCAATATGATGGTCCTCGGAACTCCATGCAGACATATGTTCCTGGTCATATATATCTTGGCCAACTTGGCACTAGTATAAGTTGTTTTCACTGGGATAAAGTGTGCCACTTTGGTCAAATGGTCAACCACTACCCATATAGAATCATATCCTGATTTGATCCTAGGCAATCCGGTGATAAAATCCATGCCAAGTTTATCCCACTTCCATTCGGGTATCGACATAGGCTGTAACAATCCTGCTGGCTTTTGATGCTCTGCCTTCACTCTCTGACATACATCACATACGGCCACATACTCGGCGATATCCTTCTTCATCCCTGTCCACCAGAAACGTTCTTTCAAATCCAAATACATCTTGGTGTTTCTGGGGTGTATCGGGTACGGTGAGTCATGAGCCTCCTGAAGTATTAACTTCCTGATCTATGTGTTATTGGGGACGTAAACACGGTCCTCAAACCATAAGGTGTCGTGTTCATCCTCACAAAAACCTTTGGCCTTTCCTTCGCTCATTTTCTCCTTTATCTCGGCAATCTCTTTGTCATCCTTCTGAGCTTCTCGAATTTTTCCCAACAATGTAGACTGCACCTCCATTGTTGCAACAAAACCTCTAGGAACAATCTCCAATCGATGTTCCCGGAGATCCTCTGCTAACTCCTTCGGCAATCCCGTGCTTGCTAGGGTATTAGCATAACTCTTCCGGCTCAAAGCGTCTGCTACAACATTGGCCTTTCCTGGATGATAGTGAAGCTTCATTCGTAATCCTTTATGAGCTCCAACCATCTTCTCTACCTAAGGTTCAGTTCCTTCTGGGTGAAAATGTACTTCAAACTCTTATGATCCGTGTACACATCACAATGGTTTCCAATAAGGTAATGTCTCCAAGTCTTCAACGCATGCACTACGGCTGCTAGCTCCAAATCATGTGTGGCATAATTTAACTCGTGTGGCTTTAGTTGTCGCGAGGCATACGAAACAACTCTTTCGTCCTGCATAAGCACACTTCCAAGTCCTAAGAGAGAGGCGTCGCAATACACTTGAAAATCCTTACGTATATCTGGCAGTGTCAGCACTGGGGTTGTAGTCAAACGTTTCTTCAGCTCCTGGAAACTTGCCTCGCAATCTTCCGTCCATTTAAACTTGGTATTCTTCTTCAATAATTCTGTCATGGGCTTCGCGATCTTGGAAAAATTCTCAATGAATCTACGGTAATATCCTATGAATCCAAGAAAACTACGGATCTCACTAACTGAAGTGGGTGCCAACCATTCAGTGACTGACTGAATCTTGGAGGGATCTACTCTTGTCCCGATATAACATGTCCAAGGAATCCGACTTCCTTCAACCAAAACTCGCATTTGCTGAACTTAGCATACAACTGATGTTCCCTAAGTTTCTCGAGAACTAAATGCAAATGCTCCTTGTGTTCCTCTTCATTCTTCGAATATACCATTATATCATCAATGAACACCACAACAAACTTATCCAAATATTCCATGAACACCTTGTTCATCATGCTCATGAAATAGGCAGGGGCGTTAGTTAGTCCAAATGACATGACCGTATATTTGTATAACCCGTACCGTGTGGTGAAGGCTATCTTTGGTATATCCTTCTCGTGAATCTTCAGTTGATGGTATCCTGATCGCAGATCGATCTTCGAAAACACCATAACTCCTTGCGGCTGGTCAAACAAATCATTGATCATCGGCAATGGGTACTTGTTCTTGATTGTGACTTCATTCAAGGCTCGATAATCAACAACCATTCTTAGGGACTTATCCTTCTTCTCGACCAAAAGCACTGGGGATCCCCATGGTGATGAACTCCGTCAAATGTAACCTTTCTCCAATAACTCCTTGATCTGTTTCTTAATCTCCTCCAAATCATTCGCGGGCATCCTATAGGGTCTCTTGGATATTGGCCTTGTGCCTAGCAATAGCTCTATCAAAAACTCAATATCTCAGTCCGGTGGCATGCCTGGTAACTCCTCTGGGAAAACATCTGGGTAATCCTTTACTACAGGCACTTCTTCCTGAACAACTCCCGTGAGGGTATTTACTTGGCTACTTCTTGGCGCATGCCTAGATACATACTTGATCCTTTTTCCCTCAGGAGTGGTGAGACAAATTGACTTACTAACATAGTTAATGTTTCCTCCGTACTTTGTCATCCAGTCCATTCCTAATATCACATCCAATCCTTGTGACTCCAAGATAATTAGGTCGGACGGAAAAACATGGTTGCCAATGGTTAAGGGTATTTGGTCCCACCATTGACTAGCCATATACTCTGCTCCAGGTGAGCTTACTAACAGAGGGGTCCTAAGGGTTTGGGTCGGTAGTTTAAACTTATCCACGAATTCCCTTGATATGTAAGAATGCGATGCACCAATGTCAAAAAGAACAAGAGCGGTAAATGACTTAACCAAAAACTTACCTATAACCGCATCTGGTTGCTCTTCAACCTCCTCCACGTTAACGTGGTTCACTTGTCCTTTATTGAATGGATTGGGCTTCTTCCCAGCACTCCCATTTCTGTTTTCATTCTTCCCTTCAGGGCACTCCATGGCATAGTGTCCAGTCTTTCCGCACTTGAAACAAGTAACGTGGCTTAGGTCTCTCTTGGCAGGTGTGGCTGGATTGGGGCGGTTCTGATTATTGCTCGCTCCATTCCCATTCCCATTCCTAGGGCCAGTATGATTATGGTTACTTCCTCCATTATGGGTGTGGCCTCCATGGTTATGAACAAGTCCTCCCGAGTTCGGGGTTAGACGAGGCTTCTGCTGAGCTCCCAAGTTATACCTTCCTTGTCCATACTTCCTCTTACGGCTCTCAATCTTCTGCTACTTCCCTTCAATCATAAGAGCCTTATCTACCAACTCCTGGTAGTTGTTGAATGTTGCCACCATCAACTGCATACTCATCTCATCATTCAGCCCTTCCATAAACTTCTCCTGCTTTGCGGCATATGTGGCCACATCATCAGGGGCATAGCGAGATAACTTGCTAAACTCATCCGCGTACTGAACCACAGTACGGTTCCCCTGGTGTAGGTTGCGAAACTCACGCTTCTTCATACTCATTGCTCCAGTTGAGACATGAGCTGTACGGAAGGCTTGCTGAAACTGGTCCCATGTCACCGTGGCTATAGGGTAGGTGACAGTGTAATTCTCCCACCATGATGCTGCTGGTCCATCCAACTGATGTGCAGCAAAATGCACCTTCTCAGCATCAGTACATCCTGCAGTGGTTAACTCCCTTCCAATCTTGCGGAGCCAATCATCTGCTACTATAGGCTCGGTGCTACTGGAAAACACCGATGGCTGCAACCTCACAAAACGGGCTAAGTTGTCCACTGGTGGTGGTGGTGGATTGTTGTTGTTGTTGTTGCCTTGGTTCTGAACTAGCAACTGCATCAGAGTATTCTGCTGCTAGATCACCTGAGTGAGCTCCGGTGGGAAAGCAAATCCGGGGTCACGTCTCGGAGGCATCTGATGGTTTAGAGGGGAGAGATTAGAATAGAATGAGGTCTAATGAGAAAGCACTACCCATATGCACATGAGACAAACACAATCATTTCACTCAATCAATCAAGCAAGGCATACAATCGGTCTAACTATCATAAAAGTGCTCGGACTATACTATTTACATGGTGGAATACTACTACTAATGTGGTGGTCTACTAAAAATATTCCTCAGTTGCAGACTCCATGATATCTGCTCCAGCTTCGTCTTCAAAGTCATCATCGCTAAGGTCGGAGTCGGTGTCATCGATGATGATGTAGTCCTCCGGGCGAAGCTCCTTGGGTTCTTCGTCTTCTTCTACTGGTGTGGGGTCTCCCATGAATATTCTGATCTTCTTAATCAGGTCGTCATTCTTCTCCACTAGTACGACGATTTCCTCCTCATAATCTTCACGTGTGGCCTTGAGTTATTCCTCCAGTTCCGCGATCCTAGTCATTGCCTTCTTCAGATCTATCATGCCTGCGCACATCTGATTCTCCTGGCGTTGAATGTGCTGGTTTAGTTCCTGGATGAAAGCTGCAATTGATCTATCCTTCCTGGTGCTGATCATCTCCCATTGCTCATCTCGGTACCCATAGATCTGGTAGATAGTATCCTTAAGCTCCTTGTGATAAACTTCTCCAATGCGTCCCATGATGATGTGAGCTTCCATACTCTTTCCTAGACTCCAGGTTGGTGCGTCGAAGGAAAACTCTATCGGTTTAGTGATTGGCGTGAAGGTTCTTCCTGGAACTTGAACTTGAATCATCCATCGCTCCTCTTCTGGTAAAGTGGCGTTGTAGGTCCAGGTGAAGCTTGGTATTCCTATGTTCAAGTACCTAGTGACTTCCTTCAGGTGTCGTCCAAAAGGTGCTTCTTCATCCGGTTGTGCAAACTTGTTCCTTGCGTCGGCCATCCTAAAGAGTAGAAAATGGAGAGTCGTCAGAAATGAGGAGAGAATAGTGATCTAGGGATTTTAGCTTAGTGGTCGTGCCCTACACTTAGCGTGTGCTCTGATACCATCTTGTAGCGACCCGACCTCAAACGGTCAAGTCTCTGTGCTTCAGTCCCTGGATCGGTAATGCTGACACACACAGTACTCGACGATTTATAACAGAGTAGCAATCACACACTTATTACATCGAATGTCTCCAAAGAGAACTTATTACAATAAATATGGCTTAAGGCCATCTAATACGATAACAGCGGAAGGCTTGGAAGATGAAGTGAGTCAATCAACTCCAACAGCATAGCTGAGCTGCACGGCAACGACCTGATGAACCTTACTCCTCGTCTGAAAAGTCTGCAACATAATACGTTGCAGGCCGAAAATGGGTCGACACATGGAATATGCTAGCAAAGTAACACAGTAGAGCAAGAACAGAATAATGCTATCACTACATGCATATTTGGCTGGTGGAAAGCTCTATGGTTATAGTTTTGCGAAAAGCCAAATTTTCCCTACAACAAAGGAATAGATTTTAAATTAACTATCATGGTAGTTGAAACATCATTGAGAAGGTTCCTCCAACTCAATCCCAATTAAGGTAATTATCGACCCATCAATGTTAATTTAGAGTGATGAGATACTTAAAATACTTCAAGTACTAGATACTCAAGATGTCCATAATCGGGGACACGACTAACCATGCTTAGTTTGTATACTCTGCAAAGGTTTGCGCACTTTTCCCCACAAGAATCGATCGCCTCCATAGAATTTGTCGCACTACATGATGTTTGAGAAACGAATGACCGAGACACAGCCTTTTAGAAACATTAACTCTCTACTCCGGGCAGACCATACCAAACCTACAACCACTACCTGCTGATCCACCTCTTCAAGAGCTTCACGTAATTTACTCAACTATGCTAGAGCCCATAATAGCTTGTGGCTGCACACAGAAGTTTCTAGCATGAATAATCTCAGTTCCCTTTGAGCCTGGGTGGCGGTCCATAGGAAGATGACATGGGTACTCCGGGATTTCCAAAAAATACATGCAACACTGGGTACTCCAGGTGCCTCACTCCACCTAGATGTGTATTTAAGTTGCCACCTTAAGTTGAACCATTAATTAATAATCTCACATCTATCATGGATTTCACTCTCCCAAACCACATCTACGAGCATAGCATAGCAATATAAGCAACATGCAGAAGTAACTCCCAAGGGTTTGAATGTAATAGGGTAATAGGTTCTACCTCATCAACTACTTCCCAACCCACATGTTTATGACATCCTAACCATGCAATGTTTGAGGATTGGAACTAATGCATAAAAACTGGGTGATAAAGGGGTATGATCAAAGTGTTACTTGCCTTGCTGACGATCCGCGAAACCTAGAGACTCCAAATAACACGCTTCGCACTCCGGGAATTCTATCGCAAACAAACAATAGCATACATAAGCAATCAAGCAAAGAAGCACGGGTAAATCTCAAATAAGAAGATTTAACCAGAAAGTTCAACTTAAGAACTCCGGTTTGCAAAAAGAATCAAATCAAACGGAGCAACGAAACTCAAACGACGAAAGAAACAAGATCCGTTTACTAATCTGGACCTAGGTCAAATTTTACAGTAGTAAAAGCTTGTTCAAGTTGGTTAAACGGAAAGAGGGTCTCAAGACGAAGATCTAGGCCCTTGAATCGCCTGATTCTGACTAACGAGCAAAAAGATAAACTAGAACGAAAATTGGATCAGAAATCGCGATCAGGAATAATCGCAGAATAATCCGATAAAAGAACACTAACGAACAGGCTAACGAACGAGCGTTCTTATCTGTAACTAACGGGCGAAAACCATTCATTAAAACGAACGTCCCGACAAACGTCCGCTAAAAAGAAAAACGGGGAAAACCCAGCGAACCGAAAAAACGAGTTAGGGTTTTCTTAAAAAAACCGGTGACTACCTCGTCGGTCCGGTGAGGCACGACGGCGACGGCGAGCTGAGGCGCAACAGCGGGCGAGGCGGCAGCGTTGGCACGGCGCAGCAGCGGCAAGCGGCAGCGGCGGCACGGCATGCCAGTGGCGCGGGCAAGCGGCGGCGGCGCGGCGGCTTGGGCTGCGGGGCGAGGCGAGGCGGCAGTGGTGGGTGGTGGTGGCGGCGGGGGGGAGTATATAAGGAGGGGGTGTGTGCCTTGGGGAGGGGGCAAGGGCGACGGCGTGGCCGGTCTCCTGGTTGGAGATGGCGCGCGGGAGGGGACGGGCCGGCGGCTGGGCTTCGGCCCAGTTAGCCGCACTTTTTTTAAAAAAATAATTCCGCCGAAACTAAAAAAATCCTAGAAAATAAAATAAAATCTAAAAATGCCAAAACAAATTTTCACCGTCTAAATGAAATATTTAGAACGAGATGAACATTTTCTTGGCCCTAAAATGCAATTTTAAAAACATGCAATTTTTCTAATGCAAACAAAATTGCAAATAAAAACCAAATAAAAACAAATATTTATTTTAATATTTTTCCTCCAATATTTCAATTATTTTGGAGAAGTCATATTATCTCCTCTCATATACCTTAATATGAAATATTTTCGGAGAGAAAAATAATTAAAACCAAAATCCTCGTTTCAAAATTTGACAAAATCAAATTTGAAAACCGGGTAAATCCCCAACTCTCTCTGAGGGTCCTTGAGTTGCTTAGGATTTTGAGGATCGCGAGACGAAAAGCAATAAAATATGATATGCAAGAATGATCTATGTATAACATTCCAAATTGGAAATTTGGGATGTTACATGCGGAGCTGGTCCTTTGAGTTTTAGTGGGAGGTACTTGATGGCATGTAGATCGTCACCGCGAGCCATGTGGATGTGAAGGAGGAAATCCTCAATCCATACAGCGGGATCTGTTGTGCCGTCGTATGATTCGATATTTACGGGTTTGAAACCCTCCGGGAATTCATGATTCATAACTTCATCAGTGAAGAATAGGGGGTGTGCGGCGCTTATGTGCCGGGCTATATCTCGACGTAGTTTGTATGAGTCTTGTCTGCTATATTCGGCACGGCCGGATTTATTCTTGGTGTATTCGACGCGACGATCATCGTCCCATGTGGGCGCACGTGTTCGTGTCCCGTATATTGACCTTGCGTTTTTTGCCTTGCTGTCCAAGATGTCTCGCAGGTCCTCTGTATTACCCCAGGCCTTAGTATCTTTGACGGAGTGGCGACGGGGTGCGGACTGAACTTTAGGCTGAAACGCCTCTCTGGCTCGGCCGCGTAGTGGCCGGTCAGCCGCATCGTACACTGGTGAATAAAGTTTCAATGCTTCCTCCTCGAGGTGAGGTAGCAACCTGCGTTTGGGCTAACTCTTGGACAGGCGCTCAAATTCATGCTCCTTGGCCGCAAGGACTTCGGTCCATCTGTCTGCTAGCAAGTCTTGATCAGCTTGAAGCTGTTGTTGTTTCTTCTTTAGGCTACTTGTCGTGGCCATAAGCCGGCGCTTGAAGCGCTCTTGCTCGACGGGGTCCTCAGGCACGATAAACTCGTCGTTGTCGAGGCTCGCCTTGTCTTCGGAGAGAGGCATGTAATTGTCCTCCTCCGGTTCTCCATCTGCTGCCCGCTCTTGGGGGGGGGGGGGCTAGCTTGTTCGTCCTCTAGCTCTGCATCGTGCTGGAGGGGATTGTTGTTGTCTTCGGCGCTATCCCAAGTGTTATTATATCCTGTGCCAGTATCACTACTCTTGCTGTGGCGGGACTTAGAGCGGTGCCACTGATGTCGGCGCTTGGGTTGCTTTTTGGAGGGGTCATCCTCCGCTTTCTCGTCGCCATTGGCTTCTTTGGGCGTGTCCACCATGTATATATCATATGAGGAGGTGGCGGTCCAATGCCCCGAGGGTGGTGGATCTTGTTCGTCTCTGGCTTCGTCGTCCATACCGTCGAAGTCTTCGGAGCCGAAGTCGAGCATGTCGGTTAAGTCGTCGACAGTAGCTACTAAGTGGGTGGTGGGTGGGCAGCGAATTTCCTCGTCGCCCGCTTCCCATTCTAGCCGGACATAGTTTGGCCAAGGTTCTCCTGACAGGGAGAGAGACCTTAATGAATTTAGCACATCCCCGAAGGATGAGTGCTGAAAGATGTCCGCGGAGGTGAACTCTATGATCGGCACCCACTCGGACTCAACCGGCACGGATATGAGCGGCTCGGAGTCCGTGGCCGTAGATGAATCCAGTGGTTTGGCGACACAGCTGTCGTAAGGGGTGAAGTCAGTATCCGGCTCTATCGCCACTAAGAGTGCGGCCTCCATGGCGGGGTCCATCCCTCCGCTCTCGAATGGCGCGACTTGCTCCGGATTGATGGACGGAGTAGCTGCGGATGTGATCTCCCGAATATTGTCCGACGGCAGAGTTACGTCATGCTCGTCAAGACTGTACGGCGCGTCCGACATGGGCCCGAATCCATCGAAGATCAAGTCTCCGCAGATGTCAGCCGTGTAGTTCAAGTTCCCAAATCTGATCTGATGGCCAGGGGCGTAGCTATCAATCTGCTCCAGATGGCCAAGCGAATTGGCCCGCAGTGCAAAGCCACTGAATATGAACATCTGTCCGGGGAGAAAAGCCTAACCCTGGACTGCATCACTAGCGATGATCAAAGGAGCCATCAAGCCTTATGGTGACGACACAGTGGAACTCTCAATGAAAGCACCAATGTCGGTGTCAAAACCGGCGGATCTCGGGTAGGGGGTCCCGAATTATGCGTCTAAGGTGGATGGTAACAGGAGGTAGGGGACACGATGTTTTACCCAGGTTCGGGCCTTCTTGATAGAGGTAAACCCTGCGTCCTGCTTGATTGTTCTTGATGATATGAGTATTACAAGAGTAGATCTACCACGAGATCAGAGAGGCTAAACCCTAGAAGCTAGCCTATGGTATGATTGTATGTTGTCCTACGTGTCAGATTTCGGGTTCCGGCAAACCCTTGAGGTTCGAACACTAGGTGCGCGCGTAGATTTCGCCTTCTACCTACCTGCACCCCTCCGCCTCGCTAAGATCTAAGCTATGGAAAGAACAGCACAAGAGACACATGGTTTATACTGGTTCGGGCCACCGTTGTGGTGTAATACCCTACTCCAGTGTGTGGTATGGTGGATTGCCTCTTGGGCTGATGCTGATGAGCAATACAAGGAAGAACAGCCTCGCGAGGGTCTGTTCTTGGTTGGGGGGTGAACTGCTAGGGGGAGTTCAGTCACCCTTCTCTCTCTCTCTCTTCTCAATTGCGATCCTAGCTAGTTTCTGGGTTGGCCGATTCTGGATCCTCCTACCCTGTGGGTGGCTAGTCCTATTTATAGGAAAAGGCCCTGGGCCTCTTCCCCAAATATTGAGCGGGAAGGGCGCCAACAGTTGGACATTTTGAAGGGGAACATCTGCTACACTTATCCTCACTAAAGTTGGTCCTCGCTTGCCAAAGACACTGGTGGTGACGCTGGCTTGGGCTCCACAATGACTTCCTCCCTGCCGTTGGACTGGTCTTGGTCTCGTTGCACCAAAACGGGTGCCTTTGCTTGATGCTCTCGCCTGCGCTTGCTCCCTTTGCACCAAAGAGGAAAGGAGGACACTGCGCGGGCTGCCGCCCGCCTGGCGCCCTTGGTCGTCATGGCTTGCGTCACGGGCACCTCGCGAGGTACCCCGCCTTGATCTCTCCGCCTCCTCGCGAGCCAGCCTGATGAGGCCGTGCCTGAGGAAGCTCTGTGTTGTCCGCCCCGCGAGGCTTGGCCCCTCACGAGGGTCTTGGGTCTGTGTTGATGAAGACGGGCCGTGCTGGGCCCCCTTTGAGCCACGCCGCAGGCTGCAGGCAGGCAAGTCTGGGGACCCCCGTTCCCAGAACGCCGACAGTAGCCCCCGGGCCCAAGGCGCGCCCGGACTTGGCCGTGCAGGGAGGCGAAAGGGCAAGGCGAAGCGCCGCGGGCCCTAACGGCCGGCGGCCTTGGGCGCCGCGTGGCGGTTGGTTGGGCGTGGGCAGCATTGTTCCCCCACTCCCCCCTTATTTTGAGCCATGCTAGGCAGACTCGTAGTCGTACACAGCCGCTCCCCTTTTTGTTGCTCGAGCGCCCTTTGTCCTTCCTCCGCTCAAACTCCAGCTTCTGTTTTCAACCCAATCTCGAACCTTCCCCCCCCCCTTCCCATCACCATGGCTCCGACGAAGAAGGGAAGAGGGAAGAAACCCATGCCTCCGCCTTGCTCGCCGCCGTTGGCGGCCCCCGCCGAGGGCTTGGGCAAGGTCAGCTCGGCTCTGGCCACTATCTTCAACGAATGCGGGAGGATGACGGCCTGGCCCGCGTCCCACTTCTCCATCGACAGGATAGTCACCGAGGTCCCGTATTTTACCGACACCCTGTGGGAGGGTCTGGTTCCCCCCTTTTCTGATTTCTTCAATGTCGTGATTTCCCACTATCAAATCCACATGATGCATCTGGGTCCTGAATCCATCACCCTCCTTTCGGTCTTCGCCTTTGTTTGCGAGGCAATGATGGGCATCCTTCCTTCGGTTGCCTTGCTGCACCACTTCTTCTCTCTGCGCCTTGTCGACCCTACCCAATGCTGGGTGTGCATGAGCTTCGTTGCCGCGCCTGAGACAGCAGCCTTAGGGATTGACTTCAGGCTCCCTCTGCCCGCGGCTAGGTTCTGCGAGCGGTGGCTGTATATGGATGCAGGGGTGCCCAGCTCCCTGCTATCGGGGCCAACTTCGCCCGCTGTCCCCAATTCGGGCCGGGGCTAGGAGACGCTTGAGAGCCCCCGGCTCGTCTTCGTCTGGCACCGCTTCGCGTTCTTGAGGTCGCTTGGCATGACAGCGCCCAAGGTGGTGAAGGAGTTCCTGCTACGCCGCGTTGCTCCTCTCCAACGCCACTCCCGCCGGATGTGGGCCTTCAGCGGGCGTGATGATCATATGAGGCTCCAGGAAGAGGACCTGACGCCTGAAGTGCTGAGGCCAGCGCTCTTGATCCTGAATGGGGACCCCAACCCTGGTAGCATCCAGTAGGGAGGGGCCTTGTTGTACCTCTGCCAGAACAGGGGCGATTTTGTGAATCAGATGCCTATATTTGATGAGTGGGGGCCGCGCCCCGCTGGCCTCCAGGGGCCTCGCGAGAACCCAGTGGTGGTGACTGCCCTTCCAGTCGGCCTAGGGGGCTCCTGGCGGGGTGACAGCACCGGGCGATGCTCGTGAGGGAGCAGCTCTTGGGGCCCATGCCGCTGAGGCTGAGGGTGGCAAGCAGCTGCCCTCAGCGCCTGCGACTGAGGCCCCTGAGGCTCCATCCACTTCTCTTGGCGAGGCGATCGGTAGCGCGCATCAGGCAGGCGCCCCTGACACGGATCACCTTGACGCTCCGTCTTCGTCGCAGGTTGATCCCTGCGCTCAACTCTTGGGCCGCTTCCGCGCGGACTTTGAGGCCCTCCGGAAGAGAAGGGAGGCCCTAGGCGACGATTACCCTTGTCGCCTGCTGAAGCGTAGGAAGTACTTCGCCACTGATGAGTAAGCATTCTCCTTTCCCAGCTCCGGATCCTTCTGTTGCTTTTACTGATCCTTGCTCCGCAGGCCCCTTCCAGCCGAGCTCGCGGAGATGGCTGAGGTGCCGTCTCCCTTGGCTTCGCCCCCTCCACCGTCCTCAAGCGCTCCGAGCAGCAGAGCCCTTGCGGTGAAGGTGATCGGAGAGGCGAACCGTCCCGAGGCGCATCGTGGCCCTACGCACCTCGCGATCCTCCTTCGCGGGCCTTCTCATGGCGTGGCCAGCCTGTCGTGGGCTTCTCGCCTGGTCGTGGACTGCGATTGGATGGGCTGGCTCTAGGCCGGGCTTCTGGCGTGGCGTGCCCGGCCGTCGCGAGGGTGCCAGCCCCCAGCCCCCTGCCCGGAGGGGGAGTGCTGATTCATGTCCCCCGACGCTTGCTTGGGGTAGATGATGGTGTGGAAGACGTGCTCGAGCGCGCCCGGGAGCGTCGCGCTATTCTCCAAGGATTCCTTCGAAGGGCGGCCGACGCGGTGAGCCTGCATGGTGAGGAGCTTGCTGATGAAGACGCGCGCCTTGAGGCCGAGGGCCTGCGCCTGGCTGTAGAGAGGCACGAGCTAGAGGGCGCCATCGCCCTTGTGCATCGTCAGCGCGACCTTGACAATGCAGAGGCCAAGGCGTCGCTAGTGGCCTCTCGGGAGGCCCGATCTTGGGCCGCTGAGGAGGCCCGAGAAGATGACCGGCGGCGAGAGGCGGCGGAGGAGCGGGCTCGGGAGCTCCTGGCCTGGTGCCACTCACTAGAGGAGCAAGTGGAGCTGCGCGAGGCAGCCCTTGCGTCGATGAAGGTGGCATCTAGCGACCCAGCAGAGCTCCTGAAGCGTGAGGAGGCGCTGACGCTGGAAGCCGCCGAACGTACCCACAAGTACGAGCGTCTGAAGATGAGGGAGTGCTTGGTGACGCAGGCGGAGGATGATGTCGCTGCACGGGAAGCCTGTGTCCTGGAGGAGGTCGGACGTCGGGTGGCGATGGCGTGCTTGAACCTTGAGCACGAGTTCGAGGAGAGGCTAGAGTTGATCCGGGCCGAGGCTGAAGGTAGGACTGCTGCCTTGAGGGCCAAGCTGGAGGAAGCGATGCGGCGGGCCGATGCTTTTCGGGCCGCCCTTGAGGTAGCGCAAGGGGAGTCAACCACCTCCCAGGACGAGGTGCTCCTTCTTCGCCAGCGGGTGGAGGAGGCTGAGGTCGTCGCGCGCCAGAATGCGGACGAGATACGTCAGCGGCGGATCCTAGAGCATGAGCATGGCCCCATGCTCATCACACTCCGGGAGAGAGCCAACACAGCCTTGGGCAACATCTGCGAGGCGGCTGTTGGCGAGCCGCACGCAGTCAACTACGTCGGCAACCTTCAGTTCTTCACCGACGTGGTGACGCAGCTGGAGGCGCGGTCGGTCAGGGCCGACAGGTTGGTGGAGGAGAGGAGCCGCGCCCTGCTCGGGCGCGCCTTTTCTCGCATCTTCAGCCATCTCCGGAACATGGATCCCCACTTCGATTTCGACGCCGCCATCGCCCCAGTCCCCCAGGCCGTCCGAGACGACCTGGCGCACTGGGTGGAAGACAATGTGGATGCTCTTGTCAGGGCCTTCGCTTCAGACAACGGCGGCGTGATCGTGGCTGCCGACGAAGGCGGTGTGGTGAACGACCCTGACACCGCTGGCGGCGACGCAGACAGCAATGGCGAGTTCAGCGATGCCAGCAATGGTTCGGGTGGTGCTCCTGAGGATGCATTGGGGGATTTATCCGACTGATCGTGCATCGTTCCTGTTTCCTTACCCTGCATGAATAGAACTTAGGTTTTAGCCTGATGGCTGTGAGAGCATTTTGGAGGGGGAGCCCCTCATGTAAAACTTGTGTTCTTCGTACTAGTAGACGTTACATTGCCCATGCGCCCGCGCCAAGTGGTTGGCTTAAGCGACGCGCTGGTCGGCTAGTTTACCTTTGTCCCGTGCGGGCCCTGAGGTAGCCTATGGGAGGCTGTGGTGTCCCGAGTGTTCCTTGACCGAATCCGTATGATCTGCAGTAAAAAAAACCTCCTGAGAGGATGCGGCGGCGGCAGTCTGGGCTGCGCGCAAGCTAGGCCTGACCCGGCTCGCGAGGGGCTCACGAGGGGAGGCAGCTGAGGTGAAGTGGTAACCAAAACGCGTGAAATTGCTCGAACAAGACTAAGCATCCCTTCCCCGAACACACGCAAATCTCAAATTCGAATCCAACTTAAATCCAGCGGGGGAAAGCGACAACCAAAGGGAAAAGCAACGAAAGCAGACAAAAGGCCGCGTCCGGCACCTAATCTAGTCTTGGACGTCTTCTCACTAGCGCGGAGCTAAGTGCTGCCACTGGGCATGGGAGGGAGCCCCAGGGCCTGAGGCCGGCACCCCTGAGACTCCGGGGCGTGTACAGCCCCACTCATTATTACGTGAGAGTGTCACGGGGCGGCGAGCTTCACAGGCACTGGGCCTTCTTCACAGGTACCAGCCTTGCTTCATATCGCCAGACGAGGGCCCCGCCTTGCGCCACACTCTAGTGCCATCAACGACGACTGGAAACTAGGACGCCGCCGATGGGGTAGAGCGGTCACCAGCGGTTCCCCCGACGACCACGGGTCCTCCGCCAGGGGCAGGCTCTAAGGCACCTCCCCAGCAGAGGGCCTACCTCCTGAGAACACCTTGCTCCGAACGCCATGGTGGTGATGTCGGATCTCGGCCCCTCTCCTGCAGCCCCCTGCGCCCTCCTCCCGAGGGGTAGGAGACTGTGGGAGCGGGGCAGCTGCTCGCTGTGGCGACCTGCACCTCCTGCGATCCATGATTAGCGTATGCCTGCTTCTGAGGAAATAGTGGTACCCGATAATCGTTGCCTGCAACGTGGCCAGTGGGACCGTCCCGGGGCTCCTGGAAGGGCTCAGCTTCTGGCGCCTTGTTCCCCCAGCTTGGGCTGAGGAGCGAGCCTTGTTCGCCCTCGTGAGGGTGTCCTTGGTCCATCATGAGGGGCACGTATTCTTCTGGCGCCGTCATCCCGAAGGCCATGCCGTAGTGCTCCGCGTGCCACGCAGCTCTGGTTGACGCGCCCACCGTGGGGTGGTAGCGCGGCTGTCCACTGGGGCCGTGGGTCGCATCGAGTCCTTCTTCTTCGCGGACCGGGAGCGGGGGCAGCGCCACCGTCGGTCCGGTGCCGACAGCTTCGCTGGCGTTGGAGTAGCCTTGGAACCCGCGGGCGCGCGCGGAGCCCCCGCGAGGGCCGCCCTGGGCTTGAGATGGGAGCTGGGTGCAGAAGGGGTGAGCCCCCGAGGCGGCGAAGCCCAGGAGCTCTGCCACCCGCTCCAGCAGCACGTCATGGCCGCCCTCCAGCAGCCTGCTCTGCAGCAGCTCTCGGGCCACCGTGAGCGCGGCCCTCGAGTTCGCTTGCTCCCAGCGGGTGTACGGTGTCGTGGTCGCGGCGTGATTGGAGGCCCTTGCTGCCGACCGCGCCTGCCGCGGTGTGAGAACTGTCGAAGCTTGTCCGTGTTGCCCGCGGCCCGCAGCGCCCTGCGGACCGCGAGCTGCCTGGGGCACGGGGTCGCCCGAGGCGAGCGGCTCTGCGCGGGCGGGCCACGCCACCCATGGATCTGGGTTGCCCTCCTGGTCACTGGACATGGTGATGACGACGCGACGGGACACGAAGCGGTAGAAGGTGGATTCCGGCGCACCCCTACCTGGCGCGCCAAATGTTGGATTTCGGGTTCCAGCAGACCCTTGAGGTTCGAACACTGGGGTGCGTGCGGAGATTTCGCCTTCTACCTACCTGCACCCCTCCGCCTCGCTAAGATCTAAGCTATGGAAAGAACAGCACAAGAGACACATGATTTATACTGGTTCGGGCCACCGTTGTGGTGTAATACCCTACTCCAGTGTGTGGTGTGGTGGATTGCCTCTTGGGCTGATGATGATGAGCAATACAAGGAAGAACAGCCTCGCGAGGGTCTGTTCTTGGTTGGGGGGGATGAACTGCTAGGGGGAGTTCAGTCACCCTTCTCTCTCTCTCTCTCTTCTCGATTGCGATCCTGGCTAGTTTCTGGGTTAGCCGATTCTGGATCCTCCTACCCTTTGGGTGGCTAGTCCTATTTATAGGCAAAGGCCCTGGGCCTCTTCCCCAAATATTGAGCGGGAAGGGCGCCAACAATTGGCCATTTTGAAGGGGAACATCTGGTACACTTATCCTGACTAAAGTTGGTCCTCGCATGACAAAGACTCCGGTGGTGACGCTGGCTTGGGCTCCACAATGACTTCCTCTCTGCCGTTGGACTGGTCTTGGTCTCGTTGCACCGAAACGGGTGCCTTTGCTTGATGCTCTCGCCTGCGCTTGCTCCCTTTGCACCAAAGAGGAAAGGAGGACACTACGCGGGCTGGCACCCGCCTGGCGCCCTTGCTCGTCATGGCTTGCGTCACGGGCACCTCATGAGGTACCCCGCCTTGATCTCTCCGCCTCCTCGCGAGCCAGCCTGATGAGGCCGTGCCTGAGGAAGCTCCGTGTCGTCCGCCCCGCGAGGCTTGGCCCCTCGCGAGGGTCTTGGGTCTGTGTTGATGAAGACGGGCCGTGCTGGGCCCCCTTTGAGCCACGCCGCAGGCCGCAGGCAGGCAAGTCTGGGGACCCCCGTTCCCAGAACGCCGACACTACGGACTAAAACCCTCCGGTTTATATAGACACCGGAGGGGGCTAGGGTTACACAAGGTCGGTTACAAAGAGGGAGGTATCCATATCCGTTTTGCCTAGCTTGCGTTCCACGCCAAGTAGAGTCCCATCTGGACACGGGACGAAGTCTTTAGTCTCGTATCTTAATAGTCCAACAGTCCGGCCAAAGGATATAGTCCGGCTCTCCAGAGACCCTCTAATCCAGGACTCCCTCACCCGTCAAGAACTTGAGCGTTGTTCTTCGTGCCTCAAGCGGAAGCCCCGCTTCCTGAAGCCTCATGCGATCCTTGCCGCCGGGCAGGGCCCACATCGGTCGGGAATGGCGCTGGAGGGGGGCGACGCGGCACCGGAGGAACTCCTTCATCACCATCGGCGCAGTCATGCCGAGATCTTTCAGCCTGTTCAACCGGATCTAGACGAAGGCAAGGCGGGGGTCCGCGAGCTTCTCATGGCCCCAGCCGGAGCTGGGAATGGCGGGCGCCAAAGGGGGAGAGCAGGGGCTGAGCACACCGACGTCCACAAACACCCACCGTGTCCGAAATCCGCTCGCAGATGGTGGGGGCTCAAAGTCAATCCCCGAGCCTGCTATCGTGACCATGGCCTGGAAGCTCAGGCATCTCGAGCATTGTCGAGGATCGGTCAGGTGCAGCGAGAAGAAATGGCGAAGTAGGGCCACGGAAGGGTGAATGCCCACCATGGCATCACAGACGAAAGCAAAGACGGCAAGAAGGGAGACTGATTGGGGATGTAGGTGCAACATATGGATCTGATAGTGGGAGAGCACGATGATAACCCACAAGTGTAGGGGATCACAACAGTTTTCGATAAGTAAGAGTGTCAAACCCAACGAGGAGCTAAAGGCAGAACAAATATTCCCTCGAGTTCTATTGACTACCGATACAACTCTACGCACGCTTAACGTTCGCTTTACCTGGAACAAGTATGAAACTAAAAGTACTTTGTAGGTGTTTTTGGATAGGTTTGCAACATAATAAAGAGCAAGTAAATAAAAAGTAGGGGCTGTTTATATAAAGACACAACTAAGTTAGTTTTAGTAAAGAGCTTTTTGTTACGAGAAAGTTATTTGTCCCTAGGCAATTGATAACTAGACCGGTAATCATTATTGCAATTTTATATGAGGGAGAGGCATAAGCTAACATACTTTCTCTACTTGGATCATATGCACTTATGATTGGAACTCTAGCAAGCATTCGCAACTACTAAAGATCATTAAGGTAAAACCCAACCTTAGCATTAAAGTATCAAGTCCTCTTTATCCCATACGCAAACAACCTACTTCCTCGGGTATGTGTTTCTATCACTCACGCCACCCACCATAAGCAAATCATGAACATATTGCAAACTCTACAGCAGGAATCCCTCACGCTTGCGCGCCACAGAGAGCACCATAGGACAGCACCAATAATAAAACATGCAACTCAAACCAAACACGATCAACAAATAACCCATAGGACAAAACGGATATACTCAAACATCATAGGATAGCCATACATCATTGCGAAATGATATATAGCATTGAGCACCATGTTTAAGTAGAGATTACTGCGGGTAAGAGAGAGGTTACACCGCTGCATAGAGGGAGGAAGAGTTGGTGATGATGGCGGTGAAGTTGTTGGTGAAGATTCCAGTGATGATGATGGCGCCCGGTGGCACTCCGGTGCCACCCGAAGCGAGGGGGAGAGAGCCCCCCTTCTTCTTCTTCCATGACCTCCTCCTAGATGGGAGAAGGATTTCCCCTCTAGTCCTTGGTCTCCATGGCATGGGAGGGGCGAGAGCCCCTCCGAGATTGGATCCGTCTCTCTATCTCTCTCTGTTTCTGCGTTCTCTCTGGCTGCCCTTTCACCGTTTCGTATATATATGGAGATCCATAACTCCGACTAGACTGAAATCTTCGCCGTGATTTTTTCCTAAAAATTAGCTTTCTTGCGGCCGAAGAAAGGCATTAACCTCCTTATGGGGGCTCACGAGGGTCAGGGGCGCGCCCAAGGGGGTGGGGCACGCCCCCCTGCCTCGTGCCTCCCTCGGGCATCGTCTCGCGTGGATTTTTCTTCCCATATTCTCTGAATATTCCAAAAATAATCTCCGTCCGTTTTTATCCCGTTTGGACTCCGTTTGATATGGACATTCCGCGAAACAAAAATATGCAACAAACAGGAACTGGCACTGGGCACTGGATCAATATGTTAGTCCCCAATAATAGTATAAAAAGTTGCCAAAAGTATATGAAAGTTGTAGAATATTGGCATGGAACAATCAAAAATTATAGATACGACGGAGATGTATCACACGACGTTGAAGAAGGCAGAGAAAGGAGGAACCAGGCCAGCCCACAAGGCGTCGATGAAGAATGGAACCTCGGTTGCCGTCCTGTCGACGAAGGCGCGAGATGCGGGCCAGTACGCTGTCCTCCCCCATTTGTTGGAGTCAGCAGCGAGCGCAGGGTGAACCTTGCCCATGGCTTCCTGGTTGAGCACCAGTGACCGGCCAATGGCGGGTTCAATGGCCGGGGGTGGCCCGACTGAAGACTGAGACTTCTTCTTTTCCTTCTCCGTTCGTCGGGGCGCCATGGTAACGAGGAGGGCTGAGCTCGGGACAGATTGGAAGAGCAGGTTATTGTTTCGAAAAGGCAGGGGAGTTGGAGGGGCGCGTCACCAGCAATGGGGGATAACTGTGTAAGTCACGGTGGCCGCCTAGCCAGGCGGATATCAAGGCTGCATGGGGAAGCGAAGACGCCCACGTCCAATCGACCGACATGCGTCAAACAAGGCCGCAGGCTGTTGGGGCATGCGGCACTCCGCACTTGCCCTTTGGCTTCGCCCCGAAGCCAAGTCCGAGCTCGCCTTGGGCCCGGGGGCTACTGTCGGTGTCCTGGGAACGGGGGTCCCCAGACTTGCCTACCTACGGCCCCGGCGTGGCTGCACCAGCGGCCCTGTACGGCCCATCTGCACCAACAAACACTCAAGACCCTCACGAGGGGCAAAGCCTCGCGAGGCGGTCGACGCAAGACCTCCTCGGGGGTGGCCTCACCAAGCTGGCTCGCGAGGGGCGAAGAGATCAAGGCAAGGGACACCTCACGAGGTAACTGTGATGCAAGCCATGACGACCAAGGCCAGGTGAGCGCTAGGCAGGCGCCAGCGTGCGCAGTGTCCTCGCTTCCTCTTTGGTGCTAAAGAGGCAAGCGCAGGCGCGGTGTCCCGAGGCATCAAGCAAAGGTTTCCATATCGGTGCAACAAGACCAAGACCAGTAGGAAGGCAGGACGGAGGTCACCGTGGAGCCCAAGACGGCGTCATCACCAGAGCCTTTGGCAGGCGAAGACCATCTTTTGTCAGGATAGCTTGTGCTAGCTGTCCCCCTTAAAACTGGCCGTTGTGGGATCCCTTCCCGCCTAATATTTGGGGAGAGGACCCAGGCCTCTATAAATAGGGTTAGCCACCATCGTAGCCGGGGATCGGCCCATCAAGAGACGAAAGGATCTCATCTTGGACCGGATCCACTCCACCAAGGCAAACACACAAGCTCACCAAGCACAAGAGCACCTCTCCTCAGGAGGTTGTTCTTCCCTTGTAACTGTTCATCCTCAGCCCAAGAGGCAATCCACGACACCACACTGGAGTAGGGTATTACACCACATCGGTGGCCCGAACCAGTATAAATCTTGTGTTCCTTTGTATTGCGAGTTCGACACGCTAAGACTTGAGATTGCGGTGAGGGCATGAGTTAGAGGGAGGAGAGACCTTCGTGCGCACCCCAGTGTTCGAACCTCAAGGGTTTTGGCGGAACCCAAAATCCGACAACCCCTTTACACAAATACCCATGCATATGTAGTGTAGATCCTTGCTTGCGAGTACTTTGGACGAGTACTCATGGTTGATTTTCTCCCTCTTTTCCCTCTTTCCATTCTTCTCGGTTGTGGCAACCATATGCTGGAGCCCAGGAGCCAGACGCCACCATCAACGACGACTCCTACTAGACCGGAGGTGCCTACTACTACGTGCAGGCCGCCGCCAATGACCGAGAGTAGTTTAGGAGGATCCTAGGCAGGAGGCCTGCGCCTCTTTTGATCTGTATCCCAGTTTGTGCTAGCCTTCTTAGGGGTGCTACATCTTGAGCTTGCGTTGGTTTTCCCCGAAGAGGAAGGGATGATGCAGCAGAGTAGCGTAAGTATTTCCCTCAGTTTTTGAGAACCAAGGTATCAATCCAGTAGGAGGCCATGCTCAAGTCCCTCGTACCTGCACAAAACGATAGCTACTCGCAACCAACACGATTAGGGGTTGTCAATCCCTTCGGGTCACTTACGAGAGTGAGATCTGATAGATATAATATTTTTCGTATTTTTGGTATAAATATGCAAAGTAAAAAAGTAAAAGTAAAGTAAAAAGGCAAAGCAAGATTAAAGTGATGGAGATTGATATGATGAGAATAGACCCGGGGGCCATAGGTTTCACTAGTGGCATCTCTCAAGAGCATAATATTCTACGATGGGTGAACAAATTACTGTTGAGCAATTGACAGAATTGAGCATAGTTATGAGAATATCTAGGCATGATCATGTATATAGGCATCACGTCTATGACAAGTAGACCGAAATGATTCTGCATCTACTAATATTACTCCACTCATCGACCGCTATCCAGCATGCATCTAGAGTATTAAGTTAAAAACAGAGTAACGCCTTAAGCAAGATGACATGATGTAGAGAGATAAATTCATGCAATATGAAATAAACCCCATCTTGTTATCCTCGATGGCAACAATGTAATACGTGCCTTGCTGCCCCTTTGTCACTGGGAAAGGACACCGCAAGATCGAACCCAAAGCTAAGCACTTCTCCCATGGCAAGAACTACCAATCTAGTTGGCCAAACCAAACAAATAATTTGAAGAGACTTGCAAAGATAACCAATCATACATAAAAGAATTCATAGAAGATTCAAATATTATTCATAGATAGACTTGATCATAAACCCACAATTCATCGATCTCAACAAACACACCGCAAAAAGAAGATTACATCAAATAGATCTCCACAAGAGAGGAGGAGAACTTTGTATGAGATTCAAAGAGAGAGAAGAAGCCATCTAGCTACTAACTATGAACCCGAAGGTCTGAGGTAAACTACTCACACTTTATCGAAGAGGCTATGATGATGTAGAAGCCCTCCGTGATGACGGCCCTCTTCCGGCGGAGCTCCAGAATAGGCCCCAAGATGAGATCTCGTGGATACAGAAAGTTGCGGCGGTGGAATTAGGTTTTTGGCTCCTGTTCTGATCGTTTGGGGGTACGTGTGTATATATAGGAGGAAGGAGTACGTCGGTGGAGCACCGAGGGGCCCACGAGGTAGGGGGCGCACCCTAGGGGGGGCGCCCCCCACCCTCGTGACCTCCTCTTTGACTCCTTGGAGTAGGGTCCAAGTCTCCTGGATCACGTTCGGTGAGAAAATCACGTTCGTGAAGATTTTATTCCGTTTGGACTCCGTATGATATTCTGTTTCTCCAAAACACTGAAATAGGCAAAAAAACAACAATTCTGGGCTGGGCCTCCAGTTAATAGGTTAGTCCCAAAAATAATATAAAGGTGGAAAATAAAGCCCAATATAGTCCAAAATAGTAGATACTATATCATGGAGCAATCAAAAATTATAGATACGTTGGAGACGTATCAGGCATCCCCAAGCTTAATTCCTGCTCGTCTCGAGTAGGTAAATGATAAAAAGAGAATTTTTGATGCGGAGTGCTACTTGGCATAATTTCAATGCAAATCTTCTTAATTGTGATATGAATATTCAGATTCGAAAGATTCAAGACAAAAGTTCATATTGACATAAAAATAATAATACTTCAAGCATACTAACAAATCAATTATGTCTTCTGAAAATAACATGGCCAAAGAAAGTTATCCCTACAAAATCATATAGTCTGGCTATGCTCCATCTTCACCACACAAAGTATTTGAATCATGCACAACCCCGATGACAAGCCAAGCAATTGTTTCATACTCTAAGTTTTTCAAAACATTTTCAATCTTCACGCAATACATGAGCGTGAGCCATGGATATAGCACTATAGGTGGAATAGAATGGTGGTTGTGGAGAAGACAAAAAGGAGAAGATAGTCTCACATTAACTAGGCGTATCAATGGGCTATGGAGATGCCCATTAATAGATATCAATGTGAGTGAGTAGGGATTGCCATGCAATGGATGCACTAGAGCTTATACGTATATGAAAGCTCAAAAAGAAACTAAGTGGGTGTGCATCCAACTTGCTTGCTCATGAAGACCTAGGGCAATTTGAGGAAGCCCATCATTGGAATATACAAGCCAAGTTCTATAATGTAAAATTCCCACTAGTATATGAAAGTGATAACATGAGAGACTCTCTACTATGAAGATCATGGTGCTACTTTGAAGCACAAGTGTGGTAAAAGGATAGTAACATTGTCCCTTCTCTCTTTTTCTCTCATTTTTTATATTTTTTATTTGGGCCTTTTATCCTTTTTTATGGCCTCTTTTCTTTCTTTTTTATTTGGGCTTCTTTGGCCTCTTTTATTTATTTTTCGTCCGGAGTCTCATCCCGACTTATGGGGGAATCATAGTCTCCATCATCCTTTCCTCACTGGGACAATGCTCTAATAATGATGATCATCACACTTTTATTTTTCTTACAACTCAACAATTACAACTCGATACTTAGAACAAAATATGACTCTATGTGAATGCATCCGGCGGTGTACCGGGGTATGCAATATGACAATGATGGAATGTGTTATGAACGGAACGGTGGAAAGTTGCATGGCAATATATCTCAGAATGGCTATGGAAATGCCATGATAGGTAGGTATGGTGGCTGTTTTGAGGAAGGTATATGGTAGGTGTATGATACCGGCGAAAAGTGCACGGTATTAGAGAGGCTAGGAAAGGTGGAAGGGTGAGACTGCGTATAATCCATGGACTCAACATTAGTCATAAAGAACTCACATACTTATTGCAAAAATCTAGAAGTTATCAAAGCAAAGTATTACGTGCATGCTCCTAGGGGGATAGATTGGTAGGAAAAGACCATCGCTCGTCCCCGACCGCCACTCATACGGAAGACAATCAATAAATAAATCATGCTCTGACTTCATCACATAACGGTTCACCATACGTGCATGCTACGGGAATCACAAACTTTAACACAAGTATTCTTTAAATTCACAACTACTCAACTAGCATGACTTTAATATTATCACCTCCATATCTCAAAACAATTATCATGCTTAAACCTTTTCTTAGTATTCAACGCACTCAAAAGAAAGTTTCACAAATCTTGAATACCAAGCATATTATTATTAAGCAAATTACCATGCTATTAAGAGACTCTCAAAATAATTTAAGTGAAGCATGAGAGATCAATAGTTTCTTTAAAACAAATCCACCACCGTGCTCTAAAAGATCTAAGTGAAGCACATAGAGCAAAATTATAACACTCAAAAGATATAAGTGAAGCGCATAGAGCAAAATTATAACATTAAAAAGATATAAGTGAAGCACATAGAGCAAAATTACTTAGCTAAGTGAAGCACATAGAGCAAAACTACATAGCTCAAAAGATATAAGTGAAGCGCATAGAGTATTCTATCAAATTTTAATTCATGTATGGCTCTCTCAAAAGGTGTGTACAGAAAGGATGATTGTGGCATACTAAGACCCAAATACACAAATAATACAAGACACTCCAAGAAAAACACATATCATGTTGGTGAATAAAAATATAGCTCCAAGTAAATTACCGATGAAAGTGGACGAAAGAGGGGATGCCTCCCGGGGCATCCCCAAGCTTTTACTTCTTGGTGTCCTTGGATTATCTTGGGGGTGCCATGGGCATCCCCAAGCTTAGGCTCTTGCCACTCCTTATTCCATAATCCATCAAAAGAATTCACCCAAAACTTGAAAACTTCACAACACAAAACTCAAAATAGAAAAGTCGTGAGCTCTGTTAGCGAAAGAAAACAAAAGACCACTTCAAGGTACTGTAATGAACTCATTCTTTATTTATATTGGTGTTAAACCTACTGTATTCCAACTTCTCTACGGATTATAAACTATTTTACTAACCATAGATTCATCAAAATAAGCAAACAACACACGAAAAACAGAATCTGTCAAAAACAGAACAGTCTGTAGTAATCTGTAGCTAGCGCAAGATATGGAACCCCAAAATTCCAAAATAAATGCTGGACGAGAGGAATTTATATATTAATCATCTTAAAAAAGAATTAACTAAATATCACTCTTCAAATAAAAATGACAGCAGTTCTCGTGAGCGTTAAAGTTTCTGTTTTTTACAGCAAGTTCAACAAGACTTTCCCCAAGTCTTCCCAACGGTTCTACTTGGCAAAAACACTAATTAAACACAAAAAACACAACCAAAACAGAGGCTAAATAATTTATTTATTACTAAGCAGAAGCAAAAAGCAAGGAATAAAAATAAAATTGGGTTGCCTCCCAACAAGCGCTATCGTTTAACGCCCCTAGCTAGGCATAAAAGGGAGGATAGATCTAGGTTGTGTCGTAGTAATAAGATAGATCGGTGAAACTCATTTCATATTCTCTACGTTCGGCAGAAAGTTTTCTTTGAGGCAAGAAAAAGTAATCAAAAGGCTAAATTTAATAGGACAGAAGTCCCCAAGATCAATTTTAGGAGGTATAGGTTCCTCTTTCGGCCCTTCGTATTGTACAATCAATTCATCATTATAAGCATTCTTTTGACAGAACCTTGTGAGCCTAAACTCAAGTGAGCATCCTATCTCATTATTTCGAATAGCCAAATCATCATTAAGTTCAGAGATTCTATCAATTAAAATATTGATTGGCACCTTTTTTCTAAGGTTTTCATTAAAAGCAACATAGTCAAGAGATTGAAAGCGCATAATTCCTTCTTGATCGAAGAGGATAGATTCTATGGGAGGAAAACCAGGGTCCACCCTATAGTGCGCAAAGATTTCTTTGGCTTCTTTTATTATAAATCTGAATTCATGAGCCAAAAAGATACTAGCGGCACGCTTAACAGAAGAATGCTCGATATTAGAAAATTCTAGGAAAACTCTTTGTATAGATGGGTGCATATGCATAAATTGCCTTTCAAGTTCAACGATAAGCATGGCAATAGCGTCCGCAAGACTACTAGTTCTATGGAGAATAGAACCGCCCATAGAGGGCAAAGCACCAGCACAAGTAAAGAAATCTTGAATAATTCCTTTTCCAATAATATTACCACTACCGATTAGAAATCTATTTGTATGGTAGGTAGGGGGTTCTTCAGCAGGAGCATCAGAATTTTTCATGATATTGTTATCGCCCATATCGGCGATAACTTCCCCAATTTCAGACATAACGACAAGCAAGCAATCCAACACACGAGCAAATAAAAGGCAAGCGGGCAAATAGAGGCAAATAGAGAGGGAGGATAGAGAGAGAGGGCGAATAAAACGGCAAGGGTGAAGTGGGGTAGAGGAAAACGAGAGGCAAATGGCAAATAATGTAATGTGAGAGATAGGGATTGTGATGGGTACTTGGTATGTTGACTTTTTGCGTAGACACCCCGGCAACGGCGCCAGAAATCCTTCTTGCTACGTCTTGAGCTTGTGTTGGTCTTCCCCGAAGAGGAAGGGATGATGCAGCAGAGTAGCATAAGTATTTTCCCCCAGTTTTTGAGAACCAAGGTATCAATCCAGTAGGAGGCCACGCTCAAGTCCCTCGTACCTGCACAAAACGATAGCTACTCGCAACCAACGCGATTAGGGGATGTCAGTCCCTTCACGATCACTTACGAGATGAGATCTGATAGATATAATATTTTTGGTATTTTTGGTATAAAGATGCAAAGTAAAAAGTAAAAGCAAAGTAAAAAAGCAAAGCAAGATTAAAGTGATGGAGATTGATATGATGAGAATAGACCCGGGGGCCATAGGTTTCACTAGTGGCTTCTCTCAAGAGCATAAGTATTCTACGGTGGGTGAACAAATTACTGTTGAGCAATTGACAGAATTGAGCATAGTTATGAGAATATCTAGGCATGATCATGTATATAGGCATCATGTCCGTGACAAGTAGACCGAAACGATTCTGCATCTACTACTATTACTCCACTCATCGACCGCTATCCAACATGCATCTAGAGTATTAAGTTAAAAACAGAGTAACGCCTTAAGCAAGATGACATGATGTAGAGAGATAAATTCATGCAATATGAAATAAACCCCACCTTGTTATCCTCGATGGCAACAATGCAATACGTGCCTTGATGCCCCTTTGTCACTGGGAAAGGACACCGCAAGATCGAACCCAAAGCTAAGCACTTCTCCCATGGCAAGAACTACCAATCTAGTTGGCCAAACCAAACAAATAATTCGAAGAGACTTGCAAAGATAACCAATCATACATAAAAGAATTCAGAGAAGATTCAAATATTATTCATAGATAGACTTGATCATAAACCCACAATTCATCGATCTCAACAAACACACCGCAAAAAGAAGATTACATCGAATAGATCTCCACAAGAGAGGGGGAGAACTTTGTATGAGATTCAAAGAGAGAGAAGAAGCCATCTAGCTACTAACTATGGACCCGAAGGTCTGAGGTAAACTACTGACACTTCATCGGAGAGGCTATGATGATGTAGAAGCCCTCCGTGATGACGGCCCTCTTCTGGCGGAGCTCCAGAACAGGACCCAAGATGGGATCTCGTGGATACAGAAAGTTGTGGCGGTGGAATTAGGTTTTTGGCTCCTGTTCTGATCGTTTGGGGCTATGTGTGTATATATAGGAGGAAGGAGTACGTCGGTGGAGCATCGAGGGGCCCATGAGGCAGGGGGCGTGCCCCCACCCTCGTGACCTCCTCTTTGACTCCTTGGAGTAGGGTCCAAGTCTCCTGGATCACGTTCGGTGAGAAAATCACGTTCCCGAAGATTTTATTCCGGTTGGACTCCGTTTGATATTATGTTTCTTCGAAACACTGAAATAGGCAAAAAAAATAGCAATTCTGGGCTGGGCCTACGGTTAATAGGTTAGTCCCAAAAATAATATAAAAGTGGAAAATAAAGCCCAATATAGTCCAAAACAATAGATAATATAGCATGGAGCAATCAAAAATTATAGATATGTTGGAGACGTATCAAGGGGCAATCTTGTTTAACTTATGTTTGTACTCAGATATTATTGTTTCCGCTGACTCTTGTGTTTTCGAGCTTATGTATTCGAGCCCTCAAGGCCCCTGGATTGTAATATAAAGCTTTTATTATTTTAATTTGTGTCTAGAGTTGTGTTATGATATCTTCCCATGAGTCCTTGATCTTGATTGTACACATTTGCGTATATGATTAGTGTACGGTCAAATCGGGGGCGTCATAGTGTAGTTGTTGAAAAAAAAACCCAATAAATTTTGTGTAAAATGCTTAGTTACAAACACTGTGGAAACTTGACCCGCATAAAAAACTTGTTGAAAAGATATCCTACTAACTTTTATGTGAAGAGCGCAGTAATATACGCATCATAGACCTGATAACTTACAGACAAACACCGTGATAACTTGAGACCTGAGAAAAAAAGTTGATGAAAACATACGGGGTAGCTTCTCTGTAAATAGCATGATAACATACGCACAAACACCACATCAGTGATAACTTTGGTACAAATAGCGCGGTAACTTTGATTGGGAAAAGAAGTTGCTGAAAACATATCACCGAAATGTATCAAAATGGGATCTAGGTTCTAAGGTCTCATCTTGAACTTTTTTACAATTTTTCGATCGGACCTACGATTTGAACTACAAAATATTTTGAAGTTTCAAAATAGGGATAATCTAGGATGCCATAAGCTTTTCTGTCCTCTAGTTTATTTGCACGTGAGGGAGAAGGTTGGGTGACCATTTTTATGCCACGGTAATTTCTATATAAACAAGGTGGTAACTTATGTATCATAGACGCGATAACTTAGCCTGGCCTGCTAACTTTTGACTTGAAAAAGTTGTCGGAACATACCAACATGAGATCTAGTTTCGAAGATCTCATCACGACAAATCTTTTATGTGAAAACAATTTTTTCACCGGAAGAACTACATAGATTCACTTATTTTGTTTCGTAAGTAGTCCATATTGAAATCTCTAAAACGACTTATATTTAGGAATAGAGGGAGTACTATGCACGTGCTACCTCTTGAGCATGCGTTGGTTTTCCCTTGAAGAGAAAAGGGTGATGCAGCAAAGTACCGTAAGTATTTCTCTTAGTTTTTTAGAACCAAGGTATCAATCCAGTAGGAGACTACACGCAAGTCGCCTAGTACCTGCACAAACAAACAAGAACCTCGCAACCAATGCGATAAAGGGGTTGTCAATCCCTTCACGGTCACTTACGAAAGTGAGATCTGATAAAGATAATAAGATAAATATTTTTGGTATTTTTGTATAGATTGGAAAGTAAAGATTGCAAAATAAACGGCGACAGAAATGGCTAGTTGACGGGAAACTAATATGATGTAAAGTAGACCCGAGAGCCATAGGTTTCACTAGTGACTTCTCTCAAGATAGCAAGTGTTACGGTGGGTGAACTAATTACTGCCGAGCAATTGATAGAAAAGCGCATAGTTATGATGATATCTAAGGCAATGATCATGAATATAGGCATGACGTCCGTGATAAGTAGACTGAAACGATTCTGCACCTACTACTATTACTCCACACATCGACCGCTATCCAGCATGCATCTAGAGTATTAAGTTCATAAGAACGGAGTAACGCTTTAGGCAAGATGACATGATGTAGAGGGATAAACTCGAGCAATATGATATAAACACCATCTTTTTATCCTCGATGGCAACAATACAATACGTGCCTTGCTGCCCCTGCTGTCACTGGGAAAGGACATCGCAAGATTGAACCCAAAGCTAAGCACTTCTCCCATTGCAAGAAAGATCAATCTAGTAGGCCAAACTAAACCAATAATTCGAAGAGACTTGCAAAGATATCAACTCATGCATATAATAATTCAGATAAGAATCAAATAATATTCATAGATAATCAAGTCATAAATCCACAATTCATCGGATCTTGACAAACACACCGCAAAAAGAGTTACATCGAATAGATCTCCAAGAAGATCGAGGAGAACTTTGTATTGAGATCCAAAGAGAGATAAGAAGCCATCTAGCTAATAACTATGGACCCAAAGGTCTGTGGTAAACTACTCACGCATCATTGGAGAGGCTATGGTGTTGACGTAAAAGCCCTCCGTGATCGAATCCCCCTCCAGCGGAGCGCCGGAAAAGGCCCCAAGATGGGATCTCACGGGTACAGAAGGTTGCAGCGGTGGAAAAGGTGTTTCGTTGCTCTCCCCGAAGGTTTTAGGGTATAAGAGTATATATAGGCGAAAGAAATAGGTCCGTGCAGCAGTGAGGGGCCCACGAGGGTGGGGGCGCGTCCTCTTGCCTCGTGGCTCCCTCGCTGCTTCCTTGACGTCCACTCCAAGTCTCCTGGATCACGTTTGTTCCAAAAAAGATCCTCGCGAAGGTTTCATTCCGTTTCAATTCTGTTTGATATTCCTTTTCTGTGAAACACTGAAATAGGCAAAAAAATAGGAATTTGCACTGGGCTTTCGGTTAATAGGTTAGTCCCAAAAATAATATAAACAGGTATATTAAAGCCGATTAAACATCCAAAATAGATAATATAATACCATGGAAAATCAAAAATTATTGATACGTTGGAGACGTATCAAGCATCCCCAAGCTTAACTCCTGCTCGTCCTCGAGTAGGTAAATGATAAAAACAGAATTTTTGATGTGGAATGCTCCCTAACATAATTTTCAATGTAATTCTCTTTATTGTGGCATGAATATTCAGATCCTAAAGATTCAAGATAAAATTTTAAGAGTGACATAAAAATAATAGTACTTCAAGCATACTAACTAAGCAATTATGTCTTCTCAAAATAACATGGCCAAAGAAAGCTATCCCTACAAAATCATATAGTCTGGCTATTCTCTATCTTCATCACACAAAATATTTAAATCATGCACAACCCCGATGACAGGCCAAGCAATTGTTTCATACTTTTAATGTTCTCAAACTTTTTCAATCTTCACGCAATACATGAGCGTGAGCCATGGATATAGCACTATAGGTGGAATAGAATGGTGGTTGTGGAGAATACAAAATGGAGAAGATAGTCTCACATCAACTAGGCGTATCAACGGGCTATGGAGATGCCCATCAATAGATATTAATGTGAGTGAGTAGGGATTGCCATGCAACGGATGCAATAGAGCTATATATGTATGAAAGCTCAACAAAAGAAACTAAGTGGGTGTGCATCCAACTTGCTTGCTCATGAAGACCTAGTGCATTTTGAGAAAGCCCATCATTGGAATATACAAGCCAAGTTCTATAATGAAAAATTACCACTAGTATATGAAAGTGAGAACATAAGAGACTCTCTATCATGAAGATTATGGTGCTACTTTGAAGCACGAGTGTGGAAAAGGATAGTAGCATTGCCTCTTCTCTCTTTTACTCTCATTTTTTAATTGGGCCTTTTCTCTTTTTCTATGGCCTCTTTTTTTATTTTTCGTCTGGAGTCTCATCCTGACTTGTGGGGGAATCATAGTCTCATCATCCTTTCCTCACTGGGACAATGCTCTAATAATGATGACAATCACACTTTTATTTACTTAAAACTCAAGAATTACATCTTGATACTTAGAACAAAATATGACTCTACGTGAATGCCTCCGGCGGTGTACCAGGATGTGCAATGAATCAAGAGTGACATGTATGGAAAATTATGAATGGTGGCTTTTCCACAAATACTATGTCAACTACATGATCATGCAAAGCAATATGACAATGATGGAGCGTGTCATAATAAACGAAACGGTGGAAAGTTGCATGAAAATATATCTCGGAATGGCTATGGAAATGCCATAATAGGTAGGTATGGTGGCTATTTTGAGGAAGGTAAATGGTGGGTTTATGGTACCCGCGAAAGTTGCGCGGTACTAGAGAGGCTTGCAATGGTAGAAGGGTGAGAGTGCGTATAATGAATGGACTCAACATTAGTCATAAAGAACTCACATACTTATTGCAAAAATCTATTGGTTATCGAAACAAAGTATTACATGCATGCTCCTAGGCGGATAGATTGGTAGGAAAAGACCATCGCTCGTCCAGACCGCCACTCATAAGGAAGACAATCAAAAAATAAATCATGCCTCAACTTCATCACATAACGGTTCACCATATGTGCATGCTACGGGAATCACAAACTTTAACACAAGTATCTCCCAAATTCACAACTACTCAACTAGCATGACTCTAATATCACCATCTTCATATCTCAAAACAATCATAAAGAATCAAACTTCTCATAGTATTCAATGCACTTTTTATGAAGGTTTTTATCATACCCATCTTGAATGCCTATCATATTAGGACTAATTACATAACCAAAGAAAATTACCATGATGTTCTAAAAGACTCTCAAAATAATATAAGTGAATCATGAGAGATCAATAATTTCTACAAATTAAAACCACCACCGTCCTCTAAAATGAAAATATAAGTGAAGCACTAGAGCAAAATTATCTAGCTCAAAGGATATAAGTGAAGCACATAGAGTATTCTAATAAATTCCAATTCATGTGTGTCTCTCCCAAAAGGTGTGTACAGCAAGGATGATTGTGGTACACTAAAAAGCAAAGACTCAAATCATACAAGACGCTCCAAACAAAACACATATCATGTGGTGAATAAAAATATAGCCTCAAGTAAAGTTACCGATAGACGAAGACGGAAGAGGGGATGCCTTCTGGGGCATCCCCAAGCTTAGGCTTTTGGTTGTACTTGGATTTTACCTTGGGGTGCCTTGGTAATCCCCAAGCTTAGTCTCTTGCCACTCCATGTTCCAAAATCCATCAAATCTTTACCCAAAAACTTGAAAACTTCACAACACAAAACTCAACAGAAAATGTCATGAGCTCCGTTAGTATAAGAAAACAAATCTCCACTTAAGGTACTGTAATGAACTCATTCTTTATTTATATCGGTGTTAAACCTACTGTATTCCAACTTCTTTATGGTTCATACCCCCCGATACTAGCCATAGATTCATCAAAATAAGCAAACAACACACGAAAAACAGAATCTGTCAAAAACAGAATAGTCTGTAGTAATCTGTAGCTTTCGAATACTTCTGTAACTCGGAAAATTCTAAAAAATTAGGACATCCTGGGTAATTTGTATATTAATCTACTTCAGTTGGAATCAGTATTTTATCGCTCTCTGGTTAGAAATGGAAATTATTCTCGTGAGCGCATACTTTTTGTTTTTTCAGTAAGATCAAATAACAATCATCCAAGAAGATCCTAAAGGCTTTACTTGGCACAAACACTAATTAAAACATAAAAAACACAATAATAACAGAGTCTAGAAGATTTATTTATTACTAAAAAGGAACAAAAATAAAATTGGGTTGCCTCCCAACAAGCACTATCGTTTAACGCCCCTAGCTAGGCATAAAAACAAGAATAGATCTAGGTATTGCCATCTTTGGTATGCAATCCATAAGTGGCTCTCATAATAGATTCATAAGGTAATTTAATTTTTCTTCCTAGGAAAGTGTTCCATGCCTTTCCTTAATGAAAATTGGAATCTAATATTTCCTTCTTTCATATCAATGATTGCACCAATCGTTCTAAGGAAAGGTCTACCAAGAATAATAGGACAAGTAGGATTGCAATCTATATCAAGAACAATAAAATATACGGGCACATAATTCCTATCTGCAACAATAAGAACATCATTATTTCTTCCCATAGGTTTCTCAATGGTAGAATCCGCAAGATGCAAATTTAAAGAACAATCATCAAATTCACGGAAACCTAGCACATCACACAAAGTTTTTGGAATCGTGGAAACACTAGCACCTAAATCACATAAAGCATAGTATTCATGATCTTTAATATTTATTTTAATAGTAGGTTCCCACTCCTCACAAAGTTTTCTATGGATAGAAACTTCTAATTCAAGTTTTTCTTCATAAGATTGCATTAAAGCATCAACGATATGTTTAGTGAAAGCATTGTTTTGATCATAAGCATGAGGAGAATTTAACACGGATTGCAACAAGGAAATACAATCTATCAAAGATCAATTATCATAATTAAATTCCTTGAAATCCAGAATAGTGGGTTCATTGCTATGTAAAGTTTTGACCTCTTCAATCCCACTTTTACCAATATTTGCATCAAGATCTAAAAACTCCGAATCATTGGGACGCCTTCTAACTAAAGTTGACTCATCTCCAATCCCATGTTTATCAAGAATCATATTGGCAAACAGAGATTTAATAGGAGACACACCAATCACTTTTAGATCTTCATCATTATTATCAAGAAAACTAGAAGAACACGCTTTTACAAAGCAATCATTCTTAGCACGCATCCTAGCGGTTCTTTCTTTGCACCCATCAATGGAAATTCTCATGGATTTGAGAGACTCATTGATATCATGCTTAGGTGGAATAGATCTAAGTTTCAAAGAATCAACATCAAGAGAGATTCTATCCACGTTCCTAGCCAACTCATCAATCTTAAGCAATTTTTCTTCAAGCCAAGCATTGAAATTCTTTTGCGAATTCATAAATTCTTTAACACTAGTCTCAAAATCAAAGGGCATCTTATTAGAATTTCCATAACAGTTTTTATAGGAATTACCATAATTATTAGAGGAATTACTAGGGAACGTCCTAGAATTAAAGTTTCCTCTATACGCGTTGTTACCAAAATTGTTCCTACCAACAAAATTGACATCCATAGATTCATTACTATTCTCAGTCAAAGTAGACAAAGGCATATCATTAGGATCAGAAGAAACACTCTTATTAGCAAACAATTTCATAAGTTCATCCATCTTTCCACTCAAGACATTAATCTCTTCTATTGCATGAACCTTTTTACTAGTAGATCTTTCGGTGTGCCATTGAGAATAATTAACCCTAATATTATCTAGGAGTTTAGTAGCTTCTCCTAAAGTGATTTACATAAAAGTGCCTCCTACGGCCGAATCTAAAAGATTTCTAGAAGCAAAATTCAATCCAGCATAAATTTTTTGTATAATCATCCATAAATTCAAACCATGTGTAGGGCAATTACGTATCATTAATTTCATCCTCTCCCAAGCTTGTGCAACATGCTCATGATCAAGTTGCTTAAAATTCATAATATCGATTCTAAGAGATATGATCTTAGCGGGAGGAAAATACTTAGAGATAAAAGCATCTTTGCACTTATTCCAAGAACCATAGAGAAGTTGGAATACAGTGATTTCAACACCAACATAAATAAAGAATGAGTTCATTACAGTACCCTAAAGCGGTGGCTTGTTTTATTATACAATCACTGTATTCCAACTTCTCTATAGTTCATACCCCCGATACTAGTCATAGATTCATCAAAATAAGCAAACAACACACGAAAAACCGAATCTGTCAAAAACAGAACAGTCTGTAGTAATCTATAGGTTTCGCATACTTATGGAACTCAAAAAATCCTACCAAATTAGGAAGGCCTAAATAATTTGTATATTGATCTACTGCAGTTGGAATTGGTATTTTATCGCTCTCTGGTTAAAAACGAAAATTATTTTCGTGAGTGCATACTTTCTGTTTTTTCACCAAGATCAAATAACAATCATCCAAGAAGATCCTAAAGGCTTTACTTGGCACAAACACTAATTAAAACATAAAAACACAATCATAACAGACGATAGATGATTTAATTATTACTAAACAGGAACAAAAACAAGGAACAAAAAATAAAATTGGGTTGCCTCCCAACAAGCGCTATCGTTTAACGCCCCTAGCTAGGCATAAAAGCAAGAATAGATCTAGGTATTGTCATCTTTGGTATGCAATCCATAAGTGGCCCTCATAATAGATTCATAAGGTAATTTAATTTTCTTTCTAGGAAAGTGCTCCATGCCTTTCCTTAATGGAAATTGGAATCTAATATTTCCTTCTTTCATATCAATAATTGCACCAATCGTTCTAAGGAAAGGTCTACCGAGAATAATAGGACAAGTAGGATTGCAATCTATATCAAGAACAATGAAATCTACGGGCACATAATTCCTATTTGCAACAATAAGAACATCATTAATCCTTCCCATAGGTTTCTTAATTGTGGAATCCGCAAGATGCAAATTTAAAGAACAATCATCAAATTCACGGAAACCTAGCACATCACATAAAGTTTTGGGAATCGTGGAAACGCTAGCACCCAAATCACATAAAGCATAGCATTCATGATCTCTAATTTTAATTTTAATAGTAGCTTCCCACTCATCATAAAGTTTTCTAGGAATAGAAACTTCCAGTTCAAGTTTTTCTTCATAAGATTGCATTAAAGCATCAATGATATGTTTAGCAAAAGCTTTGTTTTGATCATAAGCATGAGGAGAATTTAGCATGGATTGCAACAAGGAAATACAATCTATCAAAGAGAAATTATCATAATTAAATTCCTTCAAATCCAAAATAGTGGGTTCATTGCTATGTAATGTCTTGACCTCTTCAATCCCACTTTTACCAATTTTTGCATCACTAAAAACTCTGAATCATTGGGACGCCTTCTAACTAAAGTTGACTCATCTCTAGTCCCATCATTATCAAGATTCATATTAGCAAACAAAGATTTAATAGGAGACACACCAATCACTTTTAGATTTTCATCATTATTATCATGAAAATAGAAGAACACGCTTTCACAAAGCAATCTTTCTTAGCACGCATCCTAGCGGTTCTTTCTTTGCACTCATCAATGGTAATTCTCATGGCTTTGAGAGAATCATTGATATCATGCTTAGGTGGATTAGATCTAAGTTTCAAAGAATCAATATCAAGAGAAATTCTATCCACGTTCCTAGCCAACTCATCAATCTTAAGCAATTTTTCTTCAAGCAAAGCATTGAAATTCTTTTGCGAATTCATAAATTCTTTAACACTAGTCTCAAAATCAGAGGGCATCTTATTAAAATTTCCATAAGAGTTGTTGTAGGAATTACCATAATTATTAGAGGAATTACTAGGGAACGGCCCTAGAATTAAAGTTTCCTCTACACGCGTTGTTACCAAAATTGTTCCTACCAACAAAATTCACATCCATGGATTCATTACTATTCTCAATCAAAGTAGACAAAGGCATATCATTAGGATCATAAGAAACACTCTTATTAGCAAACAATTTCATAAATTCATCCATCTTTCCACTCAAAACATTAATCTCTTCTATCGCATGAACCTTTTTACTAGTAGATCTTTCGGTGTGCCATTGACAAAAATTAACCATAATATTATCTAGGAGTTTAGTAGCTTCTCCTAAAGTGATTTTCATAAAAGTGCCTCCCGCGGCCGAATCTAAAAGATTTCTAGAAGCAAAATTCAACCCAGCATAATTTTTTTGTATTATCATCCATAAATTCAAACCATGTGTAGGACAATTATGTATCATTAATTTCATCCTCTCCCAAGCTTGTGCAACATGCTCATGACCAAGTTGCTTAAAATTCATAATATCATTTCTAAGAGAGATGATCTTAGCGGGAGGAAAATACTTAGAGATAAAAGCATCTTTGCACTTATTCCATAAATCAATACTGTTTTTAGGCAAAGAGGAGAACCAAGTTTTAGCATGGTCTCTAAGCGAAAACGGAAATAGCTTCAATTTAACAATATCATTATCCACATCTTTCTTCTTTTACATATCACATAAATCAACAAAGCTGTTTAGATGGGTAGCGACATCTTCACTAGGAAGGCCAGCAAATTGATCTTTCATGACAAGATTCAGCAAAGCAGTATTAATTTCAGAAGATTCAGCATCGGTAAGAGGAGCAATCGGAGTGCTAATAAAATCATTATTGTTGGTATTGGAAAAGTCACATAATTTAGTATTGTCTTGAGCCATCATGACAAACAATCGAGGACGCCGATAACTGCCACACGTGTGCTGTATCGGGTAGTTGTGCCACACGCCTCATGTGGCATGGACAGGAACCAGCCCGCACGACCGCGTCCGGGCATGCAAAGGCACGGCCCGCACGTCCGGTGTGTGGCAACCCCGCCCGCACATCCGGGCCAGAGGACCCAGCAGCCCGCACGATCCAGCCGTCTCGGCCTCTGATCAATCCCCAATCCCGACTGCCGCCATCTTCTCCCACCTCCCGAACCCCTACCTCCATCGCCGGCCTTCTCTGGTTGCCATGGCAACCAGAGCAGATCCGTAGGGCCTTCCCACCGCAAACCACACCCCTTATCTCCCCCACCCCACCCCCTCAACCCCCACCCCCCACTCCAACAACGCCCTCTAAAGACGACCAACTAAAAGCAGGCAAATCTCCCAATCTCCCTACTGCTTCTCATCGACGAAGTTGGAAACTAGATCCATCCTACATGGGTAAAACACTACATAGGTTGTGTGTCTTCACAGTTGCCAAGCAGAATACACTAGATCTGCCATGTACTACGCTAGAGATAACCGTAAGTTCTCAGTAGATTGATGCATGTAGTTGGTAAATGAATGGATGTGTAGGAATCCATAAAAAGGGAGAGAAAAATTGAGAAATTTGGAATAAATGGGGTGTGTGAAAATTAATTGCCACTGGTGTCTAACGTCAGTTGCCACCTGTCATTATCGTCAACTGCCACCATGTCAACTTATTGCTTGCCATCCTATTGTAGAGGCTGATGCCATCGAATCAAACGGATATCTAGCACCCAGATTTTAGAAAAGATAGTGGATGTGCATGTCCTACTAGCCATGATATGTTGGTTGCCTACGCATGAAAATGTGATAACACTGACGTGTTAACTTCTACATGCAAGCAGCACAAGGATACATTTTTTGTAGATTGTTGATGTGTTCTTGTTCATGCAGTGATTGAGAGCACATTGGCAGAAACGAGACGCGGAAAAGAATGAATCACGAAGATGGCACTGATACTTGGGGTTCTCAAAGACCAGAAACGCCCCCTTGGGATGCAGTAGAGTACAGTCAACTCATTTCTGCAGGGCCGTTGCTGCCACTACTAGAACAGTATGCAGGCATTGGTATGATGCGTGATAACAAAAGAAAAGAACATTTGCCATGTTCGCGATGATGAAGATGACATTCTACTTATGTCCTACACTGTCATTTTTTCGCAGGTTCTTATGACCAAAACACACTCAGGGGGGCTCCGTGGCAAGTTCAGTCACAGGGCGCTAACACTGACAAATGTATGGGCAGCCAACTTCAACTAGCTAATATGGCTAATCAAGGTAACACATACGAAAAAGAACACATACTGGTCTGGACATGAAAAATAAATTTGCAAAGGTTGGCAAAAGACTCACGAGTTATGTCGGGGGAAAACGCAGAGCCTTCATGCAGCACGTGGCAGCAGGCAGCACCCATGTACCTGCCATCGACGCCATACACAGGTGAGTCCATAAAAAGTGAAGTTGCGGATGGTGAATTAGCAGAAGGAGCATAGTTGACAACTGCAGTTGCCATGACTGGACAACTGCAGTTGCCATGACTGGACAACTGCAATTGCCATGAATTAATAACTACAGTTGTCATCCCTGGACAACTGTAGTTGCCATGGAGGAACAACTGTAGTTGCCATGGAGGAACAACTGCAGTTGCCATGCCAGGACAACTGCAGTTGCCATGCCAGCACAAACTGCAGTTGCCATGTATTGACCAACTACTACGATGCTTACAGGTTATTACGGTGGTGGTACCCCGGCAAATGTCTCGTGGCAAGCTTCACAGATTGCAGATAGAGCACGTCAATTTGGTGTGACAAACCACACAAGATGGGCACATGCAGCGCAACAAGGTAAGGAAAAAATTGAACCACAAAAGAGCACTACATTTGTTTTTGTGGCAAAAATAGCACGTGACGAAAAAGAAGATTTGTATCAGTGATGGTGGACACAATCAAGTATAAAACGCTAACAAGTGGTTGTGTGCAATGAGTCATATATTGTCTTCAGAAATTTTCCAACTGCTAGAAGCATGTGTGCGGCGCTAATGGTTGATCGCATTTGCCTAGTGAGCTCAAGCCTAGAATGCATAGTTTTGATGCTAGAACACACTTGTTGCCATGTATTGGTAGCAGTATTTGCCATATATGCAGGACTGTAGCTGCCATGCATATAGAATCCAAGTTTTCGTACTAAAAAGGAGCTGGTTGTCGTGCATTGGCAAACAATAGTTGCCATGTTTGTTGGACTATAGCTGCCATGACTGGACAACTACAGTTGCCATGCATGTCCACACGTAGACTCACGGCTTGCTGTTTGAATGATGTCATGCCAAATCGCTTGAAGTTGATGTGATTCGTTACAATATACATGTTATTCAAGCAAAATCTTACACTCGTACCTGTTTTTTTCTATTACAGGGCCTACAACTATAGTGAACAGCGGCGCGGGGACATCTACTGGCGGGAGCTCTGAGCGCACGGAAGACGCGTTCCACCAGCTAGCCAACAATCATGCCGCAAACAATGCTGAGTCAAAGTCAGAAATGGCAATCATTCCAGCAATGCCGACAGGCACCCCTTTGAACACAAGCACCGGCAACACTCAAGTAGATGAAACTGCCGCCGATACTGAAGTGAATGATGAAACTGATGACGAAGCACAAGGGGATGAAGATGGTGGGCAATTGGAGATCATGGTACCTCAGCCACGTACGTTGGGCAGAGATTTGAATCGTTCGCAGAAGCAACGGAATTCTACCAGACATATGCAAAGTTCCATGGGTTTGCGGTCAACACCGAATACCATAGGAAAATTAAGAAAACTAACGAGTACAGCAGAGGTGAGATGAGGTGCCACAAGGCACGAAGGAACAAGAAGGGAAAAGGTGTTGCGCCTGTCGTTCCGGAACGAAAGAGAGGTATCATTCTCAAGACCGAATGCCCTGTTCGGTGTAAGCTAAACGTAGATGGAGCACAGTGGGTGGTCACTGAATATTTTGACGAGCACAACCACAATCTCATAAAGAAGTTCGACCTGGTAACATTTCTGACCGCCCACAGAGGATTCACCCCCCTCGAGAAGAAATTCATAAAGCTGCTACATGATTGTAACGTCGGTCCATCAAGAATGGTCCAGATACTATCACTCATCCACAGCAAAAAAAGGGACTCTGAGTAGCATGCCCTACATACCAGCTGACGTCACAAACCTAAAGGCAAAGTACCGTAGAGAGATCAATTTGGCTGACATAGAGGCCACAATGGCCTATTTCGATGAGAAAGAGAAGGAAGATTCAGATTTCTTCTACAGGCTAAGGTTGGACGATGAGGACCGTGTCAGGAACATGTATTGGGTGGATGGTGCTGCAAGGAAAGCCTACAAACATTTCCGAGATTGCATTTCATTCGACGCGACATATCTCACAAATATGTACAAGATGCCATGCACTCCATTGATAGGAATAAATAACCGCAATCAGTCGTTGCAGGTCGGATTCGGGCTCGTTCGGAACAAAGACACGGATGGGTACGTTTGGCTGTTCAAGACCTTCTTGGAGTGCATGGATGGACTTGCTCCGATGAACATAATAACAGACCAGGATTTTAGCATGCGTGTAGGCATAGAGGAGGTCTTTTCGTTGGCAGTGCACAGGCACTGCAGGTGGCACATTATAAAGAAGGCTGAGGAGACGCTAGGACCGTTCTTTGCTGATCGTCCAGAGCTGCACAAGGTATTCGAACTGTGCGTGGACCACAGCTTGACGGTGGAGGAGTTTGAAAGGAGCTGGATGGCCATGATTGAAACATATCAAGTCACAGACAACAAGACTCTTGCTAGCCTGTGGGAGAAGCGAATGTACTGGGTGCCGGCCTACTTCATGCAGTGCTTCTCCCCGTTTCTGCAGACTACGTAGCGCAGCGAGGGGTTCAATGTTGTTTTGAAGCGGTACGTGAGCCCTGGCAACTCATTGCTACAGTTTGCCAAGCAGTACACAGCTTTGCAACAAAAAATATTGGGATCTAAGCTACAGCAAGAAGCAAACACCGCGCTAAAGCAGCCAAAATTGCTAACGTATTTACCGATGGAGAGGCAAATGAGCAAGATATACACCAACAAGATCTTTAACAAGTAAGTCAGTTGTGTTACAAGTCTTATTTGCGCAAAGCACGAAGGCAGTAGGTGCCATATAGAATGCAATGCAGTTGCCATGATATGTGGTTGCCATGTTTAATGAAATATTGTTTGCCATGCTTACTCAGCTGCAGTTGCCATGTTCAATGGAAATTATGTTTGCCATGCTTACCCGGATGCGGTTTCCATGTTCAATAAAATGCAGTTGCCATGTTTTAATGCACTGTACTTCCATTGTGCATGATGGTATGCGAATGCCAATTTTAACTGAAAAATGTTATGCTGTTGCCATATTTTCTGAAATGCAATTGCCATGTTTACTAAAATGCAACTGCCATGTTTGCTGAAATGCAATTGCCATTGTTTACTCAACTGTAGTTGCCATGTTTAATAAAATGCAGTTGCCATGTTTTATGCAATGTGCTTCCATTGGGAATGTTGTTGTGGAAATGACGATGGCCAGTTGAAAAATGTTATGCAGTTGCCATGTTTAATGTACTACAGTTGCCATGTCTAATGTACTACAGTTGCCATGTCTTATGTACTATATTTGCCATGTTCAAGGTACAATATTTGCCATGTTCAATGTACTATAATTGCCATGTTCAAACAAAATGTATTTCTATTTCCATGACAACATAAGGTGCTACAAAAAAAGAGCGCACGATAGTTTAACAGAAAACACACAAAACTTGCAGATTCTAGGAATAAATAAAGCGTGCCAGCATGTTCACGGCTTTCCAGGTGGACGAACATACGTTCAAGGTGTGTTTTATTTTGGGCATATCAGATTTAGAACCTGAAGACCCGGACAAAGGAAGGAACTACTTCGTGAAAGCCTCGATCGGCCAAGGCGAATACTATTGCCAATGCTGCAAGTTTGAACAAGACGGCATTGTGTGCTGTCACATACTAAAAGTAATGGACATGAACGTTGTGACACAGACGCCCCACCATTTCATAAGGCGGCGATGGACTTGGGACGCTGACGACGCGTTGGCACCGCAGACAACAAACACAGTTCTGGCTGTGCATGACGAGAAACCTGAGTCAACCATAGAAGCCATGAGGCACGTTGTGCTGACAAAGAACTGTGCTGAGCTAATTGATGAAGCGTGCAAGAGTGATGAGACAGCGAGAGTCGTAGAAAAACACAAGAAGGCCCTGAAAAGAGAGCTTGATGAGATCAAGAAGAGGAAAGCTGAGGAAGCCTTACACAGGTTCCCCCGCACATCAAGGGTGCCTTCGTCCACGGGGCCATCATCTGAAAACTCAGAGATAGGATCTGGAACAGCAAGCACACAAACCCAGGTCAGGAACCTGCCCCGTTCCATCACAAAGGGGCGTCCAAAAGAGATAAGGTACAAATCGGGACTGGAGATTCAAGCAAAACACAAGAAAACAAAGAAAGGGACGAGCAGTCCATAAGCAAAAATTGGGGCGCTGTGACATGGTCCTTGGGGACATTTTGTTTTGTAACCTAGATGTTGTGAATTTTTTTCTAGAAATGGGAGACTGACTCTTGAGGGGCATCAGAAGTTGCAGGAAAATGCATTGAATGGGTAACTGCAATTGCCATGTTGTGTGTGCTTGATCTGCCATGTTATATGTGTTTAATCTGCCATGCTATTTTGTACTAAATATGTCATGACATTTTATACTGAATCTATCATGGTAAATATACTGGGTCTGCCATGTTAATTATACTCAATCCGCCATGTCAAGTATACTGGATCTGTCATCTTGTTTATGTTGAATCTGCCGTGTTCTTTGTACTGAATCTGCCCTATTAGCTGTACTGAAAAATGCCATGTTATTTGTAATGACTCTACATCGCGTATATTTTCATGATAATTCGACACGCTTTAGTCACACATGTTGTGTTGTGTGCAATATATGGGAAACAAAGTTGAAAAAGCGTAACGTGCATCAACCGCAGAAAAGGTTACGGCTACATGATCAAACCTACCATGGTAGCCGGTGAAGTTAGCAATGAAAAAGAAGAAGCAAAACAGCCAAATGAAAAAACTACGATGACTTTTAATAATCATGTCTAATGAACTACAGTTGCCATGTTTCAGAACATAGTGCACGCATTCGAAGCAGCAACCTGGTGGTGCAAACGATGAAACCACAATAATAATGATAAACATAAAACATATCTACTATCACACCTGAAATAGGTTCACATCCACACAAAATATTACAGAAAATATTAAAATGTCACTCACGAACCACCACTGCGTACTAGGCTACTCGGGTTGCAGTCATAGAATAGCACACGGACATAGTTTTTGAGAAGAACAAAAGGTAGTACCTTACATTCCTCGGCAACAGAATGTAAGGTATGCGTCTGGTGTGTAACGCCACGTGATCACTTGTACTTCTTGATGACTTTCTTGACAGCTTCCTCCACAAACTCGCGTGCTCTGGACCGCTTGTTGAAATCTTCATTCGTCAACCAGTTCCATGTGTAAAATTTCCGGAGCTCAACGACCGTTGCAGCATTGACAGCGGGAACAAGTCTACCTTCCCACTTTGCAAGGTATTCCAACATGTGAAAGCCACAGTCCGTCCTGCACAAGAAAAAGAGTCAGGTGAACTCGCAAAAAGGATAGACATAGCAATGATAAAATTAAATTCATATGTAACAACAAAGAGGGGTGGGATTGATGTAAATGGCACATGAAGGGGGGGTAGGAAATTAAGTGTTCCCTTGTTTCATAGTCGCCACGTACTCAATCGGGAAATGTCTGATCTGGACCTTTGAGTTTTCGTAGTGACGGTTCCATGTCTCTTTGACGTTTTTGATGAAGAATTCAGCATGCGAAGTAAGGTCTGCATCGGCTGCTGAACGCATTAAATCAAGCACCTCAAAGCATTGGTTCTTCAGGTCAAGACAGATCGCGTAGTGGTGACCACACTTGTCGTGTGGGTCGTGTGGTGCAAGCTCCTGGAACATGGGGAACATGACATGCATGTAAAAGTGAAGGAAATGAGAAGCAGAGTTCACATGAAGAACAACAGAGGGACAAAAAAGTAGAATCACGTAGAATGTTTAGTTATAGTGGGTAGTTGAAAGAAAGTTGCCATCCATCTATGAACAAAATTTATCGTGTATTTTACTTTGAAGTTGCCACATAGTTTGCACGGGGTGCAAAAATCAAAAAGTCAGTTTGCATGGTAGTTGATGCTGCATGAAACGTCCGCCACATAAACAGAGTGCAGATAAAGGCAAAAAACCATACCATGTGAAAAGAAAGTGCAAACAGGGAAGGAGTACTCACATATTTCTTCAGTGTGAGCTTGAATTAACTGTGTTGAGAAAAATTCTTCCTCAGGATTTTGTGGTGGAAGTCACCATCCCATATTTTGCAGGTCACACTGTAATGCATGATTGTTTTGTCAAGACACATATCCATATGCTTGTTGATGTAGTCAATCCCGCATGCAACTACATTCGTCGACATTTTACCGTTTGGCCTCACAGACTCGGCAAGATCACCCAGGTCGACGTACGTCGCTTTGCATTGAATGACCTTGGTTATGTCCAAACATGAGCTGTATGAAAATGATATAACATGAAAGAATCATGTCTACTAAGTAAAAAAGGAAGTTCTAAAATGTAGGTGGATCATATATAGAAAGTAGAAAAAAATATGAATGGTAGAAAGAGCAAAGCAAAATGTGGTCATTACGCTTTCAGCTCCTTCATGTGCTTGCTGCTGGCCCTCGCATTTACAAATCGCTTGATAATATCGTACAGTTGGGTCTGTTCCTTTGTGGCCCTGACTTTGGGCTCGTAGTATTCCGTGGGAGGTGGGTGAACTACCCTCTGCTGCCTCACAGAACCAGGGGTGGCACTCCTGAAAGTGCTAGTGATCGACTAGAGGGGGGGTGAATAGGCGATTTTTATGAAAGTCTTCAAAACATGTAAGTTTCGAAGACAAACGATAGAAATAAACCTATTACCATGTCAGCAGAAGGTAGACTACACTAGGCAAACCATAGTCAAGTATTCAATGAAGTGAAAGCACAATGACTAATAGCAGCTAGGCAGTAAGGATCAGATAGGAAGATATTGTGAAGCCAATCAGAACAAGTAATCACTCAGTGAAGCCAAATGGTGATGCAATCGTACAATGACTTCACAAGGACCAATAGTAAGTAAAGGGAAGGGAAGGATGAAACTAGTGACTCGTTGAAGACAATGATTTGTTGGACCAGTTCCAGTTGTTGTGACAACTGTACGTCTGGTTAGGGAGGCTGAGATTCGACTCAGAAGACCTCGTCTTCACCTTATTCCCCTTGAGCTAAGGACGCCTAGTCCTCGCCCAATCACTCTGGTAATCTTCAAGGTAGACTTCCAAACCTTCACAAACTTCGTTCACCGGCGATCCACAATGACTCTTGGATGCTCAGAACGCGACGCCTAACCGGCTAGAGGATTCACAGTCCTCAAGTGTAATAAGTCTTCGGATCACACAAACAGGAAGACTTAAGTGACGCCTAACACTCTTTGGCTCTGGGTGGTTAGGGCTTTATCCTCTCAAGGAATTCTCTCTCAAAGGCTTTGAGGTGGCTTGCTCTCAAACGACAAAAGCCATGCTTTAACTCTGAGCAGCCAACCGTTTATGGTTGTAGGGGGTGGGCTATTTATAGCCACTAGGCAACCCGACCTGATTTGTCCGAAATGACCCTGGGTCACTAAGGAACTGACACGTGTTCCAACGGTCAGATTTCAAACACACACGACAACTTTACTTGGGCTACAAGCAAAGCTGACTTATCCAACTCTGGACAAGATTTGCTCTCATAGTCTTCACTCGAAGACATAGGATTTCGGTTAAGCATCACTTCAGTCATTCTGACTGGTTCTCTTGGACCCCACTTAACAGTACGGTGGTTCCTATGACTCAACAAAGAAAAACACAGAATGGCGGAACTGCTAAGTCTTCGTGCTCCATAGTCTTCACGCGATGTCTTCTCTTGTCATAGTCTTCAATGTGAATGTCTTCACATACCACCTTTGACTTCAATGTCTTCATACATTTTTAGGGGTCATCTCTGGTAGGAAAACCGAATCAATGAGGGACTTCTACCAGTGTTATCCTGCAATTCTCACAAACACATTAGTCCCTCAACTAGGTTTGTCGTCAATACTCCAAAACCAACTAGGGGTGGCACTAGATGCACTTACAATCTCCCCCTTTTTGGTGATTGATGACAAACTAGTTGAAGTTTTCAATGGGGAATATAATATATGAAATTGTAAAGGATAGGGGATTGTCTTCATAAGTTGCAAGGGCTCCCCCTGAAGATGTGCATATAAGTAATTTGCTTTTGGAATGCAAATGCACATGGCAGGTTGTAGTTGTGGAGATCCTCTTCAACTTATGATGACAATTCATCATGCATGAAAAGTATGTGAAGATAATGACATGCATAATGAAAAATGGACGTCTGCAAAATGATCTAAGTGCGGAATTTATCGTCGCACATGCGGAATTTATCATCGCATCACAGAATAGCAAATAAGTAGTAGACGACCATCGAGTTTAAGTGTTACAACTCAAAGAACCAAATGTATCAAAACGAGAGTTGTAAACACTAGGCAAAACATAAAGCAACCGCCCATATGGACCCGCTTGAAGACTATCAAACTCATATGCTTCTCCCCCTTTTGTCGGTAAGGACCAAAAAGGTTTGAAGACATAGAGTATCTACTCGTTCCCATGAGGAGTAGGTGAATCAGCAAGGTCATTGGTGTTGTTCGGCGGTGCAGACGAACTCGGGGCAGTGTCGATGCGTGTAGAAGTAGGGAGCGGTGAAGTGGCATCGTCTTCGTCCTTGATCACTCTGGCATTCACAGTTGCCGCCGAGGAAGAGAACTCAGAGTCTTCAAGAGACGGAGTTCGTCGCAGCACAGTCCTTCTTGGAGGTGTGGAGTCAAACTTGAAACGTTCAGAGAAGCCATCCTCTTGAAGATCATCTTCAGAACACATAAGCATCAGCCCTTTCCATGTACGCCGACAGGTTTCATGGGCAACAAAGGCATTCTTGGTGGCAAGATTGCGAATGCGGTTGACATCCACCAAGAGGCTTTGCATTTGGTGCTTCAGCCAGTCATGATGCCTATCCTGTTTCTGTTGAAGGGCAACCAGAAGCTCTCGGTCATTGAGAACACGAGATCACTTCTTGGGCCGTTGGGCAATAGTGCTTTCAGTGGCTTCAGTGAGGGCACAATGAGGTGCACGTGTAGTACCAGCCAGAGGATAAACACAAGTGACTGCTTCAACTCCTTCAATGTTTTGAGAGAAACTTTGATGCTCTGCATTCTGAAGACTAAGAGGCTCCTTGGCAGGCTCTGGATAGATGGCTTCAACGGACATATCAACGTCAGGCAGAAAGATCCGATGATTGCGAGCAGAGGGCTGATATGAGACAGCTGAGTGTAGTTTGATCAGCCGCATTATCCATGGAGCGTAAAACTTCAAGCCAAAAAGATTAGATCCTGAAGCAGCAAGTTGGCGGATGAAGAAGTCTTGTGCATTGAAGCATTTGCCGTGAAGAATATAAAAGACCAAAGTCTTCATTGCACCTTCTAGCTTTGCATGTGGAGAATGTCCTTTGATGGGCCAGAGAGTTCGCCTGATAATGTGATAGATAGTGCATGGCAGATACTCAAGGTCTTCAACAAAGAACTCCTTAGGATATGCAGCATCTGGAGGCAAGGGCTTCATCATGCTAAGCATCTGACTCATGTTCGGTTCAGGATTCTGAAAGATGCTCTCCATAGCTGCACTGTGAAGTTGACAACCAGGTTCATAAAGATCTCCAGGAGTGGGCAGACCGGTGAGCTCAATGATATCAAAGGCTTTGGCTTCATGATGAACATTGCCGGTCATCCACTCAAGGACCCAAGTCTTCGGATCTCTGTTGTAGCCACGAATGTGAAGAGTGGCATAGAATTGAAGCAGCAACTCTTCGTTCCAGTGCTCTTGGTCGGTGACGAAAGGCAACAATCCAGACTCTTTGAAGCAATCCAGAGCTTCTTCCAAGCAAGGCAGACCAGTTATGGCTTCAGTGTCAAGACGCATATGAGGGAAAATGCGACCTTGATTGTACAGAATGCATGAGTAATAACTTCGCTGCGGATAGCTCCAAAACCGATCAGAAGATATTCTTTCCCTTGAGTAGAGGTTCTTGGCGCTATTGAAGAAGGTGTTGTCTGTTTTGAAGCCGTTGACATTAAAGGATCCGAGCGCTGATGCAGGACCTAGAAACCTGGGCAACCTTGGCATTAGCTTCTGTACCTGAGGCATGTGTTCAACGTGATAGTCAAACTGAGGACCAGCAACAGGCGCAGGAGCAGCAACATCATTGGCTTCACTGACTTCTGGCACATTGGTTGGTGCAGGCTCCACATTTGCTTCAGCCATGACAATGTCATTGGCTTCATTTGTGTTGGTGGTGGCAGCCTCAAGATTCTCAACATCCACTTGATGAGTTGGAGGGTCGGGCACAGACACGTTTTCCTCGAGAACAGCTCCTTCAGTAATGGGGGGAGTAGAGACAAGTTCTTCTTCTTGTGTGTCGTCGGCTGATGCAGCCGGAATGTCTTCAGCAGCTTTAGCCTCAGACTCGGAGACATTCACAGTAGGAGTGGCATCTGGAAACACTTGACGTGCAATAGATTGGTGGGGCACTTCTCCTTCTGGAACGCTCGAAAGAGGGACTTGAGACCTTGGTCCTTTTCTAAGCCTGCGTAACGCTGGCGACGCCTCTAGAGACGGAGTTGGCTGGGCCTCAAAGTCATCTTCTTCTTCTTGCCGGGGTGGTGTGACTTGTTGTTGTGGGTGATCAGCCCATGATGCATCCTGAGCAATTGGCGTCAGTGGACGACCAATGCTGATGAGTTCGCTGTGTGTAAGCACAGGCGATGATACCAAGTTGTGCTCGATCTGAGGAAGAACTACATCATCTTCAACATTGACATGATGACCAATGTCTTCAGCAGCGGTGGGATCAGCTGCTGGAATGTCTTCAGCTTCATGAGCCTCTGTGGAAGCAGGCTCATGGTCAGTCAGTTGGCGCTCTTGATGTTCAGCGGCAGGGTGAACCATGGAGATAGGTTCAACAACTAAGGGCTCTGTGGGAGCAGCCCGATCCTTCTTGGTCTTGCGCTTCTTGGAGGGAGCAGCAGCAGAGGCTTCAGGATGTTTCCTCTTTCTCGCTTCAGCCTCAGCAGTCCTCGTCTTCTTTAGTTCTGAAGCGGTTGACCTGACCTTTGGCTTCGAGCCAGTCATGCTGGCTGGGAAGACAATGGGATGTGCTTCCTGCCTTGGTGCTTCGGGTTCGGCCACAGCTGGCTTCTTCTTCTTCTTTGCGGCCATCCTGGGATCGATGCCAGGACGACCAAGGGCCTTGCGCCTCTCAGCCTCATTGTAGGCTTGCACACACTTGTTAGCCAGGCTCTTCATGCGCTCACGAGAACCTTGAGCTTCTTCACGCTTCTTGAGAAAGGCTTCTTTGAGATCATGCAGCATGATCTTGAAATTTTTGACCTCTTGCACGCTGAGCTTGGCCATGTGCTTCTTGAACTGAGCTGTCTCAAAGTCGATCTTTTGCTTCAGTTCAACAATGCGCTGAGCTAGAGCTAGCTCTGAAGCAATGGCGCCATGGAAGGCGACACTGAGGCCAATTAGAAGTAGCGGATCTTCAAAGATGAGGTTGGGCGTGTCAAACCACTCATCAATGAAGTTGTGGATGATTGCCACGTCAAAGAGAGGCAAATCATTGAAGATTTCTGCTTCTTCTTTGCTCTTGATCAGTTGCTCAAGAGCGTCATCTGCAAGATCTTCATCGCTGGACAGATCAATGACGTCATTGCGCAGAATAGCAACAGCAGTCAGTTCTTGGCTAGTGTGTTGCAAAGGCATCTTGACTCTCGAGGGCTTGGAGATGCGTGACAAATCTTCAGACTGCACACTGTCTTCATGAGGTGCAGTAGCCAATGGCTTCGCCCGTGAGATTTTTGGTGCTGAGGCAGGCATTGAAGCTTTAGGCTTCTTCAGTTTCTGTGGCTTCGGCGGTGCAGGCACTTCATCAGATTCAACGTCATCTGTAGGCTCATCCACGGCTGTCCCTTGAACCATGATATGAGTGATGAGACCTTCCAGGTTGTAGAAGGGCCCAACAAGATTGGGTTCAGCTTCACGGGTGCCATCGGCACGGGGAGCAGAAGGGCCAGGGTTGAAGTCTAGTCCCAATGACTTCTTGTTTTGCTTAGACGAATTCTTGGCAAATTGGAAGTTGTGTTTGAACAAATTGTCGTCATGACACCATAGCAATGACGATGGGTGAGCATCCGCAGGCTGTGGTCCACGGACCATGCAAGGATAGAAGCCTTGTTCAATGGCTTCATCTCTGGACCTGGGTTGAAGATTTCTGTATAGGATGTCTCCCCAAGGTCGCTTGATGGCATTTTTCTCAGCATATTCCTGGGTCACAAACTAGTACTTGAACCATTGTTCTGCCCAATATCTTTGAATCCATTGGATTCGGGTCTTGCGCTGATTGTAATCCGCTTCAGGATCTGTCTTGTAAAGCTTTGAGAGGTCATCAGGCAAATCTCTTGACGTTCCCCCATGACGCTGTCTGCCACCCTTCCTTACTGATTTTTCTGTAGCCATGAACTTCAAACTGAATGGCTTCAACACGTTCAAAGGTTTCAAAGGCTTTCGCTTGCTGGACAAACAGGAACTGGCTTCGGGAGAATTTATATGATGCTGTAAGAATTCTGCAAATGAATGCAGACTATGAGAACCAAGGGATTCTCCCACGGACATGTACTTGTGACAGCATTAAGGTGCGAGGGAAGGGGAAGAGGTCATATGCATTCTCAGAAGATTTTTAAGATAAATCAGTTTAGAAGACATTGACCTCATCGTGCGAAGACATTCACTCATAGATAAGGAGTTGGTTCCAGATTTGTACGAATCCACGGATCAGTACAAGTGAGGAATCTAACTACTTTGTGAAGCATAAGTGAACATACTAGGCATATTATGAGATGAAGTATGAAATAGATCCAACTTGTGTGAACAGAAACTGCTTGTGGTAGAAAGTGATGAATCTATAGGATCAAAGGGGCCGTAAAAAGGAAGTTTTATTTACCACACGAAGAACTGCTAGACGGAGTGGAAGAGGAGGCCGAGCAGTTCGATCGTCCGTGCCCTAACTTGGCGACGGAGGACACCTACGGCAACGGCGGAGAAGATGATGTCCGCGGCCGGCGTGAAGACGGCATCGGAGAGGTCGCGGCAGCTTAGAGCTTCGTCGTCGGCGTCGTCGAGGGCTAGCGGTGACGCTAGGGTTTGTGCGAGAGTGGAAGAAAAGGATAATGACTATGGTGAGACGTGTATTTATAAGGACAGGGACTGCACAGTGTTATTACACAGGTGCCCCTGGCGATTCACATCTGAAGGACACATGGCCATCATGGAACATATCGGAGGTTGTTCCACGTTCCCACGCATGCCTGGATTGTCGGGTGGTCGTTCCCACTTCTCCTGGTTTCAGGTGAAGGAATTACCATTGAAAGCGGACTTAATGTTTGTCTCTGTATCTTCTGCTGACAAGGACGCAGAGAAGATATTCGACAGTTTCAAGAGAATGCATATGACTTGGAGAGATAGAGTTTGAGATAGAAAGCATAGAGAGGTTAGGGTCCGATCACATTCACTTAGTTCAAAAGATTCAACAAGAAGACATAGCTATAAGTGAATGTTGTAGAGGACAGAACACTAGTATATATATATATAATCAACATAGTGAAGATAATCATGAAGACAGGTAGAGATTGAAGCCAAACCAAATGTGAAGACATAGCAAATGCAACGCATGGGTGAAACACTTCAAACAGAAGAATTTGGTGGTGGCATTACCCACCGTATAGGAAGTATTAGACCCAGACACGGCGCACAATTATCGTGGCGCTCCGAAGTCAAATTCCACATTAATGTATTCACACTTAGAATGCATGTCTTCATTGATTGAAGATATACTTTACTTCGTGTGTTGCACATCTAAGTCATCAATATGCATAAGTGTTAGGATGTGTGCCTGATCATAGGACATTTGAGGATTCCAAGATATTTAGCTCACACCGTAACTTGCAAAATCTCTTCTCATGCAAGGGCTTGGTGAAGATATCTGCCAATTGCTCTTCAGTGTTGACGTGCATGATATCAATATCTTCCTTCACAACATGATCTCTGAGAAAGTGATGACGAATTTCAATGTGCTTTGTCTTCGAGTGCTGAACTGGGTTGTTGGCAATCTTGATGGCGCTTTCGTTGTCGCAGTAGAGTGGCACTTGCTTCAGATGAATGCCATAGTCTTTGAGTGTTTGCTTCATCCACAGAAGCTGAGCGCAGCAAGATCCAGCAACAATGTATTCAGATTCAGCAGTGGAGAGAGATACACAGTTATGCTTCTTTGAAGACCAACATACAAGTGATCGTCTCAGAAAATGACATGTGTCTGATGTAGACTTGCGATCCACCTTGTCACCAGCATAATCAGCATCTGAGAATCCAACCAGATCAAACTCTGAGCCCTTTGGATACCATAATCCTAGTGTTGGGGTGTAAGCCAAATATCAAAGAATTCGCTTCACAGCTAAGTGATGCGATTCCTTTGGTGCCGCTTGGAATCGAGCACACATGCAAACACTAAGCATAATATCTGGCCTAGATGCACATAGATAAAGTAAAGAACCAATCATGGAGCGTTATACCTTTTGATCGAACTCTTTACCATTGTCGTCGGGACCCAGATGATGTTTGGCTGGCATTGGCGTCGTGAAGCCTTTGCAGTCTTGCATACCAAATTTCTTCAGGCAATCTTTGAGGTACTTCTCTTGAGATATGAAGATGTCGTTGCATTGCTGACGTATTTGAAGACCAAGGAAGAACTTCAGCTCACCCATCATGGACATCTGATATTGCTCTTGCATCATATATCCAAACTCTTCACTGTATTTCTGATTGGTGCAGCCGAAGATAATGTCATCCACATATATTTGGCACACAAACAGTTCACCATCATATGTCTTCGTGAAGAGAGTGGGGTCGAGAGAACCAGATTTGAAGCCTTTGCTCTTCAGGAAGTCTTTGAGTGTGTCATACCAAGCCCAAGGGGCTTGTTTGAGGCCATACAGTGCCTTGTTGAGCTTGTACACCATGTCAGGATGTTTTGGATCTTCAAAGCCAGGCGGCTGTGCAATATACACTTCTTCTTCAATCTTGCCATTGAGAAAAGCGCTCTTCACATCCATTTAATATAGAAGTATGTTATGATGATTTGCATAGGCCAGCAGTATGCGTATGGCTTCAAGTCTAGCCACAGGAGCAAATGTTTCATCGAAGTCAATCCCTTCAACTTGAGTGTACCCTTGAGCAACGAGATGAGCTTTGTTTCTTACAACTTGACCATGCTCATCTTGCTTGTTGCGATATATCCATTTGGTGCCTATTATATTGTGCTTGCGAGGATCAGGACGCTTAACCAGTTCCCATACATTATTCAGCTCAAACTGTTGAAGCTCTTCTTGCATAGCTTGAATCCATTCGGGTTCCATGAAGGCTTCTTCAACTTTCTTGGGTTCAGATATTGAGATGAATGCGAAGTGCCCACAGAAATTTGCTAGCTGTGTTGCCCTTGAACGAGTGAGTGGACCTGGTGCATTGATGCTATCAATTATTCTCTCAATCTGTACTTCATTTGCAACACGAGGATGTACAGGACGAAGATTTTGCTCTTGCTGATCATTGTCATTGTTAGAGGGATTGTCTTCAGGCTGAGCATTATCTTCAGGTTGATCAAGTGCGGAGATGATAAGTTCCTCTTCAGGTTGAGCTTCAGACGGTATGATTTCTCCAGTTCCCATAAGTTTGATTGATTCACTGGATGGAACTTCATCTAGCACATTTGGCAGGTGCTCTCTTTGTGAGCCATTCGTCTCATCAAACCGCACATCCACTGTTTCAACCACTTTATAGTGAAAAAGGTTGAAGACTCTGTAGGAGTGCGAATCCTTTCCATATACAAGCATAAAACCCTCATGTGCTTTTGGTGCAAATTTTGAAGTGTGATGTGGATCCTTGATCCAGCACCTGGCGCCAAATACTTTGAAGTAACTGACATTTGGCTTCTTGCCAGTAAGGAGCTCATAGGATGTCTTGTTCAGAAGCTTGTGAAGATAAACACAGTTGATGATATGGCATGCAGTATCAATGGCTTTCAGCCAGAATTTTCTTGGAGTCTTGTATTCATCAAGAATCATCCGGGCCATCTCAATAAGTGTTCTGTTCTTGCGTTCGACGACGCCATTCTGCTGTGGCGTGTACGGAGCTGAGAATTCATGTGTGATGCCTAAGGTATCAAGATATGTGTCTAGGCTAGTGTTCTTGAATTCAGTGCCATTGTCACTTCTGATGTGCTTTATCTTGGCGCCATAGTTGTTCATTGCTCGACTGGTGAAGTGTCTGAAGACATCTTGCACTTCAGTCTTGTAGAGGATTATATGCACCCAAGTATATCTTGAATAATCATCAACAATGACAAAGCCATAGAGACAAGCAGTAGTAGTAAGAGTTGAGTAATGAGTGGGACCGAAAAGATCCATGTGGAGCAGTTCGAAGGGTTGAGTCGTTGTCATGATTGTCTTCGAGGGATGCTTGGCCCTCGTCATCTTTCCTCCTTCACAGGCACCGCATAAGTGATCCTTATGGAACTTGACGCCCTCGATGCCTATGACATGCTTCTTCCTTGCAAGGGTGTGGAGGTTCCTCATGCCAGCATGCCCTAGCCTCCGATGCCAGAGCCAGCATTCAGAAGCTTTTGCTAGAAGACATACTGCAAGTTGTGGTCCTGCTGAGAAATCTACCACATACAAATCATCTTTCCGATACCCTTCAAACACTAGAGACTTGTCAGATTCCATTAGAACAAGGCAACAATATTTTCCAAACATCACAATCATGTTTAAATCGCAAAGCATTGAGATAGACATTAAGTTGAAACCAAGGGATTCAACAAGCATGACTTTATCCATGTGTTGATCCTTTGAGATTGCAACTCTACCTAGACCCAATACCTTGCTTTTACCAGTGTCAGCAAATGTGATGTGACTTTTGTCAGATGGACATAAAGTTGAGTCCATGAGAAGGCTTCGCTTGCCAGTCATGTGATTTGTACACCCACTATCAGTAATCCATTCTGAAGCAGCTGGTGTCGTACCCTATAGTGCAGTTAGGGGGATAGGCTTCACGAAGAGAATTGTGAAGCAAAAACATTTGACGAACTAGTGGATTATTAAAGCTTAGATCGAGATTAGGACTGATAGGGCAAGTAGAAAGCGATTCAGGAACAAGGTACATAATAAGACCATTTGGGCATTTGATCTTGCGCCCTACAAGATGTTTAAGGTCCCCAGCAATAGTGTCAGACGATTTTGGTTTTCAGTTGGAGACCTTTCCCTGCAAAAGAGAGTTAAGCTTTCTTAGCCACCCACATCTTCAAGGGTGGCTTCGAAGCAATGACTCTAAGTGCAGCATCTGAGAACTTTGGCTTTGGAGCCCTAGCAAAAAGTCTTGCAGGTGGACAATAGTACTCATAAGAATAAGCAGAATAGTTCTTGGTCTTATGAACATGGCGGTTTGATGAAACACACTCATATTCACAGGCCTGAGTATGGTTTCCCTGCAAAACATTTGCGTTAGTGCGACTCAGGTGAGTCCTCTGTCTGTATGAAGCCTTTGGACCATATGAAGCCTGTGGTCTGGGGTTTGTCTTCTTCACCTGTGGTGTCATGATGACATTCACAGGAAGATTCTCCAAACACCTTTTCGGCACCCAAATCTTCTTCATAGGCGGTCCATTCCTGCAGTTAGTATCAATATACCTGGCAAACACTTCACCATTCTGATTCTTAAACAGTTTATAGTTTGCATCAAAGGATTCATCAATAACAATGGGATTAGCACAAGTGAAGCCAGATAGGGTGGATGGATCCGCTGAAGGTTCCTTTGTAGCAACCCATGTGGTTTTGGGGTACTGCTCAGGTTTCCAGTAAGAGCCATCAGCATTCATTTTCCTTTCGAACCCAACACCCTCTTTCCTAGGGTTTCGGTTCAGAATCTGCCTTTTGAGGACAACACATAGTGTCTGATGCCCTTTGAGACTTTTGTACATCCCTGTTTCAAGCAGTGTCTTCAACCTAGCATTCTCATCAGCAATAGCAGTGGTATCCTCAGTAGAGGGGTTAGTTACCACATCAACAGTTGAAGATATTGCAATAGTAGCAGCAGTAGAACATTCAACAATAGAAGTAGCGTTATCACGCTCAATGCATTTAAGACATGGTGGTTCAAATCCTTCCTGAGCTGAACTGATCTGTTCGGCGCGAAGTGACTCCTTTTCCTTTTGAATATCTTCATGAGCCGCTCTCAATTTCTCAAGATCTTGCTTCCTTTGAAGATAATCATAGGAAAGCCTTTCATGAGTTGTTGAGAGCGTTTCATGACGACTTTCAAGTTCCTCATACTTAACGTGAAGATTTTTTATGTCTTCAATTAAGGACTGAGATCGAGTCATTTCAGCATCTAACATATCATCGCTTTTGTCTAACAGTTTTTGAATGTGTTCCATAGATTTCTGTTGTTCAGTTGCAATTTTAGCAAGTGTTTTGTAGCTGGGTTTGGAACCACAATCAGAGTCATCGTCACTAGATGTTTGATAGTGAGTAGTGCGTGTGTTTACCTTGGCACCGCGTGCCATGAAGCAGTAGGAAGGAGCGGAGTAGTCCTTGTCATTTGCATCGGTGTCGGGGATGAAGTCATTGTCTTCAGTGTTGAAGATGGACTTGGCAACGTATGCTGTAGCCAGACTCGCAACGCCAGAATCAGACTCCTCCTCAGACTCCACCTCCGCCTCCTCAGAAGCGGACTCCTCCTTAGAATCCATTTCCTTGGCAACAAACGCACGTGCCTTTCCATCTGAGCTCTTCTTGTGTGATGAAGACTTGGAGGAAGACTTGGAGGAAGACTTGGAAGAAGACTTTGAGTATTTCTTCTTCTTCTTGTCGTCAGAGTCATACTCCTTGCTCTTCTTCTTCTTGTTGTTCTCATTGTCCCACTATGGACACTCAGAGATGTAGTGGCCAGGTTTCTTGCACTTGTGACATGTTCTCTTCTTGTAGTCATGAGCAGAAGCTTCATCATTCCTTGAGCTTGATCGTGAAGACTTTCTGAAGCCTTTCTTCTTGGTGAATTTTTGGAACTTCTTCACAAGCATAGCAAGCTCCTTTCCAATGTCTTTAGGATCATCAGAACTGCTGTCAGATTCTTCTTCAGATGAGGAGACAGCCTTTGCCTTCAAGGCACGAGTTCGCCCATAGTTGGGACCGTAGATGTCTCTTTTCTCAGAAAGCTGAAACTCGTGTGTGTTGAGCCTCTCAAGTATGTCAGACGGATCGAGTGTCTTGAAATTAGGACGTTCTTGAATCATCAGGGCTAGGGTGTCAAACGAACTGTCAAGTGATCTCAGGAGTGTCTTGACGACTTCATGCTTGGTGATCTCAGTAGTGCCGAGGGCTTGAAGCTCATTTGTGATGTCAGTGAGTCGATCAAACATGCGCTGGACATTCTCATTGTCATTTCTCTTGAAGCGGTTGAAGAGGTTGTGAAGGACACTGATTCTCTGATCTCTCTGGGTTGAGACGCCTTCGTTGACCTTGGAGAGCCAGTCCCAGACTAGCTTAGATGTTTCCAAAGCACTCACGCGGCCATACTGTCCTTTGGTCAGATGACCACAAATGATATTCTAGGCAGTAGAGTCCAGTTTAACGAACTTCTTGACATCAGCAGCAGTGACACCTTCTCCAGCCTTGGGAACGCCGTTCTTGACGACATACCATAGGTCGACATCAATGGCTTCAAGATGCATGCGCATCTTATTCTTCCAGTAGGGATATTCAGTTCCATAGAAGACGGGGCACACAGCGGAGACTTTAACTATCCCTGCAGTCGACATAGCTAAAACTCCAAGTGGTTAAACCGAATCACACAGAACAAGGGAGTACCTTGCTCTGATACCAATTGAAATTGCTAGTGATCGACTAGAGGGGGGTGAATAGGCGATTTTTATGAAAGTCTTCAAAACATGTAAGTTTCGAAGACAAACGATAGAAATAAACCTATTACCATGTCAGCGGAAGGTAGACTACACTAGGCAAACCATAGTCAAGTATTCAATGAAGTGAAAGCACAATGACTAATAGCAGCTAGGCAGTAAGGATCAGGTAGTAAGATATTGTGAAGCCAATCAAAACAAGTAATCACTCAGTGAAGCCAAATGGTGATGCAATCATACAATGACTTCACAAGGACCAACAGTAAGTAAAGGGAAGGGAAGGATGAAACCAGTGACTCGTTGAAGACAATGATTTGTTGGACCAGTTCCAGTTGCTGTGACAACTGTACGTCTGGTTAGGGAGGCTGAGATTCAACTCAGAAGACCTCGTCTTCACCTTATTCCCCTTGAGCTAAGGACACCCAGTCCTCGCCCAATCACTCTAGTAAGTCTTCAAGGTAGACTTCCAAACCTTCACAGACTTCGTTCACCGGCGATCCACAATGACTCTTGGATGCTCAGAACGCGACGCCTAACCGGCTGGAGGATTCACAGTCCTCAAGTGTAATAAGTCTTCAGATCACACAGACAGGAAGACTTAAGTGATGCCTAACACTCTTTGGCTCTGGGTGGTTAGGGCTTTATCCTCTCAAGGAATTCTCTCTCAAAGGCTTCGAGGTGGGTTGCTCTCAAACGACAAAAGCCGTGCTTTAACTCTGAGCAGCCAACCATTTATGGTTGTAGGGGGTGGGCTATTTATAGCCACTAGGCAACCCGACCTGATTTGTCCGAAATGACCCTAGGTCACTAAGGAACTGACACGTATTCCAACGGTCAGATTTCAAACAAACACGACAACTTTACTTGGGCTACAAGCAAAGCTGACTTATCGAACTCTGGACAAGATTTGCTCTCATAGTCTTCACTTGAAGACATAGGATTTCGGTTAAGCATCACTTCAGTCATTCTGACTGGTTCTCTTGGACCCCACTTAACAGTACGGTGGTTCCTATGACTCAACAAAGAAAAACACAGAAGGACGAAACTGCTAAGTCTTCGCGCTCCATAGTCTTCACGCGATGTCTTCTCTTGTCATAGTCTTCAATGTGAATGTCTTCACATACCACTTTTGACTTCAATGTCTTCATACATTTTTAGGGGTCATCTCTGGTAGGAAAACCGAATCAATGAGGGACTTCTACCTGTGTTATCCTGCAATTCTCACAAACACATTAGTCCCTCAACTAGGTTTGTCGTCAATACTCCAAAACCAACTAGGGGTGGCACTAGATGCACTTACAACTCCTAATGGTATCCTCAGATGCCGTATCTGCAGGCACATTGGAACTTGATTGCCCCTGACCTCGTGAGGACCTCCTCTGCAATGCTGCCCCCTCGATCCTACGGTAACATTCATCAAGTGACGGTGAAATATCCTCAGGGGTGCCTGCAAGGATAAAAAAAAGTGGGTTAGGATACCTGGAAAACAAAACAAATGGAATGCGAAAAGATAGGGTGCTTGATGTGAAATGTAGGTACAAAAAGTAGGGAGTTGCCATGTGGAGGCAAATCCAGTTGCCATGTGTAGTGCACTGTAGTTGCCATGTGACAGCAACTACAGTTGCCATGTTGTGTCAACTCCAGTTGCCATGTGCTTGCCGAATGGAAAATGCAGCATGGAAACAAAAATACTGGTGACATGGTGCAGCAAATCCAGTTGCCATGTGTATTGCACTGTAGTTGCCATGTGACAACAACTACAGTTGCCATGTTGAATCAACTTCAGTTGCCATGTGATTGCCGAATGTAAAATGTAGCATGGCAACAAAAAAATGTAGGTGACATGGTGCAGCAAATCCAGTTGCCATGTCATCACATAACAGTTGCCATCACAACCGAGACACCCAAAAAAATGCTTGGGGCAAAAGTCAGACTACACGAATGTATACAAGAAAATGATAAGCACATAATAAATGTACCTTGGACGATCGACTCTGTGAACTTGACAGCCTTCCTGCCCTCGACCATTGGCTGCGCCATCATTGCGGGCATGCCTCCCGGGAAAGCAAAGACAACTGGCATAGGATCTGGCACCACTGGTTGATCTTGACTGATGCCAAGGTTGAAGCTCGGTGGGGTGAAGGCCATTGGGTGCCTCTCATGCCTACTGGCCGAACTGCGATCAACTTGCGGGGCAGAATCCAAGGGTGAAAGATCAACAAACATATCTGAATCAGCCGCTATAGAATGATCGGGCTTATTTGTAGGGCGGGGCGTGTTGTCAGCGGTATCAGCCGCAACTTCCTTGACAATCTTCTTGTTTGGGCTGTAGGGGACACCAACATTGACTGGGAGCCTGGAAGTGCGCAGATTTAAGATGGGGATTTCCACTGCGGGTAAAGGCGTAGTCTGCTCTGGACGTTCACCTGCTTCACTCGTGCCCGGCTTGACACCTGCATCAGTTGTGCTCCGGTCTTCCGGTTTCTCCATCACATTGCTTTTGGCAGGTGGCGGGTACAGTGTGGACGCAGGAACATAACCAGACTCATCACTGTTGCTCCTAGCTACAGCTGGTGCGTTGGGTATGTCTGTTGATTGCTTGTGGGGGCTACGACGCCTCGGTGGAAAACCAGCACGCGAAACAGTCGCCTTAGCAGTATCTGCACCGACAGGAGCTGGAGCTGTTGTGCCAAGACTCTCACCTGCAAATGGCACATCATTATGAACTGCCACCTCAGCCACTTCTGTCGTGGACACAGGAGTGCCACCACGCACGCGCTTAGAATCAGTGTCAGATGAGCGGGAATCTTCCTTGCTTAGGTTGGTCTCAGGAGCGTCCACTTCAACGCTTGCTGATCGGGTGGCATGGCTCACAGCAGCATCCTTCATTGCCAGAAGAGTTGGCAATAATTCAGCTGTCCTGGCAGATACCGACTCGTCACTCCCCGATGTACGGATGCCAGTTATTCTAACCTGCACATCTGCAACCGACAGAGATGGTCGGCCACTTGGTCAGAGTTAGTGGGAATAGTTGACGGTGTAGCAGCAGTTTTGTCGACTGGCGCCTCATGAACATCTGAGTTGCCCCTGTTGACAACTTTGAATGAAAGGCGTTCGAGTGGGTCCCTAATGATATGCTTGGCTCCGCGTGAAGTAGTCTTCTTCACCCTGCAAAAAAGAAAGCACGTGAAAAGGTATTAAAAATGAACAAAAAATATTTGCCATGGTATAAAATCTAAAAAATATGAAAAAGGTGGAAAAGCTGGTAGTTGCCATGTAAGGGGAATATGAGTTGCCATGTGGCATAGCTAGCAGTTGCCATGCAAATCCAGCAAGAGTTGCCATGCTAGCCAACTTGAAGAATGATAAAAATGTCTGAGCTGCCAGGAATGCAATTTCAAAACTAGGTATGGGATGAGCACACTAGCCAATGGAAAGATGGCAGTTGCCATGCAGGTACAATAAGAGTTGCCATTTGGCCTAGATAGCAGTTGCCATGGAAAAACAAGCAGGAGTTGCCATGCAGTTAAAAAGGAAGGAAATCATTTGAAAAAACAGTAGTTGCCCCATGTGGGGACGATGACAGAAGCCCATGTGGCAAGCTGAACGGATGCATTGAAAAATCAAAAATATAGCACTACGTCAATGAAAGCACATGGAAAACCTACTTCTTAACTGGCTTTCTCAGGTCTGGCAGCATGACAGGATCCCCGGTGTTGGGCGTCGTCGTACGAGGAGATAACCTGGTGGAAGGGGTGTCACCAGCAATGGGGGCACCTTTGTTCAACCGAGCAGAAACACGGGTTGGCGTTGGTGCCTGTTTCTTCGTAACTGCTCGTCCACCAGCTGTCGCCTCACTGCACGTATAAGATGGAGGAAAACAAGAGGTGGCAATTGTCAGACAGCAAACTCGTTGCCGCGCTTAGGAAAAACAAATGCAAAAAGGGATCAGTCTGTTCCAAAAATATAGACAAAACAAAAAACTAAAATTAAAGTCGAACCTCCTCCTAGCAGCTACGAGATCGGTCCTAGACCTCTTGCCAGGAGAACCCTGCCCAACATCCTCTGGAGCCCTCCCCCTCTTTGATGGCAACACCCCCTCGCCTCTCGCAGCCGTATGTTCTTTGACTTTCTCCGGTGGGGGGACATCTCGTGCATCCTTGCCCTTCTTATCACCTGCACGAACTTCAACATGTTCATCATCATCGGTGTCCTGTTGCACGTTCTCCGTGTCATTGTCGTCATCCTTGCTGAGACCAGCGTCTCCATCTAGTTCACCTTGTGTGTCAGCAAGCTCTTGGGAACTGTTGTAGTCATACCAGCCACGGCAACCAGTTGGCCGATGTGTCCATTCTGGGACAAATGTAGTGAACTGCCTTGCAACCGCATCGCTGTCAGAGCCATTAAGGGACGTCCACCCCTCAACCAACTTCCCGAGTAAGCCGGTCATTCCAGATGCAAACTACCCAATTAGATGCTCAACAGGTTCCCTCGCTTGTGCACGAAACAAGAAGCAGCAATAACCAGCCATATTACAGTCACTTGCACAACATCAAAAATAATCCAAGGCAACCATAGATATATATCTTTGATTGCCTCGGTAGGGCAAGACGGAGCTGAGTGCACGTCCATCCACTTTCCAAAGTTTTGAGGCCCCCAAACACATTGTAGTCTATAGCATGCTTGGCCATCAGCTGGAAAAAACCAAAAAAGCTAGGATGTAAGAGAGAGAATGATGAACATTGACTAGCAGTTCATGTGTTGCAAAATACAACAAAAAAAGAAGACGCGAATATAAGTTTCAGCACGAATGACAGAGTTGCCATGTGGAGTGAGACATGGATACCATACTCAGATAGCCATGTCTAACAAAGGTAGTCCTCTCTTTTTAACCACAGACGGTTGCCACACGATGATATGTTATGCCGCAAAAATTTGTAAGAATGCCATGTAGAGAAAGAAACCAGAACTAACCTGCAGTTTTCCATATTTGGTATCAGTTACCCTATCTGCAGCAAGCACAGCCTTGACAGCATCAATAGTCCACGTAGAAACATCAAACTTGTGCGTAGGCGGCGGGCCTCCTGTCCCAGTGAAATCCACGGTGGACAGATCAAGACAGTCGACGTACATGGGCTGATGTACAACAATTTTAAAAGAAAGAAATATCAGTTGCGATCATGGTATTTTGCAAAAAAAACAGGATAATATATGTTCCTACGATCATCAAGTTGAAGTGCATGAAAAAAAGAAAAAGAAGAAGTTGCCATCTGTATGTGCTAGTTGCCATCATAGTGTGATGGCAGTTGCCATATTGTCATGATGGCAGTTGCCATCATAGTATGATGGCAGTTGCCATATTGTCATGATGGCAGTTGCCATATTGTTATGATGGCAGTTGCCATATTGTCATTATGGCAGTTGCCATCTTGTTATGATCAGGTTGCCATGCATGAATAAAAGTTGTTAAAAAGAGTGTACACAGAAAGGACTGGTAAAAAAATACCATTAAATGCAGTCGACAACCCTTCTGGTACATCTTGCTTGAGAATGCATCATGCAGGAAGTCGGCAATGAACTTACACCAATTCATGTTCTTCACATCTTTCAGTTTCGCCTGCATCGCACAAAATTCAGGACAATGAGTTGCCGCATCAGGAATCAAATGGAAAAAACATCAAAAAAACACTGGCAGTGACTAGCTTGCACATGACATCGGAGCAAAAAAATAGAAGGAAAAATAATGTAGTAAAGATAGATCATTCACCAGGATGGGGAAGCATTTGTTGCTTGGGCGAAGAGAAGTGGTCGGTGCGAAAACAGCTGAGATGAGGTACATGAGTAGTTTCATCTTAAAAACCTCACCATGGGTTGTCATGGCCTACAGCAAATCTGCCAGTACAGACGTGTTCGGCATGGATTCCAACCCAGGAAACAAACGGGGGAACAACGCTTCCTCGATCTTGTTATTGACCTCATACGGGACTTTGATTTGTCCACGGGGCACATCCAAAGTGCAGAACACGGATTCCTCATTCAACGGCAGTCTTCCACGTCCCGGAATCACAAATTCCCTGGAGGCGGGGTCGTAAATCTCACCAAGCCAGTCGCATACAGGGTTGACTAGATTCGTGCACCGGACATTCATCATAGTCTGCATACCCATCTCAGCAGCAGCTCCCTTCTGATCGTCGAGTACGTTTCTTCTTCTGCAAAAAATAGACAAATGATCAGTTGTTGCCATGTTTTCAATGTCATGAAAATTTAGCTCATGACAGACGACTGCAAGCTCGAGGTGGCAACCAATAACATATGCAGGAGGAAGAGGGTGTGTGGACAGTTACCTCGTCGCCCTCTTTTCTCCATCCAGTTGCCCGATTCTGCTGTGGTGGATCCATAAAATCATCATCATCGTTTTGATGATCGCCGCGAGCCATTCTGCTGAGGTAAGAATAGACCAAATTGTCACGGTGGAAATGAAAATGCAGCAAGTAAGCAGTTGCCACCTAACAGAATGTCCTTGCTGCATGGGCTCGAGTGAAAAATGTCAACTAGTGAATGCAAAAAAAAATCACATGAACACGCACGCACCCCCCCTATGATTGTCGAAAACATAAATGTGGCAATTAAGCACATTGGTTACATTTGAAAAAAAATATACATATCGTAAATGCACTTAAAAACAAAATGTTGAAGTTGCCATGTTAGCACAAGATAGTACGAAAAGAAAGTCACAAAATCCTCCACTGCAGAAACCTAAGATGTGGCAGCTCACACCCTGTCCTCATACAACAATGACTTTCCATGTGTTTCAATGGCAAAAATGTGCTAGGTTCAAATTGCCATGTTAAAATGCAACACAGAATTCAAAAAAGCAATGAAAAACATCTAATGAACAACCTGAAATTGCCACAGTGTGTTCAAATATCACAAGTCATCATGGCAAAACATGAAAATAGCGTCTGCCATACAATGAATTTGCCATATTATACTGACTGTAACATGGCAACAGACATGCTGTGTTCAGAAAAAAACTTGCCACATGGAAAGCATATATATGGCATCTGACACAGTTGATGTGCAAATTAGTTGCCATGTTATGCAGCCAATTTGCCACATTATCATGTCTACAACATGGCAACAGCCACATTGTGTTCATAGTCTATTGCCACAAGAATATACTATCCAAGTGGCAACAGGCATAGTTTGATGTGTAGATTAGTTGCCATCCAGTGCAATTGGTTACTGAAACTGCAGTGACTGCCGATTTACTACATGTTACCATTCCTACAATGTGGCAACTATCACAATCATTCAGGAAAAATTAGTTGCCACATGGAAAAAGCATGTTTGTGGCAACTATGACAATCATTTAGGAAATTAGTTGCCACATGGAAAAGAATGTTTATGGCAACTATCACAGTCATTCAAGAAATTAGTTGCCACATGGAAAAGCATGTTTGTGGCAACTATCACAGTCATTCAGAAAATTAGTTGCCATAGAGTCATGATAGTTACTCAAACCACCACGTTTGCCTTCATACTGCAGTTTCAAAAACAACTAACTAGATCTAGGGTTCAATGGCAACTATAATGACTTGAAATTCATCCCCAAAATTCTCCCCAAACTGATTGCAGATACCAATTCGAAGCAATGCGCAACTATCAGACCGGAAAACAACGGCCCAATCCCAAGGCACAACCGTGTGTGTCTCCAGACAGGCAGAACCACACCGGCAAGACCGCCACCGCGGCGGCGACGAAACTGCCCAGTGCCACCGAAAACGGCAAGCATAGGACTCCGCCGCTGGCGGGAACGCCGGCGCATCACCAAATCGCCTGAATCTCTACGAATCTCGAGCGAAGTATCGAACACCGAGGGAAGGGGAGAAAATGCAGGCAAGGATTGTGAGAGTGGGAGCGAGCATTACCTTCAATCTGTAGGTCCGGCGAGCACCACCGACGGCCGCGAACTCCGTTGACTCTTCCGCCTCCGCCGTCGACTTCTCCCCTGGTCTTCTCCTCCAATCGTCTGAAATGCGAAGTGGGTTGTGCGAGTAACTATGGGGATGAGTAAATGGAACCGTGAGGGGTAGGCGAGCGAAGTGCGCGACGTGTTTGACGTCAACCACGGTCGGCGCGTGGCGTGCGGGCGCATAGCAGTTCCACCGCACGCCCCCGAGTGGCAACCGCTAACCGCGGGGAGGGGGGGCAACCGACGTGCGGGTGAACTATGTCACACACCACACAGGCGCCTTGTCCTATGTGTCACAGAAAATCGGCCAGATTGTGCTAAGATTCGTGCATATAGTACTGGACGGTGATGGATGCGTGTGGTTGAGATGGTCAACACCCACACGTGTGGGTGTTAACATTTCCGACAATCAATCCAACACACAAGCAAACAAGAGACAAGCAAAAAGAGGCGAACGAAAAAGAGGGCGAATAAAACGGCAAGGGTGAAGTGTGGGGGAGAGGAAAACGAGAGGCAAATGGCAAATAATGTAATGCGAGGGATAAGAGTTTGCGATGGGTACTTGGTATGTCTTGACTTGTGTGTAGATCTCCCCGGCAACGGTGCCAGAAATCCTTTTTGCTACCTCTTGAGCATGCGTTGGTTTTCCCTTAAAGAGGAAAGGGTGATGCAGCAAAGTAGCGTAAGTATTTCTCTCAGTTTTTGAGAACCAAGGTATCAATCCAGTAGGAGACTACACGCAAGTCACCTAGTACCTGCACAAGCAAACAAGAACCTCGCAACCAACGCGATAAAAGGGTTGTTATTCCCTTCACGGTCACTTAAGAAAGTGAGATCTGATAAAGATAATAAGATAAATATTTTTGGTATTTTCGTATAGATTGGAAAGTAAAGATTGCAAAAAAAACGACGACAGAAATGGCTAGTTGACGGGAAACTAATATGATGTAAAGTAGACCCGGGGGTCATAGGTTTCACTAGTGGCTTCTCTCATGATAGCAAATATTACGGTGGGTGAACAAATTACTGCCGAACAATTGATAGAAAAGCGCATAGTTATGATGATATCTAAACTAGACCCTGGGGCGTGCCCTCCTGCCTCATGGATCCCTCGCTACTTCCTTGACGTCCACTCCAACTCTCCTGGATCACGTTTGTTCCAAAAAAATCCTCGCGAAGGTTTCATTCCATTTGAATTCCTTTTCTGTGAACAATGAAATAGGCAAAAAACAACAATTTGCACTGGGTTTTCGGTTAATAGGTTAGTCCCAAAAATAATATTAAAATATATATTAAAGCCCATTAAACATCCAAAACAGATAATATAATAGCATGGAACAATAAAAAATTATAGATACATTGGAGACGTATCAGCACGTCACATCACATGCGCGTCAACTACTCACCATGTGTTGCGCAAGAAGACCGAGTGCAGATGTTCGTATCTGTTCCTATATTCAGAATAATTGGACGTTATCACAGTCCTATATGTAAGAGCAAATTTAATGGGGCGACCCAATTCGTCCGCCCGCGTTCATTTGGGTCGGCGCGGACAAAAGTGGAGGCCCAACGCGCCGACCCAAACTTAAATTGTGTCCGCCTGGCGTCCGCGCCGACCCATTTTCGGCTCAAAATTGTGTCTGGAATGCGTCGGCACGGACGCGCCGCATGTCTCCTCGCCGTCCATCGCTTCCCCACCTAGCGGCCGTCCAACTACGACGGTCAACATTATTAATGACGACCGCCCACCTTGGGCCCACGCGTCAGCGACGGCAGTCGTCCTTTTTTAAGCCGGGCGTGCGGCAGGGCCGTCCTCATCCACTGCCACTCGCCCCCATCCCGTTCTGGCCACCCCTGCCCCCATGCCGACGACAACCCTAGCCACCGCCAGCATGGGCTTCTTCTCCGGCATCGGCAGCAATGGCAAGGGAAAGGCCCCCGCCCGCCATTCCCCCTCCCTCCCCGCCCTCCCCACGTTGTCGCGCGCTCCTCGGCAGAGGTAGCGCATCAATGTGCCGGTGCACCAGGCCGAGTGGCACTGGCAGCACCATGTGCCTCTGCCATACCCCGACGCGACGCTGCCGCATGACTCGCATTTCGATCCGGAGAGGATCCTAGTGCCGGCGGCGCCGCGGACGGCGAGGGCCCATGCAGAGGAGGTGCGGCGCCGGCCGGCGTTGCTGACGTCGGAGCAGCGCGCCGTACCGCACTCCGCCGTCGACTCGCCCAACTGGGCTCGATGGTTCGCCTTCTAGCATGAGGAGGCGAGGCGACACGGCATCCGCGGCGTCGATCGCAGCCTGCCGCCGCCCCCGCTTGTCGTCCGTGACGAGGACCAGGAGGCCGAGGCCGCCTACTAGGCGGCCATTAAGGAGAGCGAGGAGGAGGAGCGGTGGAGGGAGGCGGATGAGGCGGCTTTCCAGGCTGCCATGGCGGAGGCCATGGCCCTCTCTGCGGCGGGCGACTGCGTCGTGCCGCCGGTGACCCGGTCGTCCCCGCCCGAAGCCGAGCCGGAGGAGCCGGCCCCCCTCGAGCGCTACTCCTAGACCGGAGTAGTGCGCGAGTGGGTCAGTGCTCCGCCGATCTGGCTCGGGGCGACGAAGAAGCATGAGGCGACCTACATCGACCACTGACGTCGCGTTCGGCTGGCCGAGGAGCGCCGGGAGGGCGAGCGCTTGCAGATGCTCGAGCGCGAGGCCGAAGAGGACGCGCGCCAGGCCCAGGCAGCGCAGCCCGACATCACCATCCTTTGGAACACGGCGTTCCCCTGGGCCGGCCCTGCGCCGACGATGATCGACCTCACCGGCCCCGACGCAGACGCTGCCGCCGCCGAGAACGTCTAGGGCAGCGCGTCGTCTAGTTTTTAGTTTTTTATGTTAATTAATATAATGTGGACTTTCGCCGGCCTTCGTGGCCGGTTTTTATGTTTAATTAAATATATGTGTTTATTTTTAAAATGCTTTTAAACTTTTTTTGGCACGCCGACAAAATTGGTCGGGTCAGCGTTGGGCGCTCGCGTCGACCCAACACAGCTCCGGACATTTGTGTCCGCCAGGCCGACTCAAACGAACAAAAAGCGGACAAAAGCGCTGCTTATTTGGGTCGGCTCGTTGGAGTTGCTCTAAACAATGAAGATAAAGTACGTATTTTTTTTTCCTAGAAGAAAGAGCGGGGGCGTGGAAGGCATTTTTGCTGCCTGGTTTTGTGACTTTGGCTGTTGCTCTCACCGTACTCTTTAGCCGCGACTGGTGCCGTCTAGCTTCGGTGGCCGGTCATGATGCGGCGGCGGCGTGCGTTCCTTGCTCGCTTGGATCGGCGTCAAGCATCAATCCCAGGCCTTGAGCGAGACCGGTGACCGCCGACGACCAGCTATCAGGTAGCAACATGTGACCGGCGGCTCCAGCAGTAGTTTCGTTGATGCTTGGATGTTGGGTAAACATCTTGTTCGTCGGCACATGGTGGATGCTGGTTGAAGCCAATCATGCCAGGCAGCAGCTCGCAATCACATCGCCCCACCCCCAAAATCAACCAAAAGATTCCGCAGCTCGTGACCCGTAGCCGCGTAGTGTACGCGCGGCCAACTAATTAATCCCCGACTCCGTCCAGATCATTCTGCCGTACCCTATCGTACAACCAAGACAAGATGCCCCCTCCTCGTTTTGGCATCTCTTCATCAACCATGTTTCTCCTCCATAATACGTACTTATCTTGGAGATAATATTATGAGACACGTCACGGGTCTCCGTACACCCACGTCCACCTCAGCCCAACAGCGGCGGTGGTCAGGTTGGCGGTGCACCGGTGCGCGCATGTGGTGGTAATATCCAGTAGTACTTGCATGGAGTAGTGGAAGTGGTGCAAGGCCGTAGCTTTCGATGGTGCCGCTTCCCGCGGAGCACATGGACCCGGCTGTCCTGTCGTCGTGCCTTTGAAAAAATGGGAGGCGACGACGGAAGCCCGTGTGGTGTGGTGTGGTGCCATCACGTCGCCGTCGGCGTACGAAACGGTACGATCTGAGGACGGTACAACTGACCGCGGGCGACGACAACGTAACGCGATCGGCCGGAAAGAAATTTTTTTAAAGTTTAGTTTAACGTCGCCGCTGTCTGGAGCACAACAACTCTTGGAATGGACAATGGAGGCGTGCTGGATTTGGGCAGGGCGCTTCTCGGTACGTTGGGTAGCCAGGTAGGTGGTGTAGCCGTGAGCCTCCCCTCGAGGCTTATCTGCGGGCTGCGGCTGACTATGAGCTGGAAGATATGGATGCATGCATGCATGCATGGGCCTGGGCTGGGGCGGCAAGAAACGTGACGAAACGTGGGTGAGCTGATCAGATAGATGTCGTCTACATCTACTGCTCGATACTGTTGCTGGTGAGTGGCCATGCTGTTGCATGCACGGCAGTGCAGTGACTCAGTGGACGACATCCATGACTCGAGGAGCTGGCAGCTAGCTCCAAGAACAGAATCTACTGTGGATGCGTCCACTTGGTACCATGTACTTACTGTACATGTGTGGAAAGGTCAGTGGTTTCATTGCTTTGACAATGGTAGACACGACATGATTAGTGCTACATGAAAGGGAGGATTATATTTGATGTTCCACAGAAAAGCTACTTTGATTCATTGGATTTTCAAAGGATCGTGATCCTGTGGATTTTTTTGTAAGCCTTGATTTTATCATAGATAATTTCACATAAAGTCTAAGCTCTTCGAATAATTCCTATGCCCCCCACAAACACACATTTGGGTGCCAGTTCCTTTGTTTTAGAATTCCATAGAATTCAAATGGACTGGTAGGTCATAGCAATCCTCTATTTTCCTATCATGTGAATCAAAGGAGCCCTAAGCATCTGCGCCCTTTATTCCCCATGGTTGAAGGTAAAGACATTTCAGTTTCCATGGCGCCTGCTTGCAAACGTTGAACGACCGAAGTCACTAAAGTAGAGAATTCAAGCATGTCGTAGTAAGAAAGCAGTTTCCTACAACTACAATGGGTCTGAGTCCACTTGGGTGTTGAGTCTGCTTGTTTCTTGATTTCAACCGTGTACATTCTAGACGAGTTCAATTGGACTTCTTTCCTTCCTGACTGAAAGGAAATCCCTTTCTCGTTCTTGTAGAGCCATGTAATTAGGTACCCATCAACATAGCCGAAAGAACATATTTTCAACTTGATGGCCATGCCCAAAAATGTCGATCAAAGCTTTCCATTAATAATTTACATATGTACTATATGATCTTACACTACTAATTCTGTCACGCACACACTCACACGCGAGCCTAATCTAGCAATATATATGTTGCTAATCTTACAATTCCAATCATACGCACATCATCATCAACATATAGAAGAAGACTCCGATCCAAATATGCATCTCACCGATCGCCAAAACTGAAGAGAGCGAGAGAGATATGTATAGTAACAAGAACACAACAAAACAGAAGACGACCGAGGAAGCCAACCGTACCTCGCCGACCCGCAGGAGTCAGCTAAGGGATAGCGACACACCGACGCCGAAAGACGCGTGTCGCCCTCCGCCGTTTACGTGCTCCTCTGGCTTGGCTTTGGTAGCTCGCGGGCTCGCCGGCGCGCGCAGAGATCCGCCTCACACCGGGCACTCTGCGCCGTCGTCTTTCGGGTCGTTCTTGGGCTCGGCGGCGGCCGGAGCAGGGGCGACCACGCTGGCGCGGCAGAGCGGGCACGTGGAGTGTAGATGCAGCCACGCGTCCACGCAGGCGGCGTGGAACCGGTGCCCGCAGCGAGGGAGGAGGCGCGCCAGGTCGCCGTCGCGGAACTCCACGATGCACACCGCGCAGTCGGCCGCTGCCTTCCCGGCGGCCTCGCTGCTGGAGTCGAACACGGACACGGGCAGGGAAGACGGGATGTCCGGCTGGTCGGGGTCGCGCAGGCGCCTGGACGCTCTCGGCGAGGTCGCCGGAGACGAGTCGGTCGATGACGACTCCTCATCAGCACCTCCGGGGGTAGACGGCCCTCGCTTCCCGGAGAAGAACCGCCAGAAGTAGAAGAAGATGAGGAGGATCATTAGCACGTTGATGCTGACGAGGCAGGCCGTCAGCATCGGCCCGTGCGGCGCCCAGTGTTTGCTCGTCTCCACCGCCGCCGCCGCCGTGGTCGCTGGGCTCGCGCTGCCGCTCTGGGGCGTTGACATGGTGGCGCTTGATGCAAGAAGATGGCTTCGGACGAGTGGAACAGCAGATGGCAGTTGTCAATGATGTGCATAAATAGCACAGACCAAATCTTTCTTGTTTTACAAATTACAAAAGAAAAAGGACGTCCTTCCAAGCAGATTATCGTTGGTATCTAAAAGGAGCACGAGGGACGAGAATGCACCCGAAGAACAGGGAAAGGTAGCAACTAAGAATGGGGAAGAAGAAAAGCGGAAGGATGAAGGTGGTGTAGGGAAGTGGAGCGAATGGGGAGTTTATAAAAGGGTGGAGGGGGAGATAATATTGGCTCTTGGGGTTTGGTATGTGCAAATGGTGATGAGTTTATTAACTTGGCAACGGTTTGACTGGGGTGTGGTGTGCAAATGGTGTTGTAACCTAGGTTGGCTCTTACCACTGTCTCAGGGCATTTCTAGTTGATCGCCTATAGCCCGTTAGAGGAGTAAAAACCTGAGACCTAGCCGATCCCTGATAATGGTTAGAGGAGGATCATTTATCCTCCGTCGCTTATCCTTAACATTTATTTACTCCACCGCTCGATGACGGAGTTAAAAAATCTCCACCCGTTTCTTTGTCCCCTCCGCCTCTTAGCCTCCTCCGTCCCCGCCACCGGAGACACCCCCTTCCCCGCCGTTTTCCGCCGCACCTCTCCTCCCAATGGCCGAACCCCGTGGCCGGCACTCCACGCCGCCGATCCGCGGCGTAGATCCGCCCCGCCACGTGAGATGCGCCTCCTCAAGAAGTCGTCGTCGCCCCACCTATGCGCCCCCTCCCACTGCATCTCCGACTTTCCCGACCTCCCTCCGTGCGATAACCGCAGAGGAAGTACATCGGCGTCCGCCAACGGCCGTGGGGGACGTGGGTGGCGGAGATAACCAACCGCGAGACCCACACGAAGAATTGGCTCGGGTCCTTCCGCAAGGCAGAGCTCGCCGCCCCCATGTACAACCGGTGGCAGGTCCGGTTGCACGGCGCGCCCCCACTTCCCGTGGGGGACGGCGCCCGTCGAGCTCGTCCCGCCGCCACCGGGGGTGGTGAATGTGGCGATGGCTCGGGAGGACTGGGAGACGAGGGAGCAATTCGCTGTGGAGGCCACCAACGTGGAGTACATGGCGGACCTCCGCCGCCAGTACACCGAGCTTGTGGAGGAGGAGCGGGCGATCTTCTCGGAGCATGCGGTTGGCAGGGGGGTCATCCTCCCCTCGACGACGAGGAGCATGGCGGCGACGACGACGGCAATCACGACGACGACAAGGACGAGGAGGGGTTCGATGTTGAAGAGTGGCGGCGCATCTTTCCCAACTCTGGCGACGACGACACATGCCCGGACCCCCTGAACCGTGGAATGTCAAGGCAAGATTGGCTCGCCTTCTACAAGGGTGGTGACGATGGTGAAGATTAGTTATGTTTATTTTTAAGTTTTTGTTTATGTTTAGGTTTAAAAACTCATGTCCAGTGAGATGTCAAGACAAGGCGGTTGATTAATGTGTCCAATTTTGGTTGTTCAAATCGAATGGTTGAACTTATGCAAATTTGGTTTTTACTCTCTTAACTAGGAGTTTAGCTAGGTCCGACCAAAAGTTAGTGAAGTAAAAAATCATTCACTAAGCTTTGCTCGGCTGGATTCTTCTCTATTTTATAGGGGATTAGTTAGAATTGGCCTTACAACTCATGGTGATCACCCGTATCATCATCCAATGACAGACGAGTCTTTTTTCTGTTACAAAAGGAAAAGGAAATTTGCCATACGTTTGCAATAGTGGCGCTTATATCATTCAGACAGTGTTTGGCTTTATGATATACTCCTACATCTATAATTGTGCATGTGTTGCGACGGAGGCATAAATATTCTAGCTGATATATATTTATTAATGTGATATTTTCATCCAATGCTCGATGATACTTTTCATAATTAATATAATCGTCCTTTTTAAAGAATGATATTCTTCATAATTAACACGATCCTTCTCGTCGTCTACCGCTCGATGATACTTTTCCATAATTTAATGTCCGGCTAATTAACTCACGTAATTAATTTTTTTACTAATTAACAGCATGCAGATTGGGCGAGGTAAAAAAAAACCCGTGTTGTGGCGTACCCCTTGGCGCTGCGCCCTAGCGACTCAAAAGGCGGCTACAGTTGCTCGCCTCCTGCCGGCACCGCCGCAGGTCTACCCTGTCTGTTGTGGCCTTAATTAGGCCATGGAAACTTCCGAGGCAATATGAAATGTACGTGAATGACATGGAGAATGATGCAAATTGTTAGAAAATATATAAATAATAGACTGAATAAACTCAAACATCTTGACATGCCACTCGGTTTATTCTTGCTCAACTAAGATGTATGTATGCAACGTTAAAACACATGCATGAGGCACATCTAAAATTTAGAAACATGTGGTAAACAATAAGGCTATGCATCTATTTCTTATAAGGCATGTTTGTGGATTGTTTTATGGAAGTTATCTTTTCTTAAATAAGGTAAGCTTAATCTAATTAAACTAGAGATCTGCAATTCATGTAACTAAATGAGGTAAAGCAAAAATGATAAGAGTGGGACACATGGTTTATCACACAGAGAAGGAAACGTCCAGGGCCTCTTTCAAGCATAGGATTGATTATATTTCAATTGGTTAAATATATGTAGGGAAAAAACATGTACGTGTAGAACATAAGTGTATGAATTTGTGGAAACAAACCAATCATTTTCATGCATCACTAGAATTTCGTTATTTTATTAGGAGAGCACGCGCAAGACAAAAAACATGTTTTTCTTGCAGGAGGAGCTTTGTGTAGGAATTTACCCCAAATTTTATTATGACGGAATTTCATATGATTCTTAAGTAGATGATGTCCTTATGTTCTAGTGGGTAACACATTTTCTAGTAGTAGTTAGAAGAGAACCATCTTTGTGCATCACTAGAATTTTGTGGATTTTTTAACAGAGAGGATGCACATGCAAGGCACATATATGTTTTTCATGAGGTCAAACTTAATGTTGGAATGTATTCGAAATTCTTTTGGATGAAGGCATTTCATCGGGTTCTTAACTTAGATATCGTCGCTTGTTCCAAGAAGTAATATAATCTATATAAATTTTCAATAGAATCATAACCTTTTAAGAAATCCTAAATGAATAGACATCTGAAACTAGTGGGGAAAACTATGTCAGATCCATTTAGTAGTAGCATCAGCAACACCTGGCTGCGGTAGATCTCTCCTGAGAAGTTTTAAATTATTATTTTTTGCGGGAATGAGAAGTTCTTAATTGGTATTAGATTCATTTATGTTATTCACAAAACAACAACTATATAGCTGTACGTTTTTTTTCTAATAAGTAAGACAGTGTAAACAAGTCCTAGGCTTCCTTCAAGGAATATATCTAGCTTGTTTTAAGTGAGGTGACCTGTCATTTGGTACTGCTGATTTGTCAATGGTTTACTGGTTGACATAAGGTTTGGCCATTCTTGAGCAATCGAGCTCATCACCTACGTTGCTGATGTGTCTATATACTAGAGGCTGGGCAACACAACTTCCAGTAGGGTTCGACAAAAAGATCTGGCGTGAATAATCTATTGAGTTCTTAATTGGTGTATTCATGAGATCCTGCATGGTTCAGTCTGGTCCCCTTTGCGTTGCTGACCGGATGTGAGTAGAATTGTACTGGGAACATATTTTACAAATTAGACATGGTATATTATTGACGGTGGGTGCTTGTTGTTACTCCAGTCAAGAGTATTAAGGACCAGTTTTTTTGGCAATTCTCTGAGAATTGACCCCGTCCCCAGTTTCTCCCAGAATTGCCACTCTATATTTTCTTACAATTCCTAGCTAATTAGATTTTAACTAGCTAGGAATTGTAAAAAAAGATGAAGTGGCAATTCTGGTAAAAGCTGGGGAGGGTTGCCCAAAAGAACTGGCCCTAAGTATGCATGTGAACTAAACAAATAATGAGAAACCTAGTTTATTCACCAGTCCACTGGTAGAATACTGTCAAGTGGATTTTGAACGTCGGCACATAGGAAATTAAATCCAATGAAGACACGCTAGCTAACTGTGAGTTGCGAAGAAGGAAATAATATGGCAAAAAGAAAAATGATCTTTTTATGAGCATTTCAATTTTAGTAGCAGCCTGGTGTTACAACAAGTTTGCGGTTGCTTAACGCTAATGGGAAGAACTCGTTCAACAATTTGTGAGATACAAGTTGGCATCATATGTATATCAAACCATACTTTACCAGCTCTTAAGATGCTGAAATAAAAATTCCTACACTTACCACAAGGATGGACAGATAGCTTGTTTATGTTCTGTTGCCAGCACACAGTTTTTTAAACTTCTTTTGTGCCGGTTATAACCTGTGGGTGAAGCTCTCTTGATTAATTGTTAATCGACCATTGTATACGCTAGCGCACTCCAATCCAAACAATCATCTCCACTGATGATTAACATGCCACTTGACGGCCACTAATCTCTTCAAGGGACATCTAATCGTTGCCTTGTCCTACCTCTTTATGTTAGAGTTGTGTCGAATATAGTGTACAAAGTATATTACAGTTGGACTTGTAGTTGTATTGTGTTTAGATAGGATATGGAGTCGTGTTCAAGTAGGACACTTGTATCCTAGGCCTCTCATATATAGCGGGAGTAGACACACAATGTAACCTATGCCAACATAATAGCACCGGAACGCAGGGGAAGCCGGCGGCTTGTGCCGGTGTCCAGGGCGACCGGGTGCGGTATGGTAGCGGTGTCATGGGGAGGAGCGCCCATAGTCAGGCCCCGAGGATGTAGCCATATTGGTGAACCTCGTTAACAAATCTCGGTATCGTGCTCGTGTGATTGCTTGGTCCTCGAATGATTGACCGTAAGTCTCGAATTTATTCTAACAAGTGGTATCAGAGTAAGGTTCAAGATCAAGGTGGATCATGTTGATCTAGAGGTAAAAATATCATGGAAGAATCAATCGTCGGCGAGATCGGAAGAATCGGCGCGGGTCACGATCGCGTGGTCGTCGAGTTGAGTACTCGGAGTCGGCGAGGTTGGGGCGTGGCCAGGGGCAACGCGGACAGGCCCAAGCGGCGGAAGGACGTGTGCGGGGGGCGGCTGAGCGTGGACTCGATCGGTCGCGGGGCGTGCAGATTCTGACGATGTGTGGTGCAACTAGAAACAACCGTAGACAGAGATTTGTTTTGGAAACAAAAGGGACCGAGTCCCGGGAGAACTCGTAGCCCAGCCGGACTGCTGGAACCGTGCACAAGGAGGCAGCCGGGCAAAGGACGAGGCGAGACAAAGGCCAACAACAGATCGATTCGGTGGAAGGAATAAATCCATTGAGAGTTGAGCCAAGACAGAAATCCATTGGAAAGGCTGAGGCGAGGCAAAGGAATTAGCTTAGCAACCAAGAGTTGAGCCAAGACAGGAGCACTACATGTGATGACCAAAAGGATTTTTTGGTTGGAATTGCCAGTAGTACGCGGAGGACCGGAGGTTCTGTTCGTGTACTTGGGCATCACGTGCAAAGCTCGAATAATTTTTCACAGGGTCAGTCATATGAAGAACCATGGCGTCAATGGATACCAGGTTTGAGGTGGAGAAGTTTGATAGAACTGAAAGCTTTGGATTATGATAGACAAGGGTGAAAAATTTGTTGGCACGACAGGGATGCTTGAAGGCATTGCGGGAAGCCAGGCCAGTTAAGATGGAAATATTTTGTGATGGATGAGAATCCGCGGAAGGTGATTTGGGAGGCTGGGTCGGACTAGATAGTCTAACGGATCGACGTGGGTCGGTTGGTACAGAAGGCGGTGGTGGGATCAGCGAGGACGACATAGGAGCGTGATGCTAATGGTGACCGACTTCTGGGGTGTGAAAACACGTGGCGCAGGCCCGAGGGCTTGTGTGGCTTCGACAAGACTATGACACGAGATTGATTCAAGGTGGTGTAGACACGGAGCTTGAAGTCGATGAGGCGCAAGGTTGGACTGATCATCTACCATGGAGTCGTGTTGAAGGTGGAGCTGGAGTCTGGAGGACTTCACTCGGTGCTGATTGAGGGGCTGCGGCGTAAGTCGACAGAGAGTCAAAGCCTATTCAGCAGGTGAAAAAAGCGAGTGACATGTAGTTTGGACTGGAGCCCAGTGATCTGATGGAAGCGTGAAACTTGTCATTGGTCGGTGATGATCGGTGGTACTCTGCAGTGGGGGTTGAGTGGTGTGGTTTTACGACCCCTGAGACTCGACCGGGACAGTGGAGGCTGGACGCGGTAATAGCGGCGAGGCGTGCGGTATGCACGGGACATGGAGACGGGCCAGGGCTCTGGTGATCATACATGTGGTGAGACAACTGCGAAATTGACTCGGGATGACAACAGACAACGGTGAAATTCTTTCAAGTTTCAGACGGACGGTCAAAAAAGGAGCGGTGATGTTGAGTTCAGGTAAATCTTATGTGTGACACCGAATATGTGAGTTGTTCACTTTCACGCAGGTCATTAATTAGTGTGTGATGGCGTTGGACTGATACTCTGAAAGTTGGGAGCACCAACTAGAGTAACAATGAACTTAATTTTGCTCGAGCGTTGACCATTTGTCAAGAAAACAAGGGACTACAAGTTGCAGGTGGAGTCACATGCAGCCTTTGGAGTAGCAGCGGTACTCATGGGATAAGCTCAAATTCAATGTACATAGAAGTTTGATGCATTGACGAACTTAAGGTGGTGGAGAATATTCGCCAAGGTGAAGTTTGTTAGAGTTGTGTCGAATATAGTGTACAAAGTATATTACAATTGGATTTGTAGTTGTATTGTGTTTAGATAGGATATGGAGTCGTGAACCAAGTAGGACATTTGTATCCTAGGTCTCTCATATATAGCGGGGGTAGACACACAATGTAACCTATGCCAACATAATAGCACCGGAACGCAGGGGAAGCCGGCGGCTTGTGCCGGTGTCCAGGGCGACCGGGTGCGGTATTGTTACGGTGTCATGGGAAGAAGCGCCCATAGTCAGACTCCGGGGATGTAGCAATATTGGTGAACCTCGTTAACAAATCTCGGTATCATACTCGTGTGATTGCTTGGTCCTCGAATGATCGACGGTATGACTCGGATTTATTCTAACACTCTACGCCAATCATATGACACCAACGGAAACATCATGGTCGTAGGAATTTTGCAACATCAAGGTCCCGGATTCTTGCCGCGAAAGCACTCCTGTTGTCACACTCACTATTCAGCACGCCTTGTCCGGGCGAGTCAATAGTCCTGGCTGGTGCACGGCATGCTGGACTGTGCATTCATTGCATCGTCCAAAAGCCGGAAGATATTGGCGGCGGGAAGAAGATATCGTATGATGAGACCGAATGTACAGCATGTGTACCAGGATTACGTTACGTCCTTGCTCTCCTAGCTATCTGCTCCTTTTCCGTTGCCGTCTTTGTCGCCGGCAGCTAGCTACAGGCTATAGCGCAGCTGCAGCGGCACCGGCCAAGGCGAGCCGTTGTTGTCATGCGGCGTACGAATGGTGGGAACGGAAACCCGTCGGGTCCGGCCGGGAGGACGACGGCGATGCCGCCGCTGCCGGATTAGAAATATCCGGGAGCGCGCTTTGTTAATGTTAAGCATCTATGGCGGGTCAATGACTCGACGTACGAAATGGTACGATCTGGGGGAGGCACATGTGAAGGAGTAGGGCGAGAAAATAAGATAAGATAGTATGCACTTGCGCCCACAGGTTGGGATGGTAGCCAGAGATTTTATGCGAGGCGGAGGTGGAATGCTGGATAGATTCAAAGATCGCAACAGGAGGACATAGGGGCACGCAGAACAGAACTGAATGAAGCTGGTCAAGTTCTCTCCTTGCTGCAAGTGTGCAAGATGCGGTGGTTCCCTTCCCTAGATGCAGCTGCTAGATGCTCAAGCCGTACGTATACGTCTACATGCAGATCAACCGACCTGTGGCGAAAGAAATCATGTGCAGAGTGCCATTCGTGCAACTTGCTCAACTGTCACCTCCGGCCTCCCCGCAACTCGTGCACAAGCCTACCTTCCGAAAGGGATCAATCGATACACATGAAAACTAATTCGACCTGTTGTAGTATTCCAAGCAGTGCGTATGATAGATAGCACCTAATATAAGGTTGCTGGAAGATCAGGATCAGAAGATGCCGCGGGAAGGAATCCCCAAAGTCAGGCAAGCATCAGAGCAAGCTTCCAAACGTTCGGTGCATGTTTGCAGTCCATGCTACCTTTTATGGTAGTGCAAAACACTGTATGGGTACTCCCTCCATTCCAAAATAGATAACTCGACTTTATACTAATTTTACTAAATTTAGTACAAAATTGAGTCATCTATTTTGAAATGGAGGAAGTAATATAGAGACTGAACAGTGTAAACACATCGCATGGGCCCTATCTTTCGCAACAAATATGTAGTCCACCCTCGGCTCATGCTCGTCGGGTGAAAGCCTAAGACGATGTTAGGCTGGGCGATAAAATTGTCCCCCATCAATTCTCCCATTAGAATATCGCCTCAGGGAAAGTATCAGGTGTTACCGGCTATTAGGTGCTACCGTGATACGGGCTTCTAGGCCGTTGAATCTCAGATCCGATGGTTCCCGGGAGTTCTTGAACATTTTACAAAAACGTCATCCTAGAGTCTAAAAATTACGCGCAAATACAATAGCTTCTTAGATACTGTCGGATATGAGATCCAACGGCTCCCAAATGCCCGTATCACGGTAGCACCTGATATTTTTCCTATCGCCTCAGAGTCAAAGGTAAGCATCAGAGTAAGTTTTCAAACCGTTCGGTGCACGTTTCCGGTCACACT
>NC_041380.1:412956847-412959538 GCF_002162155.2 Triticum dicoccoides
AAGACTGAGTAGTGCAAACACGTCACATTGGCCCTATCTTCCCGCAACAAATATTTACTCCCACCCTTGAGGCATGCCTCATGCTCTTCGGGTGAAAGCCTGAGGGTCGATGTCAAGTCGGGCAACAAAGTTGTAATTGTCACTCCCCCCTTTGGGGTGTCATCTTGAAGAACATTGACCGTCGGCAGTCGTGGTGGGGCCTGGGCTGGGGCTCGGGCTTAGGTCATGCATGGCCATGGATTCCACCAGAAAGAAGAGGGAGCGCCAGTAAATTATCTGATAGGATTAGAACGGGAGGAAACAAGAAAACGCGATAGACGGTGCAGTGAGACTTGGAGACATGAGTTTGTTTGTACATAGCCGGTGCAAGAAAATTTTAATGGTTGGTCCTTGCGGATCATGCATGTGTGCCATGTCAAGATGTATCCGGTGGATCAGTGTACATGGTCAAGATAGTATAAGGAACACAAATACACAACGTATAACAGAAATTACATATAAGCTTGACTGCATGCCTCTTGGGGACACTGGACGGACGGTGCTATCTGGTTGTGTCAATCAATAAATATAAAATCAGAGAACCAAAGCTGCGGCGTCTGGAAAAAGATCGAGAGCATCCATCAGGATAGAGATCCACCGGGGATCACGTTTGGAAAAGGGAAATAATCGCTCATGCGGCCGGACAGAGGCTGAAGGGCTGCATCCTGTCGTGAGTTAGCGTTCTCGAGGCGCTGGACACCAGCGGCTATGCAGCAAAACCGCGACGGCCGCCCGCGTGGTTGGTTGGCTGGTGCCTCGTGGATCATGCAAATTGGAGTGTTGCTACTCAACACCAGCCCCTTGGTCTCTCGCAAAGGGCACGAGCAGGAGTACGATGCGGTCCTCCGTGGCTCAGCCCATGCACGCCAAAGAGTACGATTAAGTACGATCTGGCTTTTCTTCTGTTGCCATGCATGTTCCTGCTTTGGCGAGACAAAGAGAGCATCTCTCAGCTCCACCGGGTTGATACAAACAATATATCTCGAAAGCGACACGGCTGATATGTTCGAAAACGAAATAAAAGAAGCCGCAAGGCTTGATCTACGTGATGCCATTGTGCTAGCGACGGGTTAACGTGTTAGTTAGAAGGAAGAGAAAGCTCTGGACCTTTCCTGGAGTACTATACATTTGTTTGGTGAACGGCCAGTTAATGACTTTGGAGAGGGATTAAAGTTAAGCTACCAGTTCGGTGACGAGTTTATCCATTTATAGGCTCCAACACGCAAAGAGAAGTAAGCAGCATTTTTCCGAAGTTTAGGAAACTAAGTAATACCTAAATCCACTCTTGAGAATTATTTTAAAAAATTTATAACATCTCTAGCCGAACCCTTCAAATTTAACTCCTCAGTCGGTGCTTCTGTTCATTCGGTTTTTTAGGCCAACTTCACCGCACGACCTCATCCTGTCCGCGCACGTCCGTTTGGAGTAAAACAGACGAACTAGACGGCCAACGCGCGTGAGCAAACGGATTTTTGTCCGTTTTCTGTCCGCTTTCAACCATCCCCGGCCCAAGTTTACGCCGCTTTTAGGGTGAAACGTACAACACGCGGAAGTGCGGGCCGTCTGCGCGTGTCCTCCCCTGGCCCGCTCGTCGGTGGCACAGGGGCGCCTTTTTCTATCCGCCCCCTCCCTTTCTCCGGCCACACGCTCTCCATTCTTCTCCACTCTTTCCTACTCTTCCATCGCTACCGCCGCCGCCGCTGCAATTGTAGTTGTGCAGCTCAGAGACGCGCTCGTCCAACCCCTTACCCTCGGCGTCCCCGAGCTACCCAATCACGGCCATTTGTTTTGCGGACCCGCTTGCCGGATTTGGGGCGGATCCGGTCGGTCTTGAGCTCGCCTGGCTGTGGGAGACCGCGCCACGCCATGGACTGGCCGGGCACCGGGCCGGAAGGCCATGGCAGGGCCGCAAGGCCACATGCAGGCAGTGGCTCCTCCACTAGCCGCTCGGATCTACACCATCGGTGGTCCGCCGGCAGATACACGAATGGCGGTCGGCCAGGCTCGGTGCTAGCCCAAAAGCTCGTCAGCGCACCGTTGCCGCTCATTAAGTGCGACCACTGCCTAAAGATGGTTGTGTGCTCCGTGTCTACAACGCCGAAACATCCCGGATGGGTGTTCATCAAGTGCTTAAATGATGGGGTACGTGCACTTTTTGTCGGGTTTCGTAGTAATTTCAAAAAAAATTCCTACGCTCACGCAAGATCATGGTGATGCATAGCAACGAGAGGGGGGGAGTGTGATCTACGTACCCTTGTAGATCGACAATGGAAGCGTTTGGTTGATGTAGTCGTACGTCTCCACGGCCTGACCGATCAAGCACCGAAACTACGGCACCTCCGAGTTCTAGCACACGTTCAGCTCGATGACGATCCCCGGACTCCGATCCAGCAAAGTGTCGGGGAAGAGTTCCGTCAGCATGACGGCGTGGTGACGATCTTGATGTACTACTGTCGCAGGGCTTCGCCTAAGCACCGCTACAATATTATCGAGGACTATGGTGGAAGGGGGCACCGCACACGGCTAAGAATATGATCACGTGGATCAACTTGTGTCTCTAGGGGTGCCCCTGCCTCCGTATATAAAGGTTCAAGGGAGGGGGGCCGGCCGGCCAAGGTGTGGCGCGCCAGGAGGAGTCCTACTCCTTCTGGG
>NC_041380.1:412959939-412968844 GCF_002162155.2 Triticum dicoccoides
TTGGAATAGGATTCGTGGAGGGGGGGGGGGAGAGGAGAGAGAGGAGGAAGGGGAGCCGTCCCCCTCTCCTTGTCCAATTCGGACCAAGGGGGGGAGGGGCGCGTGGCCCATCTCTGGCCACCTCTCCTCTCTTCCACTAAGGCTCACTAAGGCCCATATACCTCCCGGGGGGGTTCCGATAACCTCCCGGTACTCCGGTAAAATCCCGATTTCACCCGGAACACTTCCGATATCCAAACATAGGCTTCCAATATATCTATCTTTATGTCTCGACCATTTCGAGACTCCTTGTCATGTCCGTGATCACATCCGGGACTCCGAACAACCTTCGGTACATCAAAATGTATAAACTCATAATATAACTGTCATCGTAACCTTAAGCGTGCGGACCCTACGGGTTCGAGAACAATGTAGACATGACCGAGACACGTCTCCTGTCAATAACCAATAGCGGAACCTGGATGCTCATATTGGCTCCTACATATTCTACGAAGATCTTTTATCGGTCAGACCGCATAACAACATACGTTGTTCCCTTTGTCATCGGTATGTTACTTGCCCGAGATTCGATCATCGGTATCCTATACCAAGTTCAATCTCGTTACCGGCAAGTCTCTTTACTCGTTCTGTAATACATCATCCCGCAACTAACTCATTAGTTGCAATGCTTGCAAGGCTTAAGTGATGTGCATTACCGAGAGGGACCAGAGATACCTCTCCGACAATCGGAGTGACAAATCCTAATCTCGAAATACGCCAACCCAACATGTACCTTTGGAGACACCTGTAGAGCTCCTTTATAATCACCCAGTTACGTTGTGACGTTTGGTAGCACACAAAGTGTTCCTCTGGCAAACGGGAGTTGCATAATCTCATAGTCATAGGAACATGTATAAGTCATGAAGAAAGCAATAGCAACATACTAAACGATCGGGTGCTAAGCTAATGGAATGAGTCATGTCAATCAGATCATTCAACTAATGATATGATCCCGTTAATCAAATAACAACTCTTTGTCCATGGTTAGGAAACATAACCATCTTTGATTAACGAGCTAGTCAAGTAGAGGCATACTAGTGACACTCTGTTTGTCTATGTATTCACACATGTATTATGTTTCCGGTTAATACAATTCTAGCATGAATAATAAACTTTTATCATGATATAAGGAAATAAATAATAACTTTATTATTGCCTCTAGGGCATATTTCCTTCAGTCTCCCACTTGCACTAGAGTCAATAATCTAGATTACACAGTAATGATTCTAACACCCATGGAGCCTTGGTGCTGATCATGTTTTGCTCGTGGAAGAGGCTTAGTCAACGGCTCTGCAACATTCAGATCGGTATGTATCTTGCAAATCTCTATGTCTCCCACCTGGACTAGATCCCGGATGGAATTGAAGCTTCTCTTGATGTGCTTGGTTCTCTTGTGAAATCTGGATTCCTTTGCCAAGGCAATTGCACCAGTATTGTCACAAAAGATTCTCATTGGACCCGATGCACTAGGTACGACACCTAGATCGGATATGAACTCCTTCATCCAGACTCCTTCATTTGATGCTTCCGAAGCAGCTATGTATTCCGCTTCACACGTAGATCCCGCCACGACACTTTGTTTAGAACTGCACCAACTGACAGCTCCACCGTTTAATGTAAATACGTATCCGGTTTGCGATTTAGAATCGTCCGGATCAGTGTCAAAGCTTGCATCAACGTAACCGTTTACGATGAGCTCTTTTTCACCTCCATATACGAGAAACATATCCTTAGTCCTTTTCAGGTACTTCAGGATGTTCTTGACCGCTGTCCAGTGATCCACTCCTGGATTACTTTGGTACCTCCCTGCTAGACTTATAGCAAGGCACACATCAGGTCTGGTACACAGCATTGCATACATGATAGAGCCTATGGCTGAAGCATAGGGAACATATTTCATCTTCTCTCTATCTTCTGCAGTGGTCGGGCATTGAGTCCGACTCAACTTCACACCTTGTAACACTGGCAAGAACCCTTTCTTTGCTTGATCCATTTTGAACTTCTTCAAAATCTTGTCAAGGTATGTGCTTTGTGAAAGTCCAATTAAACGTCTTGATCTATCTCTATAGATCTTTATGCCTAATATGTAAGCAGCTCCACCGAGGTCTTTCATTGAAAAACTCTTATTCAAGTATCCCTTTATGCTATCCAAAAATTCTATATCATTTCCAATCAGTAATATGTCATCCACATATAATATCAGAAATGCTACAGAGCTCCCACTCACTTTCTTGTAAATACAGGCTTCTCCAAAAGTCTGTATAAAACCAAATGCTTTGATCACACTATCAAAGCGTTTATTCCAACTCCGAGAGGCTTGCACCAGTCCATAAATGGATCGCTGGAGCTTGCACACTTTGTTAGCTCCCTTTGGATCGACAAAACCTTCCGGTTGCATCATATACAACTCTTCTTCCAGAAATCCATTCAGGAATGCAGTTTTGACATCCATCTGCCAAATTTCATAATCATAAAATGCGGCAATTGCTAACATGATTTGGACAGACTTAAGCATCGCTACAGGTGAGAAGGTCTCATCGTAGTCAATCCCTTGAACTTGCCGAAACCCTTTTGCGACAAGTCGAGCTTTGTAGACAGTAATATTACCGTCGGCGTCAGTCTTCTTCTTGAAGATCCATTTATTCTCAATTGCTTGCCGATCATTGGGCAAGTCAACCAAAGTCCATACTTTGTTCTCATACATGGATCCCATCTCAGATTTCATGGCTTCAAGCCATTTTGCGGAATCTGGGCTCACCATCGCTTCTTCATAGTTCGTAGGTTCATCATGATCTAGTAGCATGACTTCCAGAACAGGATTACCATACCACTCTGGTGCGGATCTCACTCTGGTTGATCTACGAGGTTCAGTAGTATCTTGTTCTGAAGTTTCATGATCATTATCATTAGCTTCCTCACTAATTGGTGTAGGTGTCACAGAAACAGTTTTCTGTGATGCACTACTTTCCAATAAGGGAGCAGGTACAGTTACCTCGTCAAGTTGTACTTTCCTCCCACTCACTTCTTTCGAGAGAAACTCCTTCTCGAGAAAGTTTCCGAACTTAGCAACAAAAGTCTTGCCTTCGGATTTGTGATAGAAGGTGTATCCAATAGTCTCCTTTGGATATCCTATGAAGACACATTTCTCCGATTTGGGTTCGAGCTTATCAGGTTGAAGCTTTTTCACATAAGCATCGCAGCCCCAAACTTTCAGAAACGACAACTTTGGTTTCTTGCCAAACCATAGTTCATAAGGCGTCGTCTCAACGGATTTTGATGGTGCCCTATTTAACATGAATGCGGCCGTCTCCAAAGCATAACCCCAAAATGATAGCGTAAATCAGTAAGAGACATCATAGATTGCACCATATCTAGTAAAGTGCGATTACGATGTTCGGACACACCATTACGCTGTGGTGTTCCGGGTGGCGTGAGTTGCGAAACTATTCCGCATTGTTTCAAATGTACACCAAACTCGTAACTCAAATATTCTCCTCCACGATCAGATCGTAGAAACTTTATTTTCTTGTTACAATGATTTTCAACTTCACTCTGAAATTCTTTGAACTTTTCAAACGTTTCAGACTTATGTTTCATTAAGTAGATATACCCATATCTGCTTAAGTCATCTGTGAAGGTGAGAAAATAACGATATCCGCCACGAGCCTCAATATTCATCGGACCACATACATCTGTATGTATGATTTCCAAAAAAATTGTTGCTCTCTCCATAGTACCGGAGAACGGCGTTTTAGTCATCTTGCCCATGAGGCACGGTTCGCAAGTACCAAGTTATTCATAATCAAGTGGTTCCAAAAGTCCATCAGTATGGAGTTTCTTCATGCGCTTTACACCGATATGACCTAAACGGCAGTGCCACAAATAAGTTGCACTATCATTATCAACTCTGCATCTTCTGGCTTCAACATTATGAATATGTGTGTTACTACTATCGAGATTCAATAAGAATAGACCACTCTTCAAGGGTGCATGACTATAAAAGATATTACTCATATAGATAGAACAACCATTATTCTCCGATTTAAATGAATAACCGTCTCGCATCAAACAAGATCCAGATATAATGTTCATGCTTAACGCTGGCACCAAATAACAATTATTTAGGTCTAATATTAATCCCTAAGGTAGATGTAGAGGTAGCGTGCCGACTGCGATCACATCGACTTTGGAACCGTTTCCCACGCGCATCGTCACCTCGTCCTTAGCCAATCTTCGCTTGATCCATAGTTCCTGTTTAGAGTTGCAAATATTAGCAACAGAACCAGTATCAAATACCCAGGTGCTACTGCGAGCATTAGTAAGGTACACATCAATAACATGTATATCACATATACCTTTGTTCACCTTGCCATCCTTCTTATCCGCCAAATACTTGGGGCAGTTCCGCTTCCAGTGACCAGTCTTCTTGCAGTAGAAGCACTCAGTTTCAGGCTTAGGTCCAGACTTGGGTTTCTTCTCTTGAGCAGCAACTTGTTTGCTGTTCTTCTTGAAGTTCCCCTTCTTCTTCCCTTTGCCCTTTTTCTTGAAACTAGTGGTCTTGTTGACCATCAACACTTGATGCTCCTTTTTGATTTCTACCTCCGCAGCTTTCAGCATTGCGAAGAGCTCGGGAATAGTCTTATTCATCCCTTTCATATTATAGTTCATCACGAAGCTCTTGTAGCTTGGTGGCAGTGATTGGAGAATTATGTCAATGACGCAATCATCTGGAAGATTAACTCCCATTTGAATCAAGTGATTATTATACCCAGACATTTTGAGTATATGCTCACTGACAGAACTGTTCTCCTCCATCTTGCAGCTATAGAACTTATTGGAGACTTCATATCTCTCAATCCGGGCATTTGCTTGAAATATTAACTTCAGCTCCTGGAACATATCATATGCTCCATGACGTTCAAAACATCGTTGAAGTCCCGGTTCTAAGCCGTAAAGCATGGCACACTGAACTATCGAGTAGTCATCAACTTTGCTCTGCCAGACGTTCACAACATCTGGTGTTGCTCCAGCAGCAGGCCTGGCACCCAGCGATGCTTCCAGGACGTAATTCTTCTGTGCAGCAATGAGGATAATCCTCAAGTTACGGACCCAGTCCGTGTAATTGCTACCATCATCTTTCAACTTTGCTTTCTCAAGGAATGCATTAAAATTCAACGGAACAACAGCACGGGCCATTTATCTACAATCATACATAAACAAGCAAGATACTATCAGGTACTAAGTTCATGATAAATTTAGGTTCAGTTAATCATATTACTTAAAGAACTCCCACTTAGATAGACATCCCTCTAATCATCTAAGTGATTACGTGATCCGAATCAACTAAACCATGTCCGATCATCACGTGAGATGGAGTAGTTTCATTGGTGAACATCACTATGTTGATCATATCTACTATATGATTCACGCTCGACCTTTCGGTCTCCGTGTTCCGAGGCCATATCTGTATATGCTTGGCTCGTCAAGTATAACCTGAGTATTCCGCATGTGCAACTGTTTTGCACCCATTGTATTTGAACGTAGAGCCTATCACACCAGATCATCACGTGGTGTCTCAGGATGAAGAACTTTCGCAACGGTGCATACTCAGGGAGAACACTTCTTGATAATTTAGTAAGAGATCATCTTATAATGCTACCGTCAATCAAAGCAAGATAAGATGCATAAAAGATAAACATCACATGCAATCAATATAAGTGATATGATATGGCCATCATCATCTTGTGCTTGTGATCTCCATCTCCGAAGCACCGTCATGATCACCATCGTCACCGGCGTGACACCTTGATCTCCATCGTAGCATCGTTGTCGTCTCGCCAGTCTTATGCTTCCACGACTATCGCTACCGCTTAGTAATAAAGTAAAGCATTACAGCGCGATTGCATTGCATACAATAAAGCGACAACCATATGGCTCCTGCCAGTTGCCGATAACTCGGTTACAAAACATGATCATCTCATACAATAAAATTTAGCATCATGTCTTGACTATATCACATCACAACATGCCCTGCAAAAACAAGTTAGACGTCCTCTACTTTGTTGTTGCATGTTTTACGTGGCTGCTACGGGCTTAAGCAAGAACCAATCTTACCTACGCATCAAAACCACAACGATAGTTTGTCAAGTTGGTGCTATTTTAACCTTCGCAAGGACCGGGCGTAGCCACACTCGGTTCAACTAAAGTTGGAGAAACTGTCACCCGCAAGCCACCTATGTGCAAAGCACGTCGGGAGAACCGGTCTCGCGTAAGCGTACGCGTAATGTTGGTCCGGGCCGCTTCATCCAACAATACCGCCGAACCAAAGTATGACATGCTGGTAAGTAGTATGACTTATATCGCCCACAACTCACTTGTGTTCTACTCGTGCATATAACATCAACATATAAAACCTAGGCTCGGATGCCACTGTCGGGTTTCGTAGTAATTTCAAAAAAATTCCTACGCTCACGCAAGATCATGGTGATGCATAGCAATGAGAGGGGGAGAGTGTGATCTACGTACCCTTGTAGATCGACAACGGAAGCGTTTGGTTGATGTAGTTGTACGTCTCCACGGCCTGACCGATCAAGCACCGAAACTACAGCACCTCCGAGTTCTAGCACACGTTCAGCTCGATGATGATCCCCGGACTCCGATCCAGCAAAGTGTCGGGGAAGAGTTCCGTCAGCACGACGGCGTGGTGACGATCTTGATGTACTACTGTCGCAGGGCTTCGCCTAAGCACCGCTACAATATTATCGAGGACTATGGTGGAAGGGGGCACCGCACACGGCTAAGAATATGATCACGTGGATCAACTTGTGTCTCTAGGGGTGCCCCTGCCTCCGTATATAAAGGTTCAAGGGAGGGGGGCCGGCTGGCCAAAGTGTGGCGCGCCAGGAGGAGTCCTACTCCTTCTAGGAGTAGGACTCCCCCCCTTTCCTAGTTGGAATAGGATTCGTGGAGGGGGGCGGAAGAGGAGAGAGAGGAGGAAGGGGGGCCGGCCCCCTCTCCTTGTCCAATTCGGACCAAGGGGGAGAGGGGCGCGTGGCCCATCTCTAGCCACCTCTCCTCTCTTCCACTAAGGCCCACTAAGGCCCATATACCTCATGGGGGGTTCCGGTAACCTCCCGGTACTCCGGTAAAATCCCGATTTCACCCGGAACACTTCCGATATCCAAACATAGGCTTCCAATATATCAATCTTTATGTCTCGACCATTTCGAGACTCCTCGTCATGTCCGTGATCACATCCGGGACTCCGGACAACCTTCGGTACATCAAAATTTATAAAGTCATAATATAACTGTCATCGTAACCTTAAGCGTGTGGACCCTACGGGTTCGAGAACAATGTAGACATGACCGAGACACGTCTCCGGTCAATAACCAATAGCGGAACCTGGATGCTCATATTGGCTCCTACATATTCTACGAAGATCTTTTATCGGTCAGACCGCATAAGAACATACGTTGTTCCCTTTGTCACCGGTATGTTACTTGCCCGAGATTCGATCGTCGGTATCCTAGACCTAGTTCAATCTCATTACCAGCAAGTCTCTTTACTCGTTCTGTAATACATCATCCCGCAACTAACTCATTAGTTGCAATGCTTGCAAGGCTTAAGTGATGTGCATTACCGAGAGGGCCCAGAGATACCTGTCCGACAATCGGAGTGACAAATCCTAATCTCGAAATACGCCAACCCAACATGTACCTTTGGAGACACCTGTAGAGCTCCTTTATAATCAGCCAGTTACGTTGTGACGTTTGGTAGCACACAAAGTGTTCCTTTGGCAAACGGGAGTTGCATAATCTCATAGTCATAGGAACATGTATAAGTCATGAAGAAAGCAATAGCAACATACTAAACGATCGGGTGCTAAGCTGATGGAATGGGTCATGTCAATCAGATCATTCAACTAATGATGTGATCCCGTTAATCAAATAACAACTCTTTGTCCATGGTTAGGAAACATAACCATCTTTGATTAACGAGCTAGTCAAGTAGAGGCATACTAGTGACACTCTGTTTGTCTATGTATTCACACATGTATTATGTTTCCGGTTAATACAATTCTAGCATGAATAATAAACTTTTATCATGATATAAGGAAATAAATAATAACTTTATTATTGCCTCTAGGGCATATTTCCTTCACTTTTAGCTTCGGTTTGTGCTCTAGATTTGACTAGTTGTGCTAACTTCAAATTTTGTTGTGTAGAATGGATGCAAGTTTTGGTATTGGGAAGAAGAGTACATCGATATATTGAAATAGCGCAAATTAGTAGATGTTCGTGCACTTTTAGCTAGCATAGAGGTTGTAGATGAAACAAGTGTACTTGTTGCTAGATTAGAGGCTAGACACGAGACTAGATGCGAGGAAGCAACCTTTACTTTTTTTAGACTCGAAGAAGAAATAAACACGCAAGATGAAGGCGGCTCCTCCGCAGATCAATAATGAATGCATCGAGAAGGCACTAATCCAACTTATAGGAGCAGTTATGGAAGTTGGCACTACTAGGAAAAGGACTATATCTAATATGGACATGAATGGCGCACCATATATGTGGTGCACCACTGCTATATAGCAGTGGCGCACCGGATACAGATGCATCATTAGTGTCCTCATTACTAATGACGCACCACACACACGATGCGCCATTACTAACAATTTTTTTCCAAAACTACTAATGGCGCATCAAGGCACAGTGTGCCATTACTAGTTTTAACTAGTAATAATGGCGCACCACACACTCCGTGCGCCACTACTAATTTTTTTTTACTTTTTTTTAAAACTAGTAATGGCACACCAAACTAGTAATGGTGCACCACAACCAATGTGTGCCACTACTAACAATTA
>NC_041380.1:412969002-413077031 GCF_002162155.2 Triticum dicoccoides
TTCACAAATAGTAATGGCGCACCACCTAATAATGCGCCATTAGTAACCAGGGTTACTAATGGCACATTATTAGGTGGTGCGCCGTTAGTAACCTGAGACCAGCTAGATATTTTGGACAGCCACCTACCACACTCACTTTCCCCACTTCATTCTCTCCACCTCCTTCTCCAAACTTGTCTCGGCTGCCTCCTCCTCCTCACCTCATTTGCACCATAGATTCATCCAAATTAAGTGGTTAAATTTCCTTTTTTGATAGGTAAGTAAGGGGAATGGTTCTTTGTGTTGTAGATCTACTTTTTTCTCCCTCCAAAAATGTGCACATGCACTTTTTATGGCCTAGATCTACGTATGTTTGTGGTCTTGCATATGTTTGTGTTTGCAGGTACCGGTATTTGAAATGCGGTAGTTGCCAATATTTTGCCGGAATGTTGATTCATTTCCGTTTCGGCGAGAATTTGGCACTATGCATTCTTTTTGGTCCTATTTTTAGGCAAAGTCATGCCAAATTTTTTTTGGGTTCTAAAAATATCATTTTGCTCTACCCCGCAGGCGACCATGGTCCGCACGATGACCGAAGGCATCGTGAATAGGTTTTTGAGCTCCGCGAAGGCCGAGATGCTTCAAAAGAACGAGACGGAGATAAGATGTCCGTGTCGAAGATGCAAGCTGAGGAGCCTTGTGAACCCGGATTCCATACAGGTGCGGGAGCACCTGCTCTTGCGTGGTTTCATGGATGGCTATCGGTGGCAAGGTGATGAAAATGATTATGAAGTCGTCCATGGGGGCCAGGTAAGAAATGAGGAAGGGCAGCAAGACAACCGCGGCGAGGGCGGGCGAGAAGAGGAAGAATCCCGAGGACATGATCACGAAGTAGATGCAGTACACAGTCATCATGTAGAAGATGCCGGACATGATGATGAGGAAGATGCCGGAGCAGACGAAGGCATTATCATGAAGATGAAGATGCCGGAGCAGACGACGATGGACCATCGATGGGCTGGGTGCAGGACCCTCATATTCAAGAGCTGCTTCTCAAGCAGACGGATAATGCAAGAGCTGCCGCCCGAGAGAAAGCCAAGCTAGATCAACTGGAGATAGACGCGGTTACTCCATTGTATGAAGGATGCAGGCCCGAGGATACCCACCTGAAAGTAACGCTCATGGCTCTGAAAATGAAGGTAAAACACAAAATGACCGATGCATGCTTCGACGAGAACATGTCATTCTGGCACGAACGTCTTCCCAAGGGTGACAAGTGCCCGACCAGTTTTGAGGAGGCGAAGAAAATCGTGTGTCCTCTGGATTTACCGCACGTGAAATATCATGTGTGCATGAACAATTGCATCATTTATCAGGACAAGCACGCGGAGTCTACCATATGTCCGGTGTGCGGCGTCACTCGATACAAGAAGAGGAAGAAAGCTCCTCGAAAAGTGATGTGGTACTTTCCAATCACTCCTCATCTGCAGCGGTATTTCGCGGACCCTAAGCTAGCAAAGCTCCTGCGTTGGCACGCGTATAGGGAGGAGAAGAAGCGATAAGATGACGGAAATGATCCGGAGATAAATAAAAAAGAGAAGATGATGAGTCACCCTAAGGATGCGAGCCAGTGACAAGCGTTGAACTTCTAACACCCAGAATTTGGGGACGATCCGAGGAACATCGTGCTGGGCGCGAGCACCGATGGAGTCAATCCGTTTGGCAGCCAGAGAAGCACACATAGCACTTGGCCTGTGTTTATGTGGATGTACAACCTTCCCCCTGGTTGTGCATGAAGAGGAAGTACATTCACATGAGTATGCTAATTGAAGGGCCGAAACAACCAGGGAATGACATCAATCTGTATCTGGGGCTGCTGAAAGTCAGGAGGAGATCGAGCAGTTTTTCACCTGCCTCGTAGGAGTAAAACTTCCTTACGGTTACGCGGGAAAGATAAGCAGATACCTAGAGTCAGCAAAGTAGAAGTTCAGTGGGATGAAGTCTCACGACTGTCACGTGATGATGACGCGGATACTTCCAGTTGCAATCCGTGGGATCATGGACGTGCACGTCCGTGAAATGCTATTTGGCCTATGCAACTTTTTCGACATCATCTCTCGGAAGTCGGTTGCGTGAGGCAACTCAGAAGGCTACAAGAAGAGATCGTGGTGAGACTATGCAAGCTTGAGATGTACTTCCCGCCCACATTCTTCGATGTTATGGTGCATCTGCTGGTCCATATTGTGGAGGATATCATCCAACTCGGGCCGATGTTCCTGCACAACATGATGCCATTCGAAAGGATGAATGGTGTCATCAAAGGATACGTTCGCAACATGTCACGTCCAGAGGGAAGCATAGCCAGGGGCTTTCTGACCGAAGAGTGCATCTTCTACCGCACGAATTATCTAGGCATCGAGAACCCCGTTGGTCTACCCATCAACAGGCACCTCGGCAGGCTCGCTGGATGGGGTCACCGCGATGGTCGCCGCGAAATGCATGTCGACTTCGAGGGTCGACTCGCCGACTTTGAAAGAGCAAACCTAGTCGCGCTACAACACATAGACGTGGTCGATCCTTGGGTGGTAGAGCACAAAACCTTTATTGAGAAGACGTAAAATGACCGAGGCCAACAGAGGACGGACGGAGATATAATCAAAGAGCACAACTCATGTTTCACGCGTTGGTTCAAGGAGAAGCTTCTGTCGTATCCTTTACATGAGGATTCTTCTGCAGAAGAAAAACTCATATTCGCCTTGTCACAGGGCGCCGAGCACAACCTGATGACCTATGAGGCGTACGATATCAACGGCTACATATTCTACACCGAGGACAAGGACATGAAGAGCGATGGTTATCAGAACTCCGGGGTAACGATGGAATCCTACACCGGTAACAACAAGGACAGATACTATGGAAGGATCAAGGAGATCTGGGAGCTGAGCTACGCTGGAGAGAAGGTCCCGATGTTCCGTGTCAGATGGGCCAAGAACATCCTAAAAGAAGATCAGTATTTCACCACCATGATTATACCCGAAGCCAAATCCAAGACCGCGGGCGCAAACGTCACCGCGAAAAATGAGCCATGGGTACTGGCTTCCCAAGTGGACCAATGCTTCTTCATTACCGACCCGTCAAAGCCCAGTCGTGTTGTCATGAGGAGAGGCAAAAGGAAGATCATCGGAATGGATGGAGTCGCCAATGAGCAAGACTTCGACAAGTACGATGACCCGAAGATGGAACATGACGACGACGATGAAGTGCCATACACCACAAGAAGCAAGAAGAAGCAGGACCAACCTACCTAAAGGACGTCCGTTCAACAGAAGAACTCTATTTGCGAAAAAGAAGGGCAAGAACATTGTGAAAAGATAGCTAGCTAAGATCGATTGTATTTAAATCGTAGTCTTCATTTCTCGATTGTAATTCGACATATTGAAATGATATTTTTTCTATTCTAGTCCTCATGAATATTGAATTTGTTCATATTTTTTGAACTCAGGAATATTTTTAAATTTAATGGGCACTTTTTGAATTCATAAATAGTTTTTCAAATTTGATGATATTTTTTCATATTCATAAATGTTTTACCAATTCACAAATGAATGCAACTAAAAATCCTTAAAAAATATTGATGATATTCTTAAATAACAAATTTGATGATATTTCAAATAACAAATTCGATGATATTTAAAATAAAAAAAACAAATTTGATGATATTTAAAAAAACAAATTTGATGATATTTGATGATATCTTCTGTTCTAGTCCTAATGAAAATAACAAATTTGATAAAAAACAAATTATTAGATGCAACAAAAAATTAAAAAAAGTTACTAATGGCGCACCAGAGGAGGGTGTGCCATTGCTATCAGAAAAAAAGTTACTAATGACGCACCAGAGGAGGGTGCGCCATTGCTATCAAAAAAAAAGTTACTAATGGCGCACTAGAGGGGGGTGCGCCATTGCTGTCAATGTTTTTATGGCGCACCCCTAGATGGTGCGCCATTACTAACCTTCCCCCCTCTAGCTAGATCCCCCTTCGCCAGATCCCCTTCCCTCCCTCGCCAGATCCCCCTTCCCTCCCTCGCTAGATCCCCGCGCCCGCTCCACACCTGCTCCGACGACCCCCGCGCCCGCTCCAACGACCGCCGCGCTCGTTTCGACGAGGTGCTCCGACCGAACAGGCGAACAACCCTCCTCCGCATCCTCATAAGAAAAACAAGAACAGCCGCCGCCGCCACGAGCTAGGGTTGGCTCGTCGGCCACCGCTGCCCCCTTCAGCCGGACATCCATCGCCTTGTTGCCCTCCCTCCCGCGGTTCCACGCTGCGCTGCCATCTCCCCGTCCGGTCAGTCCCTCCCCAACACCGCCCCTCTGCCCACTGCACTGAGCCGCCGTCTTCCGTCCACTGCATCGAGCCGCCGCCGTCCGTTCACAGCAAGGTATACTCCACTCCTCCCCTCTCTCCTCCCTCCATCCCTCACCCCCACCCATCCTACATGTATCTCACTTCTCTGTTCATGTACAGTCTAGTTAGTCCCTCCCTAACGCCGCCCCTCTGCCCACTACACTGAGCCGCCGTCTTCCATCCACTGCATCAAGCCGCCGCCGCCGTCGTCCGTTCATAGCAAGGTATACTCCACTCCTCCCCTCTCTCCCGTGATAATGCTTCTGTACATGATAAGTGGATTTTTGCTGGGGATGTCACTCCTTCCTTTCTGTACATGATGACAGCGTTGACACTTGCAGTTCTAGACAAGAAGATGTCATGTGTACTTTCTCCCTGTACTATTCACATTGAAAGTATACAGGTTGTGCAACCACCCTAAAAATTTCAACTATATTCATTTACTACATTCCAAGAAGCAATCATACCGCAAGAGAAAACTTGGTGTGCTACAGTCCAATAACTAGTCACAATCTGCAAGAAGGGGGAAAGAAGAACATATTAGTGCCTAGTATAATGATTTTGAATGACCATTGTATTTTCTTCCAATTCCATGTTTTTGAAAATCATTATAGACACAATGAGATGGAATTATTCATCATGACAACTCCAATAACTAATACACATAAAAAATTACTTTCTTGCACATCAGTGGTAAAAGATTTAGAAAACTGAAGTACATACTCTTAAACAGCATCCAAAAAAGAGCAGAGAGGGCAGCACAACAACAAATGCTAGTGATACAATAAAAAAAGAGTTGTTCATGTTTATCCATGTAAGATTGCAACTTATTAAGGTCCAATATACACCTTCCCAGCAACGTGCTACTCTCCAGGTAATAGTGACCCTAATACTTATGTTTCTGGAAAACTTGTTAGGTTCACAGTATTCATATACTTGAAGAGTAGTTGAAGTAGATGCACTGAATTTCATGGCCATACTATCTAATTGATGGGTGTAAATTTACTGAATTTTATTTGCAGTAGATGCACTGAATTTCACAGAAGAGTAGTTGCACTTCTGAATTGCTATGAGTACAAGTACTCTTCTCATTGGAGTATGAAAGTTGTCAGCAGTTGCTTATGCTAAAGAAGTACTCCTGAACATTTAGCTGTACACCAGTGAGTACTCCATGGAGTTACTTACTCCAGTAGCTTAATTAAGTGCAGCTGATTCACTTACTCCAGTAGCTTAATTAAGTTGCAGTAGTGCTTGTAAGTTTGCAAGTTTTGTGTACTGTATTGCTTGCATTAGTACTTTTGTGTAATCTGCCTGTAGTGCTTGTATAGTTTCAGTAGTTTTTCTTCAATTAATTTGTTTGGTTGTATTAGTTTAGTGTAGGACAACAATAGTGTAGCACTTGCTACTGATGTTAAGTTTGAGTTAATTTGTTTGGTTGAATTTTGGAGTACAGCACAAAGAAACCTTTTCAGTAGTTTGTCTTGTGCCCTCCATATTGTCTCATCTTCTTGTCCTGTTGTACTCCTGCTACTTCTTGCAAGTTCCAGGGTTTGCATCAGTATTCCTACTTGCAGTAGTTTGAAGGAGGATTCCAGTAGTGCAATAGTGCAGGAGTATGAACAATAGTGCAGTAGTGCACTGCTTACAATAGCCCTAAAATCCAGTAGCAAGTGCTCTCCTTTAACTGAAACTTTAAGTGAAAATTTAATTTAACTTTAAAATCAACTAAAACTTTAACTGAAACTTTAATTTAAACTTTAACTAAAACTTTAATTAAAGTTAACTTAAGTCTTTTCCTTTAATAAAAATTGTATGGTGGATGTATTGTTGTAAAATTGTATGCATAGTCAGGCCCTTTCATGTTTTCAAGGAAACACCAGACTTTCCAGTTAGTGCTTTCTCAAACTTCTGCAATTTGCACTTCTTGAACTACTGCTTGGAACTAAACAGAATTATACAATGAACTTCTGCAGGCTGATCTAAGTTGGACCATCCTCTGCAAGATCATCACTATCACTTGGCTATTGTGGTACATGATCTCATCTACCATAACTGTCTAAGGAGATGCAGAGTAGTATGACACTGTTTCAGTTATAAGCATCCTTGCCAATTTATCATGGATGACTATTTTTCATGTAGCTGTGCTGATTGAACCTCCACTTGGAACTGTCAGTTATCTGGTTTTATTATTTCCCATACACATGTAGAATGCTTTCTGCTTTTCAAGATTTCAAAGCAGTCTCTGTTCAGTCAGCAGAGCTATCTAGCCTAGTGACTAGCACTATGGTCTTTCTGTTTCGTACAACTACAATTTCATTTATGTTGTTATAAGTTCGTTGCTGTCAGCATGAGTCAATTTGTTGTCATTTATCGAAATTCAGAATGTGCTGGACTATATGTTCATTGGTACTACTTGTGATGTTGTTGATGTACTACTTGGGAATTTTGTCAACTTGTGATGCTGCTGCTGTACCCCGAGAGGCCCTTGAGTTTGCCGTAATGTCGATTAACTTCCGTTCTGGCAAATTCAGGTGCTCCATATGTCCTATCTTCAGCATAGGTCATGCTGAAATTTTTCGTGAATTTTAGCATGACTTTGCTAAAAATAGGACATATGGGGTACTTGCGACTAATGCATGGGCCAGGGTATATTAGTACTTAATTAAGTAGGATCAACTGCCCCTTTATTCTTGCTGCATTAAACACATATGCTGAATTCATGTGTGGAAAGACGAAACCATGAGTCATTTATAGTTCAGGAAAAGAATGTTATCATTATTGTTTGGGGGGTTGAAATAATCTGTTTGTTGCACTTTGTGCACTTTCTAGTTGAAAACTGTTAAATGGAGATACTAGATTAGCTTTTTGAGGTATCCCATTAAATATTATTCATTACTGCCCGCTCTTAAATTTTTTTGCACAACTAATATGCAACTGCCACAGGTGGCAATAGAGCCAAGTGATTAGGCCCAACTTAGAATTATCCTTCCCTTTTCTTGATAGGGTACATTATTAGAACATACACATATATATCAGTCAACCTAGGGTGCCTCGGCATCGATAAACCCTAAATGATGAAAACTTAACTTAGCATTTAGGGTACCTCAGTGTCGACAAACCCTAAATTATGAAACCTTGTCTTTTAGGGTGCCTCGGTGTCGATAAAAACCTAAATGATGAAAGCTTAGGCTTTTAGGGTGCCTCGGCGTTGACAAACCCTAAATGATAAAAGCTTAGATTTTAGGATGCCTCGGTGTCGACAAACCCTAAATAATGAGACCATGATCTTGTTCCTTGACAATAACCAACTTTTTGACCAAACTTTTTTCCTATTTAGAGTGAACCATGGCCCACAACGACGAGGCCGGCGGTTCGGACAAGGCATTCTGGGAGCTGTCCCAGGAGATGGAGGAAGAACCTCACCGCTATGAGGACGCCGCGGAAGACACCGATCCTGACTACACAACCCCTAGTGGCGTCGGGGATGACACCACTGATGGTGCCACCGAGGATGCCACCACTGATGATGGCAGCGCACACATAGATGGCATCCAACCGAAGAGGCAACGGAAGGACCGGCGCCCGAACGTGCTCGGCACCGTCAAGGAGGAATTTACTGAAGTGTCCTCCGAGGGGCATCCAACGACGCTGATGACCCACAAGTATAGGGGATCTATCGTAGTCCTTTCGATAAGTAAGAGTGTCGAACCCAACGAGGAGCAGAAGGAAATGATAAGCGGTTTTCAGCAAGGTATTCTCTGCAAGTACTGAAATAAGTAGTAACAGATAGTTTTGTGATAGGATAATTTGTAACGAGCAACAAGTAACAAAAGTAAATAAAGTGCAGCAAGGTGGCCCAATCCTTTTGTAGCATAGGACAAGCCTGGACAAACTCTTATAAGATGTAAATCGCTCCCGAGGACACATGGGAATATCGTCAAGCTAGGTTTCATCACGTTCATATGATTCGCGTTCGGTACTTTGATAATTTGGTATGTGGGTGGACCGGTGCTTGGGTGTTGCCCTTACTTGGACAAGCATCCCACTTATGATTAACCTCTATTGCAAGCATCCGCAACTACAACAAAAGTATTAAGGTAAACCTAACCATAGCGTGAAACATATGGATCCAAATCAGCCCCTACGAAGCAACGCATAAACTAGGGTTTAAGCTTCTGTCACTCTAGCAACCCATCATCTACTTATTACTTCCCAATGCCTTCCCCTAGGCCCAAATGATGCTGAAGTGTCATGTAGTCGATGTTCACATAACACCACTAGAGGAGAGACAACATACATCTCATCAAAATATCGAACGAATACCAAATTCACATGACTACTAATAGCAAGACTTCTCCCATGTCAAGTAACTACTCACAAAGCATAAACATCTTCATAATCAGAGGGGTATTAATATGCATATAGGATCTGAACATATGATCTTCCACCAATTAAACCAACTAGCATGAACTACAAGGAGTAATTAACACTACTAGCAACCTACTAGCACCAATCCCGGACTTGGAGACAAGAATTGGATACAAGAGATGAACTAGGGTTTTGAGATGAGATGGTGCTGATGAAGATGTTGATGGAGATTGCCCTCTCCCTATGAGAGGAGCATTGGTGATGACGATGGCTATGATTTCCCCCTCCGGGAGGGAAGTTTCCCTGGCAGAACAGCTCCGCCAGAGCCCTAGATTGGTTTCGCTAAGGTTCTGCCTCGTGGCGGCGGAGTTTCGTCCGAGAAGATGGCTTATAATTTTTTCCCATAGAAAGACTCCATATAGAAGAAGATGGCCACCGGATGGCCACCAGGGGGCCCACGAGGTAGGGGGCGCGCCTAGGGAGTAGGGCGCGCTGCCCACCCTCATGGGCAGGGTGTGGCCCCCCTGGTGAGGTTCTGATAACCCACAAGTATAGGGGATCGCAACAGCTTTCGAGGGTAGAGTATTCAACCCAAATTTATTGATTTGACACAAGGGGAGCCAAAGAATATTCTCAAGTATTAGCAGCTAAGTTGTCAATTCAACCACACCTGGAAACTTAGTATCTGCAGCAAAGTGTTTAGTAGCAAAGTAATATGATAGTGATGGTAACGGTAACAAAAGAGTAATGAAAGCAAAGTAATGTTTTTGGTGTTTTGTAGTGATTGTTACAGTAGCAACGGGAAAGTAAATAAGCGTGAACTAGTATATGGAATGCTCGTAGGCATTGGATCAATGATGGATAATTATGCCGGATGCGGTTTATCATGCAACAGTCATAACATAGGGTGACACAGAACTAGCTCCAATTTGTCAATGTAATGTAGGCGTGTATTCCGAATATAGTCATACGTGCTTATGGAAAAGAACTTGCATGACATATTTTGTCCTACCCTTCCGTGGCAGCGGGGTCCTAATGGAAACTAAGGGATATTAAGGCCTCCTTTTAATAGAGAACCGGAACAAAGCATTAGCACATAGTGAATACATGAACTCCTCAAACTACGGTCATCACCGGTAAGTATCCCGATTATTGTCACTTCGGGGTTAACGGATTATAACACATAATAAGTGACTATAGACTTGCAAGATAGGATCTAGAACTCTCATATATTGATGAAAACATAATAGGTTCAGATCTGAAATCATGGCACTCGGGCCCTAGTGACAAGCATTAAGCATAGCAAAGTCATAGCAACATCAATCTCAGAACATAGTGGATACTAGGGATCAAACCCTAACAAACTAACTCGATTACACGGTGAATCTCATCCAACCCATCACCGTCCAGCAAGCCTATGATGGAATTACTCATGCACGGCGGTGAGCATCAAGAAATTGGTGATGGAGGATGGTTGATGATGACAACGGCGACGAATCCCCCTCTCCGGAGCCCCGAACCGACTCCAAATCAGCCCTCCCGAGAGGTTTTAGGGCTTGGCGGCGGCTCCGTATCGTAAAACACGATGATTTCTTCTCCCCTATTTTTTTCTCCCCGAAAGCAGTTATATAGAGTTGGAGTTGGAGTCGGGGGGTCTCCAGGGGGCCCACGAGGTAGGGGGCGCGCCCTAGGGGGGCGCCCCCCACCCTCGTGAGAAGGGTGTGGGCCCCCTGGTCTTCATCTTTGGTGAGGATTTTATAATTATTTATTGTAAGATATTCCGTGGAGTTTCAGGTCATTCCGAGAACTTTTTTTTTCTGCACATAAAACAACATCATGGCAATTCTGCTGAAAACAGCGTCAGTCCGGGTTAGTTCCATTCAAATCACACAAGTTAGAGTCCAAAACAAGGGCAAAAGTGTTTGGAAAAGTAGATACGACGGAGACATATCAACTCCCCCAAGCTTAAACCCTTGCTTGTCCTCAAGCAATTCAGTTGACAAACTGAAAGAAATAAAGAAAAACTTTTACAAACTTTGTTTGCTCTTGTTGTTGTCAATATGTCAAGCTAGCATTCAAGTTTTCAGCAAAGATTATAACTAACCACATTTGCAATAATTCTCAGGTCTCATGATTACTCATATCAATAACATAATCAACTAGCAAGCCATAATAATAAATCTCGGATGACAAGACTTTCTCAAAACAATCATAATATGATATAACAAGATGGTATCTCGCTAGCCCTTTTTGAGACCGCAAAACATAAATGCCGAGCACCTTTAAAGGTCAAGGACTGACCGCAATCATAGTCACACCCAATGTAAACTAACAGCAATGAATGCAAATGACAGCTGCGCTCTCCAGCTAGTGCTTTTTAATAAGAGGGTGATGACTGAACATAAAAGTAAATAGATAGGCCCTTCGCAGAGGGAAGCAGGGATTTGTAGAGGTGCCAGAGCTCGGTTTTAAAATAGAGGTGAATAATATTTTGAGTGGTATACTTTCATTGTCAACATAACAACCAAGAGATGGCGATATCTTCCATGCTACACACATTATAGGCGGTTCCCAAACAGAATGGTAAAGTTTATACTCCCACTCCACCAACAAACATCAATCCATGGCTTGCTCGAAACAACGAGTGCCTCCAACATACATTAGGTCCCAGGGGGAGTTTTGTTTGCAATTATTTTGATTTAGTTTGCATAAAGCATGGGACTGGGATTCCGGTGACCAGCCCTTTATCTCGTGAGTGAGGAGCGGAGTCCACTCCTCTTGAGAATAACCCGCCTAACATGGAAGATACATACAGCCCTAGTTGATACATGAGCTATTCGAGCATACAAAACAGGATGATTATTTGAAGGTTTAGAGTTTGGCACATACAAATTTACTTGGAACAGCAGGTAGATACCGCATATAGGAAGGTATAGTGGACTCATGTGGAATAACTTTGGGGTTTAAGGAGTTTGGATGCACAAGCAGTATTCCCGCTTAGTACAGGTGAAGGCTAGCAAAAGACTGGGAAGCGACCAACTAGGGAGCGACAACAACCATGTACATGCATTAAAATTAATGAACATTGGATGCAAGCATGAGTAGGATATAATCCACCATGAACATAAATATCATGAAGGCTATGTTGATTTGTTTCAACTACATGCGTGAACATGTGCCAAGTCAAGTCACTTAAATCATTCAGAGGAGGATACCACCCTATCATACCATATCATAACCATTTTAATAGCATGTTGGCACGCAAGGTAAATCATTATAACTCATAGCTAATCAAGCATGGCACACGCAACTATGATATCTAATTGTCATTGCAAACATGTTTATTCATAACAAGCTGAATCAAGAACGATGAACTCATCATATTTACAAAAACAAAATAGGTCGAGTTAATACCAGCTTTTCTCATATCAGTCAGTCCATCATATATCATCATAATTGCCTTTCACTTGCACGACCGAACGATGTGAATAATAATAAGAGTGCACGTGCATTGGACTAAACTGGAATCTGCGAGCATTCAATAAACATGAGAAGACAAGGCAATATGGGCTCTTTTGTCAGATAAACAATAATGCATGTAAGAGCCACTTCAACAATTTAATCATGGTCTTGTCCTACTGACCCCCAAAGAAAAGAAAAGAAATAAAACTATTTACACGGGAAAGCTCCCAACAAGCAAAAGAAGAACGAGAAATATTTTTGGGTTTTCTTTTTAATTACTACTACAGGCATGGAAAGTAAATTAATTAAAACCTACAACTAATTTTTTTTGGTTTTTCTTAAGGTTTATTAATCACACAAGAAGAAAGCATAAAAGAAAATAAACTAGCATGGATGATACAATGAAAAAGTATGAGCATCGACATCTAGCAATGAGTGTGTGTGAACATAAATGTAATGTCGGTGGGAAATACGTACTCCCCCAAGCTTAGGCTTTTGGCCTAAGTTGGTCTATGGCCACGACTGTCCTGGCGGATATCCATAATAATAGTTGGGGTCATACTGCAATGAGGAAGAAGAAGGCTCCGATTGCCACTGGCTGGCAATCATCTCTGGATCCCACTGATAGTTAGACTGTCGTGAAGGATCAAATTGTGGTTCCGGTTCTGGCTCCTCGGCTGGTGCAGGGTTCCGGTAGGCGTGGATAGCCATCAACTGAACAAGGTACTTGCCTACAGTCAAATCAAACAAAGAAGGAGCAGGCAAGGTAATAGTCTCAGGATGATGTTTATTAAAGAACAATTGATATTTAAGCTCTCCTGCCCTATTCTTAACAATAAAATCATGTGCCATCATACTTTTATAATCTAAATAAACACGAGGCAACACTTTTTCTTCCTTCTCAGCATGCCTAATAGGTATGTTAAAATGTGCAGCTAGGTGTGTGGCATAGATGCCTCCAAAGATGGGACCCTTAGTACGGTTCATACTTAACCGTCTAGCAATAATGCCGCCCATACTAAAAGTGTTATCACTGTATAAACCTTGGAGCAGAATAATTATATCAAGGATACTAAGGTTTCCAGAGTTTCCACATCCAATTAAGCAACGACTAGCAAATAATGCAAAGTAACGTAAAACAGGAAAATGTATGCTAGTGATTCGTGCGTCGGAAACCTTCCTAGTTTCCCCTACAGTGATAGTATTAATAAATCCCTCCACACCATCCTGATTTGGTTCTTCTGTCTTGCCCCCAAAAGGGACTAAACAAATCCGACAGAAATCATAAAGTGACATCTCCTTATGCTCATCATATAAATGAAACTCCACCGTAGGTGGTGAGTTCCTAGAATGAAAATGAAAGTTTTGCACAAAGGTATTTGTGAGTAAGAGATACTGATCGCATTGGTCGTGGAGGAAAGCGGTGAGGCCTGCATTATGAGCCAATTCATGAAAATCTTCATAAATCCCGGCTGCTCTCAAGAAATCCTCAGAAGGCCATTCACACGCCCGAACCTCCGCGGTGCGCGGCAAATTATACTTAGGCTTCGGTGCCTTTTCGTTCGAGCTTTGGCTCGATGAGCCCCTCAATAATCTCCTCATCATTTTCTGAAAAAATCTGAAATTTTTAGTAACCTCAAAATAAAAGTAAACCAAACTCAATAATATTGATAGCAACTACTCCTACAAGTTCCTAGGGCCTATATCATGCATCAAAACTACTTTTGACCATATAAATTTGACATGCAAGCTCAAGAACAGGGTCACCTAAGAAACACAAATTTGCAATGAATAAAGCACTAGAACAAAAACTAATTGGACCAATGGAGGTGTCACATACCAAGGAACAATCTCCCCAAGCAGTTTTGTGAGAGGTGCTTTGAGCAAGGAGATCAAAACTGGCAGCAAAACGAGCTTGGACTCGGGTTTGAGTTGGTTTTTCGTGTTTGGGGGAGGAAGATGAAGTGTGTGGCTGAAAGAATAAGTGGAGGAGGGCCACCATGGGCCCACGAGGCAGGGGGCGCGCCCTAGGGGAGTGGGCGTGCCCTCCACCCTCGTGGCAAGGTGGTTGGCCCCCCTGGTGTGTTCTTTGTTCCATAAATCCTCAAATATTCTATAAAAATCATATTTAATTTTCAGGGCATTTGGAGAACTTTTATTTTCGAGGTATTTTTATATTGCACGGATAATCAGATAACAGACATAGAATTATTTATTTTGTTTTATTTCAACTAAATAACAGAAAGTATAGAAAGGGTACAGAGGGTTGTGCTTCTAGTTTCATCCATCTCATGCTCATCAAAAGGAATCCACTAACAAGGTTGATCAAGTCTTGGTAACAAACTCATTCCGATTAACATGAAACCGGAGAAATATCGAATAACACTAGGTTACCTCAACGGGGATATGCACATCCCCAATAATAAGTATATCATATTTCTTCTTGATAGTAGGAAGAGGAAATTCAAAACCTCCAAATATAATCGATGGAATTTTCTGATAGAATTGATACTATGAACTTGAGGTTGTTTCCTCGGAAAGTGTACCGTATGGTCATTACCATTAACATGAAAAGAGACATTGCCTTTGTTGCAATCAATAACAACCCCTGCAGTATTAAGAAAAGGTCTTCCAAGAATAATAGACATATTATCGTCCTCGGGAATATCAAGAATAACAAAGTCCGTTAAAATAGTAACGTTCGCAACCACAACAGGCACATCCTCACAAATACCAACAGGTATAGCAGTTGATTTATCAGCCATTTGCAAAGATATTTCAGTAGGTGTCAACTTATTCAAATCAAGTCTATGATATAAAGAGAGAGGCATAACACTAACACCGGCTCCAAGATCACATAAAGCATTTTTAACATAGTTTCTTTTAATGGACTATGGTATAGTAGGTACTCCTGGATCTCCAAGTTTCTTTGGTATTCCACCCTTAAAAGTATAATTAGCAAGCATGGTGGAAATTTTAGCTTCCGGTATCTTTCTTTTATTTGTAACAATATCTTTCATGTAGTTAGCATAAGGATTCATTTTAAGCATATCAGTCAATTGCATACGCAAAAATATAGGTCTAATCTTTTCAGTAAAGCGCTCAAAATCCTCATCATCCTTTTTCTTGGATGGTTTGGGAGGAAAAGGCATGGGTTTCTGAACCCAAGGTTCTCTTTCTTTACCATGTTTCCTAGCAACAAAGTCTTTCTTATCATAACGTTGATTCTTTGATTCTGGGTTATCAAGATCAACAGTAGGTTCAATTTCTACATCATTATCATTACTAGGTTTAGCATTATTATGAACATCATCATTAACATTTTCATTAGGTTCATGTTCATTACCAGATTGAGTTTCAGCATCAGAAATAGAAATATCATTTGGATTATCAGGTGGTTCAGCAATAGGTTCACTAGAAGTTTGCACAGTTCTATCATTTTTCTTTTTCTTCCTTTTTGAAGAACTAGGTGCAGCAATTTTATTTCTCTGAGAATCTTGCTCAATTCTCTTAGGGTGGCCTTCAGGATACAAAGGTTCCTGAGTCATTCTACCAGTTCTAGTAGCCACTTTAACAACATAATCATTTTTCTTACTATTCATCTCATTGAGCAATTCTTTTTGAGCTTTAAGTACTTGTTCTACTTGAGTGGTAACCATAGAAGCATGTTTGCTAACAAGTTTAAGTTCACCTCTAATATTAGCCATATAATCACCTAAGTATTTAATCATATCGGCATCTTGTTTTAATTGTCTACCAAAATAAGCATTGAAGTCTTCTTGCTTAAACATAAAATTATCAAACTCATCCAAGCATTGACTAGCAATTTTAGTAGGAGGGATTTCAGCTTTATCATATCTATAGAGAGAATTTACCTTTACTACCAGTGTTGGGTTATCGAGGTCTGGAGGTTCTTCAATAAATAAAGGATTAAGATCATATATTTCTTCATCAGGCGGTAAATTGAGACCATGTATTTCTTCAATAGGAGGTAAATTCTTAACATCTTCAGCTTTAATACCTTTTTCTTTCATAGATTTCTTTGCCTCTTGCATATCTTCAGGACTAAGAAATAGAACACCTCTCTTCTTCGGAGTTGGTTTAGGAATAGGATCATTAATTGGAGCAGGAGCTACCTCAGGAGCTAGCTCAGGAGGTGCCCAATTATTTTCATTTGTCAACATATTATTCAATAAGATTTCAGCTTCATCCGGTGTTCTTTCCCTGAAAAGAGAACCAGCACAACTATCCAGGTAATCTCTAGAAGCATCGGTTAGTCCAATATAAAAGATATCAAGTATTTCATTTTTCTTAAGAGGATGATCAGGCAAAGCATTAAGTAACTTGAGTATCCTCCCCTAAGCTTGTGGGAGACTCTCTTCTTTAATTTGCACAAAGTTGTATATTTCCTTTAAAGCAACTTGTTTCTTATGAGCAGGGAAATATTTAGCAGAGAAGTAATAAATCATATCCTGGGGACTACGCACACAACCAGGATCAAGAGAATTAAACCATATCTTAGCATCACCCTTTAATGAGAACAGAAATATTTTAAGGATATAAAAGTAGTGAGATCTCTCATCATTAGTGAACAGGGTGGCTATATCATTTAATTTAGTAAGATGTGCTACAACAGTTCCAGATTCATAGCCATGAAAAGGATCAGATTCAACCAAAGTAATTATATCAGGATCAACAGAGAATTCATAATCCTTATCAGCAACACATATAGGTGAAGTAGCAAAAGTAGGGTCAGGTCTCATCCTAGCATTTGGAGATTGCTTATTCCATTTAGCTAATAACCTTTTGAGTTCATATCTATCTTTGCAGGCTAAAATAGCTAAAGAAGCATCTTGATCAAATAAATAACCCTCAGGAATAACAAGTGATTCTTCATCATCACTTTCATCTTCATAATCAGATTCAATATTTTCAATCTCTCTAGCCCTAGCAAGTCGTTCCTCTAGAAAATCACTAAGTGGCATAGTACTATCAGACATAGAGGTAGTTTCATCATAAGTATCATGCATAGCAGAAGTAGCATCATCAATAACATGCGACATATCAGAATGAATAACAGAAGCAGGTGTAGGTGTCGCAAGCTTACTCATAACAGAAGGTGAATCAAGTGCAGAGCTAGATGGCAGTTCCTTACCTCCCCTCGTAGTTGAGGGATAGATATTGGTTTTTGGATCTCTCAAGTTCTTCATAGTGTCCAGCAGATATAAATCCCAAGTGACTCAAAGAATAGAGCTATGCTCCCAGGCAACGGCGCCAGAAATTAGTCTTGATAACCCACAAGTATAGGGGATCGCAACAACTTTCGAGGGTAGAGTATTCAACCCAAATTTATTGATTCGACACAAGGGGAGCCAAAGAATATTCTCAAGTATTAGCAGTTGAGTTGTCAATTCAACCACACCTGGAAACTTAGTATCTGCAGCAAAGTGTTTAGTAGCAAACTAATATGATAGTGATGGTAACGGTAACAAAAGAGTAATGAAAGCAAAGTAATGTTTTTGGTGTTTTGTAGTGACTGTAACAATAGCAACGGGAAAGTAAATAAGCATGAACCAGTATATGGAAAGCTTGTAAGCATCAGATCAATGATGGATAATTATGTTGGATGCGGTTCATCATGTAACGGTCATAACATAGGGTAACACAGAACTAGCTCCAATTCGTCAATGTAATGTAGGCATGTATTCCGAATATAGTCATACGTGCTTATGGAGAAGAACTTGCATGACATCTTTTGTCCTACCCTCCCGTGGCAGCGGGGTCCTAATGGAAACTAAAGGATATTAAGGCCTCCTTTTAATAGAGAACCGGAACAAAGCATTAGCACATAGTGAATACATGAACTCCTCAAACTACGGTCATCACCGGTAAGTACCCCGATTATTGTCACTTCGGGGTTAACGGATCATAACACATAATAGGTGACTATAGACTTGCAAGATAGGATCTAGAACTCTCATATATTGATGAAAACATAATAGGTTCAGATCTAAAATCATGGCACTCGGGCCCTAGTGACAAGCATTAAGCATAGCAAAGTCATAGAAACATCAATCTCAGAACATAGTGGATACTAGGGATCAAACCCTAACAAAACTTACTCGATTACATGGTGAATCTCATCCAACCCATCACCGTCCAGCAAGCCTACGATGGAATTACTCACGCACGGCGGTGAGCATCATGAAATTGGTGATGGAGGATGGTTGATGATGACGACGGCGACGAATCCCCCTCTCCGGAGCCCTGAACGGACTCCAGATCAGCCCTCCCGAGAGGTTTTAGGGCTTGGCGGCGGCTCCGTATCATAAAATGCGATGATTTCTTCTCCCCTATTTTTTTCTCCCCGAAAGCAGTTATATAGAGTTGGAGTTGGAGTCGGGGGGTCTCCAGGGGGGGCACGAGGTAGGGGGCGCGCCCTGGGGGGGCGCCCCCCACCCTCGTGAGAAGGGTGTGGGCCCCCCTGGTCTTCATCTTTGGCGAGGATTTTTTTATTATTTATTGTAAGATATTCAGTGGAGTTTCAGATCATTCCGAGAACTTTTGTTTTCTGCACATAAAACAACATCATGGCAATTCTGCTTAAAACAGCGTCAGTCTGGGTTAGTTCCATTCAAATCATACAAGTTAGAGTCCAAAACAAGGGCAAAAGTGTTTGAAAAAGTAGATACGACGGAGACGTATCAGTTTCTTCCGCTGAGTATTTTTTATATATTTGGAAAACATCTTCTGTGAAGTTTCCGGACTTTTGGAGCTGTGCAAAATAGGTCTCTAATATTTGCTCCTTTTCCAGCCCAGAATCCCAGCTGCCGGCATTCTCCCTCTTTATGTAAACCTTGTAAAATAAGAGAGAATAGGCATAAGTATTGTGACATAATGTGTAATAACAGCCCATAATGTAATAAATATTGATATAAAAGCATGATGCAAAATGAACGTATCGACTCCCCCAAGCTTAGACCTCGCTTGTCCTCAAGCGAAAAGCCGAAATCGAAAAATATGTCCACATGTTTAGAGATAGAGGTGTCGATAAAAATAAAATACGGACATAAGGGCATCATGATCATTCTTAGAACAACAACTCATTTAATTTTTTGTCATATAATCTCTAATGCTAGAGTAATAATTCAATCACAATATAAAGTATGAATCGTAAACTTCATTGAAAACTAACAAACTACAATCTCAGTCATTGAAGCAATTGCAATTTATCATAACATAGGAAAGAGTCAATGTATAAGAGCTTTTCAGCAAGTCCACATACTCAACTATCATATAATCTTTCACAATTGCTGACACTCACGCAATACTTATGGGTATGGAGTTTTAATCGGACACAGAGAAAGATAGGGGCTTATAGTTTTGCCCCCCCAGCGTTTTACCTCAAGGGTAATGTCAGCAGTAATAGTTCATGAAAACTCACATCCAATTAGCCATATATACCAGGATCTTTCCAACATATTGTGCTTGCCAAAGGATAAAATGTAAAAAGGAAGGGTGAAGATCACCATGACTCTTATGCAATGTAGGAGATAAAAGTAAAAGATAGGCCCTTCGCAGAGGGAAGCAGAGGTTGTCATGCGCTTTTATGGTTGGATGCACAAAATCTTAATGCGAAAGAATGTCACTTACTTGTGATATGGACCTTTATTATGCAGTCTGTCGCTTTTATTACTTCCATATCACACGATCGTATAAAGCTTATTTCCTCCACACCAATCAATAATACATATTTAAAGAGCAATTTTTATTGCTTGGTGGACTCTTATGGCAAGACTGGTTTAAGGGTATTTGGAAGCACAAGTAGTATCTCTACATGGTGCAATGAATTTGGCTAGCATGAGGGGGAAATGCAAGCTCATCATGTTGGAAGATCCAAGACAATATAATTTATTTCAGATGTAAGAAAACATAACCCATTACGTTGTCTTCCTTGTCCAATGTCAACTCTTTAGCATGTCATATTTTAATGAGTGCTCACAATCATACAAGATGTCCAAGATAGTATATTTATATGTGAAGACCTCTCTTTCTTTATTACTTCCTATTAATTGCAACGATGACCAAAACTGTGTTTGTCAACTCTCAACAACTTTTATTCATCATACTCTTTCTATGTGAGCTCATTACTCTCCATAAGACTCATATGATCTCTTTGTTTCTTTTTATTTCTTCCTCTTTTTCTTTTATTCACTTAGGATCATGGCAAAATCATCAAGCCCTTGACTCAACACTAATCTTTATTATATAGCTCATGGACTCAATTACATAGAAGGATAATAAAGCAAAACTCACAACTAGATCACACTAAGAACTTTTATTCTACTAGATTAAGATATTACCAAAAGGATCGAACTAAGAAAAACGGTAAAGATAAAAGTGATGGTGATACGATACCGGGGCACTCCCCCAAGCTTGGCAGTTGCCAAGTGGAGTGCCCACACCCATCTGATTATGTCTCTCTTTTCGGGGATGGTGATGTGATATTCTTGGCAATGATGCCCCTCAAGATACGGTTCTCCTCCTCAAGCTTGTTGACTTGCTGCTTGAGGTCCATTATTTCCTTTCGGAGTTTTCCTGTAACAGCCAAAGCTCCCTGCACCCAAGGGTGCTACATAGCTGTGGGCGAACCAGTGACACTCTTTTTCATATTCTCATAAGAAAGAAATCTAACATTGGAAGGGATAACTGAGTTTGGAATAGCTGAGCTTTGCAGTTCTCCCATTGTGAATCCAGCTTGGAGGTGGGAAGTGACTTCTTGATCCTCTTCCATGGCATCTATCCTCTTCAAATCAGCCTCCATATCTTCCATGGCATCTATCCTCTTCAAATCAGCCTCCATCTCTTCCTCCATTGCTGGCCCAAAGGGGTCAACATGATTGTTTGTCGTTGATCTCGGTGCCGGATGAGACACCCGGCTCTCCCCGACTGAATCTTGCGAAGACATCATGCTCTAATCTGCAGCAGCAACAGCTCGAAACACAAACAGGAGATAATTGCGCGATACGGGAGTCAAAACCTCCGGGAGATTATATAATGAATTTTTACCGACCAAAGTACGTGTCGTGTACGAAAACGAAGTCCGGAGAGCACACGAGGTGCCCACGAGGTAGGGGGGCGTGCCCAGTAGGGTAGGGCGCGCCCTCCACCCTCGTGGAGGCCTCGTGTCCTTCCTGGACTGCTTCTTATTTTTCTATTTTTCTAAATATTCCAAAACGGAGAAATATTGCCTTAAAAACTGTTTTGGAGTCGGTTTACTTACCGTACCACATACCTATTCCTTTTCGGAGTCTGAAACATTTCAGAAAGTGTCCCTTATGAATTCCTCCGAGGTTACGGTTTCAATAGCATTGGTTTCAACATTTATGGGATTACCTCAGATATAATGTTTGTTTCTTTGGCCGTTCACCACCTTCGGATTTGTGCCTTCGAAGTTGTTGATATTTATGGCACCGAAACGGTAGACCTCCTCGATAACATAAGGACCTTCCCATTTAAAGAGAAGCTTTCCTGCAAAAAATCTTAAACGAGAGTTGTATAGCAATACATAATCACCTACATTAAACTCACGCTTTTGTATCCTTTTGTCATGCCATCTTTTAACTTTTTCTTTAAACAACTTGGCATTTTCGTAGGCTTGGGTTCTCCATTCACAGTGAGCTAATATCAAATAACCTCTTCTCACCGGCAAGTTTAAAATCATAATTAAGTTCTTTAATAGCCCAATAAGCCTTGTGTTCTAATTCGAGAGGTAAGTGACATGCTTTTCCATAGACCATTTTATACGGAGACATACCCATAGGATTTTTATATGCAGTTCTATAGGCCCATAATGCATCATCAAGTTTCTTGGACCAATTCTTTCTAGACCTATTAACAGTCTTTTGCAAAATTAATTTGAGTTCTCCATTACTCAATTCTACTTGACCACTAGACTGAGGGTGATAAGGAGATGCAATTCTATGATTAACATCATATTTAGCAAGCATTTTACGGAAAGCGTCATGAATAAAATGTGAACCACCATCAGTCATTAAATATCTAGGGACTCCAAATCTTGGAAAAATAACTTCTTTAAGACATAGCCTATACCATGTCAATGCGTCTCCCTTCAAAGATAAAGGGAAGACCTTCTTCTTAGCAACATCATCGGAAATACCTGCAACCTTAAGTAATCCACAAACTTCATCCACATATATTAGGTGTTCATCAGGATGCTTTGTTCCATCTCCTGTAAAAGGATTAGCTAGCAGTTTTTCTATTATACTCGAAAGATACTCATAAGGAATTTCATTTTCAATAGGTTCAGTAGGTTGAGGAGAAACTCTTTGCTCTACTGGTCGGGGTGAAGATACCCCGAACAAGTCCCTCAGAGGATTACTTTCCATAATAACAAGTGACAGTAAATTTCAACACACTATATAAATATTTCCTTACCAAATTCCACCTACCAAAGGCGCTTCACTCCCCGACAACGGCGCCAGAAAAGAGTCTTGATGACCCACAAGTATAGGGGATCTATCGTAGTCCTTTCGATAAGTAAGAGTGTCGAAGCCAACGAGGAGCAGAAGGAAATGATAAGCGGTTTTCAGCAAGGTATTCTCTGCAAGTACTGAAATAAGTGGTAACAAATAGTTTTGTAATGAGATAATTTGTAACGAGCAACAAGTAACAAAAGTAAATAAAGTGCAGAAAGGTGGCCCAATCCTTTTTGTAGCAAAGGACAAGCCTGGACAAACTCTTATATAAGGAAAAGCGCTCCCGAGGACACATGGGAATATCGTCAAGCTAGTTTTCATCATGTTCATATGATTCGCGTTCGATACTTTGATAATTTGATATGTGGGTGGACCGGTGCTTGGGTGTTGTTCTTACTTGATCAAGCATCCCACTTATGATTAACCTCTATTGCAAGCATCCGCAACTACAACAAAATTATTAAGGTAAACCTAACCATAGCATGAAACCTATGGATCCAAATCAGCCCCTTACGAAGCAACGCATAAACTAGGGTTTAAGCTTCTGTCACTCTAGCAACCCATCATCTACTTATTACTTCCCAATGCCTTCCTCTAGGCCCAAATAATGGTGAAGTGTTATGTAGTCGACGTTCACATAACACCACTAGAGGCTAGACAACATACATCTCATCAAAATATCGAACGAATACCAAATTCACATGACTACTAATAGCAAGACTTCTCCCTTGTCCTCAGGAACAAACGTAACTACTCACAAAGCATAAACATGTTCATAATCAGAGGGGTATTAATATGCATAAAGGATCTGAACATATGATCTTCCACCAATTAAACCAACTAGCATCAACTACCAGGAGTAATTAACACTACTACCAACCTACTAGCACCAATCCCGGACTTGGAGACAAGAATTGGATACAAGAGATGAACTAGGGTTTTGAGATGAGATGGTGCTGATGAAGATGTTGATGGAGATTGCCCTCTCCCAATGAGAGGAGCGTTGGTGATGATGATGGCGATGATTTCCCCCTCCGGGAGGGAAGTTTCCCCGGCAGAACAGCTCTGCCGGAGCTCTAGATTGGATCCGCCAAGGTTCCGCCTCGTGGCAGCGTAGTTTCGTCCCGAAAGGTTGCTTCTTATTTTTTTCTCGACGAAAGACTTCATATAGGAGAAGATGGTCATCGGAGAGCCACCAGGGGGCCCACGAGATAGGGGCACGCCCTAGGGGGGGCCCACCCTCGTGAGAAGGGTGTGGGCCCCCTGGTCTTCATCTTTGGCGAGGATTTTTCATTATTTATTATAAGGTGTTCCGTGGAGTTTCAGGACTTTTGGAGTTGTGCAGAATAGGTCTATAATATTTGCTCCTTTTCCAGCCCAGAATTCCAGCTGTCGGCATTCTCCCTCCTTATGTAAACCTTGTAAAATAAGAGAGAATAACCATAAGTATTGTGACATAATGTGAAATAACAGCCCATAATGCAATAAATATTGATATAAAAGCATGATGCAAAATGGACGTATCATTTACTACTCTTCATGAATGATGATGTTTAGTTATTTTGGTGGATGATCATGTTTGGTCTTCTTCTCATGCCAAATTTATTCCAATTGAGCAGTTTAATGCCATTTTCTCTTGTATTATGCCGATCACAAATTGGCACTTCACATTCAAAACCGGTGCTGCTTATTGTACAAAGAAACTGTTGATGATCATTAGCATTGAAAACTGGTACTGCTTATTATAGACAGAAATATGCAAGTCCTTTGGCTCTTTAAAAGGACCGTCACTTAACTTTGGCACTTAACATTGAAACTTAACTTTGCCAATTAGAACAACACATCAACAATCATCTACATTATCACTTAACTTAAATTGGCACTTTAAAAGGACTGATCAACTGACAACATCATGCAGTGATCATACATAGAACAGACAGAAACATGCCAAGTACTACTTTCCATTGCATCATGCTGAAACAAAAGAGTTCAAACACCACCATTGCATCAGGGTTCACCAAGATTCACCACAAGCATTAGAGGACAGGACACACACTAACAGCAAGGTTCACCACCACCATTACAAGACGCAAAATAACTAACAGCATAGACCTAGCAACACCAGAACATCATCATCTTCACTTCTTCAGCATGATCACCACCAATGCTGCAAGACCTAGCACCACCACAACACCAACCAACATCTTCATGAGCATCACCAGCTCTCTCCCAAGCATCATAAGTGCAACAGCTTGCTGCCCGGTCATCAGATTGTTACTGTCATTCTTCTTCAAAACCTTCTTAACATTGCTGACAAACCCATTCATATAGAACAGTTCTTGTGCTTTCAAAAGTTCCTCCCTGCGTTCCTCCGTCGCACCAATAGCATCCACCGTCACATCACCAACGAGATACTGCTTCTCAACTAGGTGCTCAACATACTCCCAACTCCCACCGCTAGAAATCACAAGTGACCTATCCCAAACCAGAGACGAATGTGGTGCTTCAATCTTTGGATCTAGAACATAAGCCAAATCACATCAACAATGTAAAACGAACAACATAACTTACCCCATGCTTCTGGCACTTGTAAAACACCCATCCATCGTGCTTCTCTGTTGTGGAGACATACATGCGCACCTTCTCCTTGCAGGTCGGGCAGCGGGCCAATGGCAGCGCCAGTGCACGGCGACGAACAGCAGAGGAGGAGCTAGCGGCAGACATGAGCACCAGAGGGCAAGGAACTGCCCTCCTCGACAATGGCGACGAGGGAAGGCGGAGAAAAGCAACGGGAGGGAGGCGGAGCAGAGTGAGGTTAGGGATTTGATGGGGAACTGCAGGTTAGGGATTTGGGGATGGGGAATTTTGCTCTTTTACAAAAAAAACTCCATGCAAGATTGGCCGAATCAAGACGAACTACGTGGCGGTCAACAGTTGGTCAAACCCACCGTCTACCCACCGTGTACGTGCTACAATGACTATATTTTCACGTCACATCGTATTCAATGACCATATCAAGTGTATTCCGAAGTTCAGTGACCGTATCATGCTTCCATCGCAACTATAGTAACCATGAGTATATTTATCTCTATCCATTTTATCGGGGAATATGCTCACTCATATGGACATCTTGCTGAAGAAATAAAAGAGCTCGTGGAGGTTAGGGATTTTGTTAAACATAGGCTTAGAAGGGAACAAAATAGGGTTGCTGATCGGTTGGCTAGTTACAGCCGTACAGAGTACAAATACTACTACCGTTGTATGGATCCATAGAGGTCCTTGCATTGAGAACTTGTGCCTCTTGATTGTAACCCTGGTACATTGGAATAAAATTCCCTTTTCTCTCACAAAAAAAACATTATAAGTTCACATTTCTTCTCACGAATGCTGAATTTTGGTACTGATTCATGGCTTGGTCCATAAATGTAGTATAATAAGTTACATATTGACCTCATAACATAATTACATCCACCACACAAATACAATTCTTGGACCATCAGCACCTAAACAAGCTCCCATCAGTACCAACCATAGCTGCCAGCTTAACATGATTGTTTAAGTTAATTTGCCAAGGAAATCGATGATAAGAGCTTGCATATATACAAAGGAAACAACATATAACAACAACCAAAACTAATACATATATGGAAACGAAGAATTATACTATTTGTTTTTTTACCTGGAGTACAACCATTATCACCAGAATGGACACGAAGTGATTCCCGCTAGAAACCTTGAATATGTTCAGCTCATCTGTTTCATTGCATTGAACTCATCAAACACCTTAGAAAAGAAAGATGGCATGATATGTATACCCAACTATATTAACAACATATACTCTGATTCACATTCGATGAAACTATTAAATTCCACCGGTACATCAGGAGGTAGTTACTCCTGAACTATAAAATTCAGAATTTCAGCTCCTAGTCCTGAATAAATGGATACGGTAAACCTGTACAGAAATTGCCAAGTTATGTTCTCTATTGCCCAAACACTCGCCAAGACTACCTCATCAAAGGATCAAGGAGATACTAGTAACTAGCCAAGTTAGGAGGAATGACAGCCATATCTTGCTTTGTTTCTTCAGATCCAAACGCACGCTAAAGGCCTTCCTTCCGGATAAAAACTGGTCTGTCAAGCCCTGAAATAGTTACCCTGTACGTCAGATGTAGAAATACACGTGTCACAATTGCAAGGACAAACATAACTGCTCCCCTCCTCAGTTTATCGCAAAAGATAAATTCCCTCTCTAATACATAATTAATTAATGGAGGCGGTATCCCAGAATAATCTCATACATAATGAATATGCACTTGTGATGATTTATAAAATGGATTATGTTAACCTTTGAGTCCTTCATTTTCCATGTACATGGGATTTCCCACAATTTATGCAGGGGCTAAAATATCATATCGTTGAGCACCAAAATCAGCTCTTTCAGTCCTCAGTTTCACAGGAACAATTTCATCTTATGACTGCCGTAAAATTCAGTACATACTACTAACGCAAATTTCACTCTCCAACTAAGATTTTTAATGAGGCACTCTTCGCTACTAATATTATCAAGCATAATCAAATATCTAACAATATCAGCAGGCAATCAACAAGGTGGGCCATCAACATGCATTTTTGGAACTAGAATGTGGCACACAGAAATATGATCAACAACTATGGAGTGGAAATTATGCTCTTCTATTACAAAGGGATAACAGTTAGTACTTAGTACTCCCTCCATAGTGATCTAAACACTCTTATATTTATTTACAGAGGGAGTAGCATCTAAGGCCTAATATAAATAAAGGCTTGTGTGACTGACAGGCAAACAACAACCAATTAAAACAATATTTTTCTGCAAAACCTAAATATTGTACATAGATTATGCACAATTAAAAATACATAGGTTATATTGCCGGAAGTAAAAGGAATGCACCTTTAGTTTGAAATGCAATATCTGAAAAGCCTACCTTACAGGGAGATTCAAAAGAATTATCATGGAACCTTGATTTAAATCTTTTCAACTTGCTGATTGTTGGACTATCAAGGAGAAGAGGGTTAACTCCTCTTGGTTTGTGGGTTGAGTCGACCAAAAATTCAGCAAATATTGATAGTCGTTCTCATTGCACGGAAATAAATCCATCTAGAAACTGCTAGGAGCCAAGCATTGCTCCAGACAACATGAAACACAGAACAAAAGTTAAATTACTCATGTCATCAGATAGATAATCACAATAATTTTACTTGTGACATTGGGGTAGAGGTGGGACGCAAATCCTCACAATGGCAAAGTGTTGATATGGCACTAGCTAAGCTTGTAATTACTGTTGCTCCCCAAAAGCTCAAGACATTGCCGTTCAAATAAATCCAAGTTGAATTCTGTGAAGTTGGCTAATGGCAACTAAACAAGAAAATTACGTGATGCACTGTAGCTGGACTTCTGGAGTGAGCAGAGATTTGGGAGCATTACTGAAGAATATACGTGATTCTAAAGAATGCACACGCAATGAAAAAGGGCTGAGAAAAACTTTGTCCTTGCCAGAATCCGTACCAGCCTCAAGGGGACGCAGGACTTCCACTAGTAGGAAGATGCGATGCCCCACGGCCCGAATCCTCTGCAATCGATGTCACACGCTGATGCCCACCCCCGAATCAACCGAGAGCAGAAGCACAACAGTAGGGATGCTGTAATGTGTCACGGCAAAGCCAAGGCCCCAATTACTCCGCGACTGAAGCCAAGCGCCGACGAGGACACCCAACGCAAAACCACCCGCTCGGGGCCGAAACCGACCACCCCTTGCCTCCGACCTCGATGCTGCTGGTAGTGGAGCCCGCGCTTCCCAGAAACTGCGGGGAGGCTAGCTCGCAATACCCACAACCAAAATTTCTTTTCCTTGCTACAACAACAACAAAGCCTTTAGTCCCAAACAAGTTGGGGTAGGCTAGAGGTGAAACCCACAAGATCTCGCAAACAACTCAAGGCTCTGGCACATGGATAGCAAGCTTCCACGCACCCCTGTCCATAGCTTGTTATTTGGTGATATTCCAACCCTTCAGGTCTCTCTTAACGGACTCCTCCCATGTCAAATTCGGTCTACCCCGACCTCTCTTGACATTCTCCTCACGATGGCCCCCGATGTCATAACTCCCAGGGCATCTGGGAGCTTGACTGGCTTCACTTTCCCTCCGTTGCCACCACCGCCGGTCTCTCCACCTCTGTTACCTTGTCTACCGGCTCTTTTCAGCAGTGGGATCATCGCCTTGGTTACTTGTGTTACTCTCGTCTCTCATCCTTAGTTCGGCGTGGTCTTCTTGAAACACGTGAGGCCTTAATGCTGCACTGACTCGAACCTTTGCCCTCTGTGTTCGCCTTAGGCACCCCCTTGGTGATTGTCAACCGTATGTGGTCCTTTGCTGATGCAAATCACTTTGCTTTCCTCCAAAAGCTGAGTTGCGCTCCTCGCAACCTGGTCCTTGGGTCGTTACCGGTGACTCCAACTTGATCTAGCACGCGAGGGGCAGGTAAGAATAATGCTAACCTAGAAAGAAGATAGATGGGCAAATTTAACCGTTTCCTTGATGACCTTGGGCTTCGTGAGATCAACCTCATCAGGCGGCGCTACAGTTCGAGCAATGAGCGACGGTCACCAACGTTGGTGTGATACGTCTCCAATGTATCTATAATTTTTGATTGCTCCATGCTATATTATCTACTGTTTTGGACTATATTGGGCTTTATTTTCCACTTTTATATTATTTTTGGGACTAACCTATTAACCGGAGGCCCAGCCCAGAATTGCTGTTTTTTTGCATATTTCAGTGTTTCGAAGAAACGGAATATCAAACGGAGTCCAAACGGAATAAAATCTTCGGGAACGTGATTTTCTCACCGAACGTGATCCAGGAGACTTGGACCCTACTGCAAGGAAGCAAAGAGGTGCTCACGAGGGTAGGGGCGCGCCCCCCTGCCTCGTGGGCCCCTCGATGCTCCACCGACGTACTCCTTCCTCCTATATATACCCACGTACCCTCAAACGATCAGAACAGGAGCGAAAACCTAATTCCACCACCGCAACTTTCTGTATCCACGAGATCCCATCTTGGGGCCTGTTCCGGAGCTCCGCCGGAGAGGGCCGTCATCATGGAGGGCTTCTACATCATCATAGCCTCTCCGATGAAGTGTGAGTAGTTTACCTCAGACCTTCGGGTCCATAGTTAGTAGCTAGATGGCTTCTTCTCTCTTTTTGGATCTCAATACAATGTTCTCCCCCTCTCTTGTGGAGATCTATTCGATGTAATGGTCTTCTTTTGCGGTGTGTTTGTTGAGACTGATGAATTGTGGGTTTATGATCAAGTCTATCTATGAACAATATTTGAATCTTTTCTGAATTCTTTTATGTATGATTGGTTATCTTTACAAGTCTCTTCGAATTATCCGTTTGGTTTGGCCAACTAGATTGGTAGTTCTTGCCATAGGAGAAGTGCTTAGCTTTGGGTTCGATCTTGCGGTGTTCTTTCCTAGTGACAGAAGGGGCAGCAAGACACTTATTGTATCGTTGCCATCGAGGATAACAAGATGTTGTTAATTTAGTAAGCAAACACTTGCAAGCAAAGGATATGCATATAGATGTTGATATTGAGAAAGTGAAAGGGTTGATTATTTTTTTCAAAGGGTATAGAGAAAGTGGCTAGTTAGAAGCATTGGGGATAGCCAAAAAAATTGCACTTGATATGGTTATTAGTACAACATTTCATGAAAGACGAGAAATTAAAAGAAAGAGACATTTTGATGAGAACCCAGATGACAAAAATGTTGCCACACAGTCTACAAGAGGCCATTTAGAAACGGTTATTTTACAACTATTGTTGATCAAGCAATTATGTCACTTACAAGCAGATTTGAACAATATGAGGTTAGCAGAAAATTTTCGTTTCTTATTTACTTCCAAATCATTGCAGTCATTGGATAATGAGAGCTTGAAATCTTGTGATAATCTTGAGGCGGCCCTTAAAAAAGATAGCAAATCTGACATTGATGCTAATGAACTGCAGTGGAATTGAGGTTAATTAAAGATTCCATTCCAAAGGATGATATGGGGCTAGTTGAAATTCTAAAGTTTTTAAAGTGACATGATTGTTTTCCCAATGCAGGTATTGCATACATAGTTCTTTTGACCATTCATGTGACTGTTGCATCAGCAGAAAGAAGCTTTTCAAAATTAAAGCTATTGAAGTCCTATGTGTACTACAATGACACAACAAAGGGTTGCTGATTTGGCCACAATAGCACTTGAGAGTGAAGTGAAGTGTTGGAGAACATTGATTATGAGGATATAATTGAAGATTTTATTTCAAAGAACACTAAAAGAATGTTGTTATTCAAGTAAAGACTATGCAACCAAGCTTTGAATAGGTATGATTCTTGAATATCCTTGCTATGTAGGACATTATGATATATACACTACACCTATTTAATTCTCTATTGCTGGATTGAGTTTCCCACAGGGACTCTAATTTTGCAGGCCTGACCCTGATTTCTCCCATAGTGAGGTCTTATCTATATATAAGCATTCTGTTGCCATGGTTCACACTCAGTTCTCCACGCCTATTCGCGTGTTCTATGTTGACTCTGCTGGAGAATATATATAGATGATTTATCTTGACACACATTGATATGTTTTATTTCTCCCCGTAGTGAGGTCTTATCTAGATATGTCTTTTGCTGCCATAGTTCACACTCTGTTCTCTACGCCTATTCATGTGTTTTATGCTAACTTTGCTCGAGAATATATCTCCAAGCTGTTACGTGTAGTCCTTACTGAGCAAGGTAATCTTGCACAGGCCTCTTGTCCTAGTGCACATGCTCAGAATGGCGATGGCGTGGCTGAGTGCAAGCATAGTCACCTTCTTGAGACGGCTCGTCCGTTGATAGTCACTACCTCTCTTCCGCCGCACTTTTGGGTCGAGTCTGTCTCCACTTCCATCTATCACATCAATCTTCAGCAATCCACAACTCTGAAGGGGTGGCACTCCTTTCAAGCGCCTATTTGATTGTTTCCAGATTATTCGGCACTTCAATTGTCTGGTTATGTTTGCTATGTCCTTGCCCCACATGAATGCATCAAACTGACTGCTCAGTCTGTAGAGTGTCTCTTCTTAGGATACAACGATGAGCACATGGGATATCGTTGTTGAGATCATGTTGGTCCTCAGATGCCTATTTCTGGGGATATGACTTTTGATGAATCTCTTCCTTCTACCTTTGTCCATCTTCCTCGACCTTTCCGGTTTGGCAAAAAAACAAAAAGATAGAGAAAAACAGATAAAATATGAAACTGAAAAACCGGTTGGAACAATCCGCAATCCGCGACTGCTTCTAGAAAATTGAGTGATTCTTCGTCTCGTGATGCTTCTTCGTCGACCTCTTCCATTGGGCCCCTAAATACGCTAGAGATTACAAGATGTTAGTGTCTGGTAGCTGCTTCTTTTGGTTCTCCATCGACAGGTTTTCAAGGTTTTCATACAACTTATGATTCTTCCAATTTGTCCTCCAATCCACCACCAGATTCTCCTATTCATATTCTTACTGCCGATGTTGTGGATTCTTCTGATGAGCCATCTCCCTCGACTATTATCTTCTTTTGTTGGCAACACACTTCCTCCAACTCACCCTACTTATGGCTTTCCAGTTCGCCCGCTTCTGCCTATTGACCGCTAAGGTTACCGTGCAGCTCTTCCTGAGACGACTTCTTACCGTGAGGTCGTTCATATCAAATGGTTGCATGTGATGGCATCGAAGATTGATGCTCTTGCCCGCATCGGCATGTGGAATCTCATTTCCCTTCCTCCTCGTGCTTGTCTCATCACTTGTAAGTGGGTCTACAAGGTTAAGACTGATAATACTCTTGAGTGTTACAAAGCTTGCTTAGTAGTGAGAACATGGTCATGACTACGATGAGACATTTGCTCCTATATATATGGCCCACACGGCCACTCTTCGCACACTTCTCAATATGGCTTCTATTTGCCGCTAGTCTGTCTCTTAGCTTGATGTCAAGAATGCCTACAAGTAGCCACCACCTGGGTTCTCTTCCTGATGGCATGGTTTGTCGTCTTCGTCACTGTCTATATGGCCCTAAGCAAACCACTCGTGCCTGGTTTGAGCGCTTCGTCTCAGTGGTGATTGCGGCTGGTTTTTGGCGAGTGCTCATGATCCTGCACTTTCAGTCCACCATTCAACTCATGGTCAAACACTTCGTCCACATGGCAATCACGACGACTCTTAAGTACATTGCCTTCGTGACGGCTCGTCATAGTGAATTTCGTATGTCTGATCTTGATCCTCTTAGCTACTTCCTTGAGATTGTTCATTATTGCCAAAGAGAAGTATATCCAGGATCTTGCTCGTGCTGCGCTTACTAATGAGTGCACTGTTGAGACTCCTATATAGAGTCAACGTCCACCTTTGTTCCCACCTTCGCTCCATGTCAATCTTGATGGGCATCCTTTGCCTTGTTGTGGGTTGCTATGAGCACTGTCTCAATCTTACATCACGTGTTCCCTTGTTGCGCGACACCATAGCCACACAGTCGAGCACCACCAATGGTGAGCAAGAGCTCGAATAGTTGACACGTACCTAGATTATGCACGGGACAAGCCGAGGACAAGGCGCTACCTAAAGCCAGGACCAAGGGCACATTGTAGGAGAACCTTGGGTGCTTAATCAAGTGCGTGGCACACAACCCGCAAATGGGAGAAGAACACCAAGCCGAATCGACAGGGTCCGGAGAGTGCATAGGCACGTGGGATGCTGGATCAAGTCCCTTTGCTGCTATCGCCGCCGATCTCAGACTCTGTTGCCTTGCCTACCAGCTATTTTCAGCACTAGCATCATCGTCTTGGGTCACCTGTGTCCATCTTCCTCGACCTTTTCAATGGAGGAAATCTCTTTTTTTTTTAAATCCAACACTCCTATCAATCCCTTATCCATTCCTTGTACTGCTCCTGCTTCTCCGATAATTGCAGATCTAATGCCATCATCTCCTATGATTTCCTCACGTCGCTTATCACGGGATTCTACACCTTCATCAGTTGTGGCTTCCTTGTCTCCATCACCTGAGTTTATCCTGATGATTTTTGCTCGTATTCTTCCATCTTTTCCTCACTTCTATATATATAGTCCGCGTGTTGTGAATGTGTCTACCAATGTGCCACTTCCCCTCCTAGCCTACTTATGGCTTGCTTCCTCGCCCGCTTCCGCCTGTTAACCGCCTTGGTCTTCTAAGCGTTTGCGCTGATGTTCTTGAGCTGACTTCTTATCATGATGTTATTCATACCAAATGGCACCTTGCGATGGCAGAGGAGATTGTTGCTCTTGAGCGCATCGACACGTGGGATATTGAAGCAGCATAAAGGTTGTGGAGGAGCAAATCCACCTTGCTACTACAATGTGTACAACACAAGTGTTGAAGAAACATCTTCAACGTGTTGTGCTAGATATCGCTCCAGGCGAATGTAGGCCGATAGGGCAGCAAGAGTTCAGTCCAAAACTCCTAGGGCACAAGATCTACTCCAAGATCTTAGATAAGAACAACAAGTTCTATTACAGGTAGTGGGTACATAGTCTGGTACAAAGTAGAGGTGAGGACCTCTATTTATAGGGCTTTGGGAAGCCTTCACATACTTCTACTTATAGCTGGAATACTCTAGAAAACATTATGTAAGTTTCATCATTCTACTCATAGCTACTCACAACTAGAAGACTCTAGAAAACAGTAGGTAGGGTGAAAAAGAAAATAAAAGAAATACTACACTAGAGTGGAAGCATCTAGAAATAGTCAAACAAATCTGGCATACGATTTTTTTCCTCAAAACTAATGTTCCTCATCATTCTCCCCTGGTTGTTTGGAACTCGCCCTCGAGTTATCTTCATAGAGTGCTTCCTCTGGATGGTAGAGAGTCAAGTCTGCAACATTGAAAGTGTTGGATATGGCCATGTCGCTTGAAAGGTCTATCACATAAGCATCGTCCTTTGCTGATAATTACACTCCAACTCAAAAGTCTTGTTGAAATCAGGTAGCACCAAGACAGGAGCTTGTGATAGTTTTTGTTTAATCTCATTGAAACTGGACGGGACTTGCCTGCTCCCCGCGCGTGTGCCCATCCGTGTTGCCGCATATGTGGCTTGATTTGGTTGGAACAAAATAAGACCCGGCCCCACCCCCTTAAAATCAGGGGGAGATGATTAGATTAGAAGGAAAAAAGGAAAAAAAGACAGCCGTAGGATGAAGTGGGAGCACGGATGGGAGCATGGGAAGGGAGCAGGCAAGCCAGATCCATTGAAACTAGCTTCAGCTGCTTCTGTCCATTGGAACTTTCCTTTCTTCAAACACTCGGTAATTGGTGCCATGATAGTGCGGAAATTCTTCACAAATCGCCTATAGAAGGTTGCAAAGCCACGAAAACTTCTTACCTCAGAAATGGTCTTCGGAGTTGGCTATTCTCGGATTTGCTTCAACCTTAGAATCATCAACATGAATGCCGTCACATGTTATGACGAATCCTAGGAGAAGAAGTTGTGTTTGCAGGAAAACACATTTCTTCAAGTTGACGCAGAGCTCATTTTCCCTTAGTACTTCTAGCACCTTCCGAATGTGATCAAAGTGTTCATCCTCATCCTTGCTATAGATCAAGATGTCATCGAAATAGACCACAACAAAGTGGGATAAGAAGGGTCGAAGGACTTGATTCATTAAGTGCATAAAGGTACTTGGTGCATTTGAGAGTCCAAATGGCATGACTAGCCATTCAAACAACCCTTCCTTTGTCTTGAAGGCGGTTTTCCATTCATCCCCAGGTCTTATATGGATTCGATGATATCCACTTCTTAAATCTAGCTTTGTGAACAATCTTGCTCCACTAAGCTGATCCAACATACCATCCAGATGGGGACAGCAAGAACTAGTATGGGTCAACGAGGCTTTGATGCCACCCGAAGCAGCACAAAGATTGTGGAGGAGCAACTCCACCTTGCTGGTACAATATGTACAACACAAGTGTCGAAGGAACAACTTCAATGTGTTGTGCTAGATATCGCTCTAGAGGCGAATGTAGGCCGATAGGGCAGCAAGAGTTCAGTCCAGAGCTCTTAGGGCGCAAGATCTACTCCAAGATTTTAGATAAGAACAACAAGTTCTATTACAGGTAGTGGGTACATAGTCTGGTACAAAGTAGAGGTGAAGACCTCTATTTATAGGGCTTCAGGAAGCCTTCACATACTTCTACTTATAGCTGGAATACTCTAGAAAACATTATGTAAGTTTCACCATTCGAGTGGAAGCATCTAGAAGTACTCAAACAAATCTGACATACGATTTTTTTCCTCATCAGATATTGTTTCTCTTCCTCCTCGTGTTCGTCCCATCACGTGGTGGGAATGTTATGACTCACTTTGACTTTTTATATGTTCCTTCTTTTGCTCATGTTCCTCGACTTTACTACACTCATGGTCTACGTGTTGTGGATTCTTCTGATAAGCCATCTCCCTCGACTATTATATCTTCTTTCATTGGAAACGCACCGCCTCCGGCTTAGCCTACTTATGCTTTTCGAGCTCGCCCGCTTCTGCCTATTGACCGCTATGGTTACTGCTCAGCTCTTCACGAGACAACTTCTTGCCGTGAGGTTGTTCATCCCAAATGGCTGCATGTGATGGCATCGAAGATTGATGCTCTTGCCTGCATCGGCACGTGGAATCTAATTTCCCTTCCTCCTCGTTCTCGTCTCATCACTTGTATGAGGGTCTACAAGGCTAAGACTGATGATCTCTTGAGCATGACAAAGCTTGTTTAGTGGTGAGAACATGGTCATGACTACGAAGAGACATTTACTCCTATATATATGGCCCATATGACCACTCTTCACACACTTCTCAATGTGGCTTCTATTCGTCGCTAGTCTGTCTCTCAGCTTGATGTCAAGAATGCCTACAACTAGCCACCACCTCGGTTCTCTTCCTAATCGCATGGTTTGTCGTCTTCGTCACTGTCTATATGGCCCACGCAAACCCCTCGTGCCTGGTTTGAGCGCTTCGTCTCAGTGGTGATTGTGGCTAGTTTTTGGCGAGTGCTCATTATCCTACACTTTCGGTCCACCATTCAACTCATGATTGAACATTTCTTCTACATGTCGATGATCACTGGCAACGACTCTAAGTAAATTGCCTTGGTGAAGGCTCGTCATAGTGAATTTCTTATGTCCGCACGGTTGAGACTCCTATGGAGTCAACGTCAACCTTTGTGACCACCGCTCCCTGCCTGGATGGGCATCCTTTGCCTTGCTGCGGGTTGCTATGAGCACTGTTTCAATGCCACATCCCATGTTCCTTTTTTGTGTGACACCATCATCGCAGACTCGAGCACCACCAATGGTGAGTAGAAGCTCGGACAGTCGACACATACCTGGATTATGCACGGGACGAGCCGAGGACAACCCACAAATAGGAAAAGAACACCCAGCCAGATCGGCGGGGTACGAAGAAGCAAGTGCGATGACGGATCAAGTCCCTCTACTACCAGTGCCGCCAGTCCCTGCCTCTGTTGCCTTGTCTACCAGATATTTTCAAGCGTGGCATCATCGCCTTGCGTCACTTGTGATCTCTCATCCTTAGTTCGACGTGATCTTCTTGGCGAGTGCTCATTATACAACACTTTCGGTCCACCATTCAACTCGTGGTCGAACACTTCTTCTACATGTCGATCATCACTAGCAACGACTCTAAGTACATTGCCTTGGTGAAGGCTCGTGGTCGAACACTTCTACATGTCGATCATCACTGGCACCAGGATCATCACTAGCAACGTCCACCTTTGTGACCACCTTCGCTCCCTACCAGTCTTGATGGGCAACCTTTGCCTTTCTATGAGTTGCTACAAGCACTGTCTCAATCCCACATCCTGTGTTCCCTTTATGTGTGACACCATAACCACACGCTCGAGCACCATCAATGGGGAGCAGGAGCTCGGACAGTCGACGCATACCTGGATTATGCACGAGACGAGCCGAGGACATGCGCTACCAAAAGTCAAGGCCAAGGGCGCACAGTAGGAGAACCCGGGGTGCTTAATCAAGCACGTGGCACACAACCTGCAAACAGGAAAGGAACACCTAGCCAGATCGGCGGGGTACGAAGAGTGCACAGGAAAGTGGGACGCCGGATCAAGTCCCTCTATTGCCAGTGCCGCCAGTCTCTGCCTCTGTTGCCTTGTCTACTAGATATTTTCAAGAGTGGCATCACCAGCTTGGGTCACTTGTGATCTCTCATCCTTAGTTTGACGTGATCTTCTTGGATCCATCTCCGAGGATATCTCTAATACGTGGTCCAGTTACCTTATCTCTCATCCTTGTTCACTCTGATCTCGAGGGATCTAATAAGTGAAGCATCTAGAAGTAGTCAAACAAATCTGACATATGATTTTTTCCTCGTCAGATATTGTTTCTCTTCCTCCTCGTGTTCATCCCATCACTTGATGGGAATGTTATGACTCACTTTGACTTTTTATATGTTCCTTATTTTGCTCATGTTCCTCGACTTTACTACACTCATGGTCCGCGTGTTGTGGATTCTTCTGATAAGCCATCTCCCTCGACTATTATATGTTCTTTCGTTGGAAACACACCGCCTCCAGCTTAACTTACTTATGCTTTTCGAGCTCGTCCGCTTCTGCCTATTGACCGCTATGGTTACTACTCAGCTCTTCCCGAGACAACTTCTTGCCGTGAGGCTACTCATCCCAAATGGTTGCATGTGATGGCATCGAAGATTGATGCTCTTGCCCGCATCGGCACGTGGAATCTCATTTCCCTTCCTCCTCGTTCTCGTCTCATCACTTGTAAGTGGGTCTACAAGGCTAAGACTGATGATACTCTTGAGCATAACAAAGCTTGTTTAGTGGTGAGAACATGATCATGACTACGAAGAGACATTTACTCCTATATATATGGCCCATATGACCACTCTTCGCACACTTCTCAATGTGGCTTCTATTCGCCGCTAGTCTGTCTCTCAGCTTGATGTCAAGAATGCCTACAACTAGACACCACCTCGGTTCTCTTCCTAATGGCATGGTTTGTCGTCATCGTCGTTGTCTATATGGCCCGAAGCAAACCCCTCGTGCCTGGTTTGAGCGCTTCGTCTCAGTGGTGATTGCGGCTAGTTTTTGGCGAGTGCTCATTATCCAGCACTTTCGGTCCACCAGGCAACTCGTGATTGAACACTTCTTCTACATGTGGATCATTCAACCCGTGATCTTCTTGCCTTGGTGAAGGCTCGTGGTCGAACACTTCTACATGTCGATCATCACTGGCACTAGGATCATCACTAGCAACGTCCACCTGTGACCACCTTCGCTCCCTACCAGTCTTGATGGGCATCCTTTGCTTTTCTACGGGTTGCTACAAGCACTGTCTCAATCCCACATCTTGTGTTCCCTTTATGTGTGACACAATAACCGCACGCTCGAGCACCACCAATGGGGAGCAGGAGCTCGGATAATCGACGCGTACCTGGATTATGCACGAGACGAGCCGAGGACAGGCGCTACCAAAAGTCAAGGCCAAGGGCGCACAGTAGGAGAACCCAGGGTGCTTAATCAAGCACGTGGCACACAACCCGCAAACAGGAAAGGAACACCTAGCCAGATCGGTGGGGTACGAAGAGTGCACAGGCAAGTGGGATCCCGGATCAAGTCCCTCTATTGCCAGTGCCGCCAGTCTCTACCTCTGTTGCCTTGTCTACCAGATATTTTCAAGAGTGGCATCATCACCTTGGGTCACTTGTGACCTCTCATCCTTAGTTTGACGTGATTTTCTTGGATCCATCTCCGATGATGTCTCTAATACGTGGTCCAGTTACCTTATCTCTCATCCTTGTTCACTCTGATCTCGAGGGATCTTCTCCCTTTGCCTCCGCTAGTGGCTTCTCTCAACACACCTGGATATATACTTTATTTCTTCTCGTACTGAGGTCTTATCTATAAGCCTTTTGCTGCCATGGTTCACACTCAATTCTCTACGCCTATTCATGTGTTCTATGGTGACTCTGGTGGAGAGTATATCTCCAAGCTGTAGCATGGAATCCTTGCTGAGCAGACTTTGGTTCTCTTATCCTAGTGCTCATGCTCAAAATGGCGTGGCTGAGCGCAAGCATCGTCACCTTCTTGAGACGGCTCCTCCATTGATGGTCACCGCCTCTCTTTCACCACACTTTTGGGCCGAGTTTGTCTCCACTTACATCTATCTCATCAACCCCTTCAGCAAAGCAATCCATTGCTCTGTCGGGTGGCGCTCCTTTCGACCGTCTATTTGATTCTTTCTTGATTATTCAACACTTCAATTGTTTGGTTGTGTTTGTTATGTCCTTGCCCACGTGAACGCACTAAACTGACTGCTCAGTCCGTTGAGTGTGTCTTCTTAGGATACAACGATGAGCATAAGGGATCATGTTGGGCGTCGGATGCCTATTTCTCGGGATATGACTTTTGATGAGTCTCATCCCTTCTACCCGCGTCCATCTTCCTCGACCTTTTCAATGGAGGAAATCTCTTTTTTTTAATCCAATACTCCTGTCACTCCCTTATCCATTCATTGTACTACTCCTGCTTCTCTCATAATTGCAGATCCAATGTCATCATCTCCTATGATTTCCTCACCTCGCTTATCAGTTTTGGCTTCCTTGTCTCCATCACCTCAATTTATCCCGATGATTTCTACTCGTATTCTTCCATCTTTTCCTCACTTCTATATACATCGTCCGCGTGTTGTGAATGTGTCTACTGATGGGCCACTTCCCCTCTCGGCCTACTTATGGCTTGCTTCCTCATCCGCTTCCGCCTGTTAACCGCCTTGGTCTTCCAAGCATTGGCGCTGGTGTTCTTGAGCCAACTTCTTATAGTGATGTTATTCATACCAAATGGCATCTTGCGATGGCAGAGAAGATTGTTGATCTTGAGCGCATCGGCACATGCGATATTGTTTCTCTTCCTCCTCGTGTTCGTCCCATCACTTGGTGGGAATGTTAAGACTCACTTTGACTTTTTATATGTTCCTTCTTTTGCTCATGTTCCTCGACTTTACTACACTCATGGTCCGCATGTTGTGGATTCTTCTGATAAGCCATCTCCCTCGACTATTATATCTTCTTTCCTTGGAAACGCACAGCCTACAGCTTAGCCTACTTATGCTTTTCGAGCTCGCCCGCTTCTGCCTATTGACCGCTATGTTTACTGCTCGGCTCTTCCCGAGACAACTTCTTGCCGTGAGGCTGTTCATCCCAAATGGCTGCATGTGATGGCATCGAAGATTGATGCTCCTGCCCGCATCGGCACGTGGAATCTCATTTCCCTTCCTCCTCGTTCTCGTCTCATCACTTGTAAGTAGGTCTACAAGGCTAAGACTGATGATACTCTTGAGCATAACAAAGCTTGTTTAGTGGTGAGAACATGGTCATGACTACGAAGAGACATTTACTCCTATATATATGGACCACATGACCACTTTTCGCACATTTCTCAATGTGGCTTCTATTCGCCGCTAGTCTGTCTCTCAGTTTGATGTCAAGAATGCCTACAACTAGCCACCACCTCGGTTCTCTTCCTAATGGCATGGTTTGTCGTCTTCGTCGCTGTCTATATGGCTCTAATCAAACCCCTCATGCCTGCTTTGAGCGCTTCGTCTCGGTGGTGATTGCGGCCAGTTTTTGGCGAGTGCTCATTATCCTACACTTTCGGTCCACCATTCAACTCGTGGTCGAACACTTCTTCTACATGTCGATCATCACTGGCAACGATTCTAAGTACATTGCCTTGTTGAAGGCTCGTGGTCGAACACTTCTACATGTCGATCATCACTGGCACCAGGATCGTCACTAGCAACGTCCACCTTTGTGACCACCTTCGCTCCCTACCAGTCTTGATGGGCATCCTTTGCCTTTCTGCGGGTTGCTACAAGCACTGTCTCAATCCCACATCCTGTGTTCCCTTTATGTGTGACACCATAACCGCACGCTCAAGCACCACCAATGGTGAGCAGGAGCTCAGACGGTCGACGCGTACCTGGATTATGCACGAGACGAGCCGAGAACAGGCGCTACCAAAAGTCAAGGCCAAGGGCGCACAGTAGGAGAACCCAGGGTGCTTAATCAAGCACGTGGCACACAACCCGCAAATAGGAAAGGAACACCTAGCCAGATCGGCGGGGTACAAAGAGTGCACAGGCAAGTGGGACGCTGGATCAAGTCCCTCTACTGCCAATGCTGCCAGTCTCTGCCTCTATTGCCCTGTTTACCATATATTTTCAAGAGTGGCATCATCACCTTAGGTCACTTGTGATCTCTCATCCTTAGTTCAACACGATCTTCTTGGATCCGTCTCCGATGATGTCTCTATTACATGGTCCAGTTACCTTATACTCATGGCGAGACAATGTCTCAGCATCCTTTAGACTTTGTTACTCTGATCTCGAGGGATCATCTCCCTTTGCCTCCGCTATTGACTTCTCTCAACACACATGGACATACTTTATTTCTTCTCGTAGTGAGGTCTTATCTATAAGCCTTTTGCTTCCATGGTTCACATTCAATTCTCTACGCCTATTCATGTGTTCTATGGTAACTCTAGTGGAGAGTATCTCCAAGATGTTGTGTGGAATCCTTGCTGCGCAGACTTTGGTTCTCTTATTTTGGTACTCATGCTCAAAATGACGTGGCTGAGCGCAAGCATTGTCACCATCTTGAGACGGCTCCTCCATTGATGGTCACCACCTCTCTTTCAGCGCACTTTTGGGCCGAGTCTGTCTCCACTTCCATCTATCTCAACAACCTTCAGCAACCCACTGCTCTGCAGGATGACGCTCCTTTCGATCGTCTATTTGATCGGTTATTCGGCGCTTCAATTTTTTGGTTGTGTTTGCTATCTCCTTCTTGCCCCTCGTGAACGCACCAAACTGACTTCTCAGTCTGTTGAGTGTGTCTTATTAGGATACAACGATGAGCATAAGGAATATCATTGTTGGGATCATGTTGGTCGTCGGATGCCTATTTCTTAGGATATGACCCGCATCCATCTTATTTAGCCTTTTAAGTGGAGTATATCTCTTCCCACAATTTTCCTGACACTCCTACCACTCCTATTGAGCCCTGATCCAGTAGTTGTACTGCTTATGCTTCTCTGATTATTGTAGAACCAACGTCATCATCTCCTATGATTTCCTCACCTCGCTTATCACATGATTCTACACCTTCATCGCCGGTGGCTTCCTTGTCTCCATCACCTCAGTTTATCCCCGATGATTCCAGCTCGTATCCTTCCATTTTTTCCTAACTTCTATATAGGTCGTCTGCATGTTGTCGATGCGTCTACTGATGTGCCAACTTAAGTCTCAACCTACTTATGGCTTGCGTCCTCGTCCGCTTCGGCTTGTTGACCGCCTTGGTCTTCCAAGCGTTGGCGCTGCTGTTCTTGAGCCGACTTCTTGTTGTGATGTTGTTCATACCAAATGGCACCTTGTGATGACACAGGAGGTTGCTGCTCTTGAGTGCATCGACACGTGGGATATTGTTTCTGTTCCTCCTCGTGATCGTCCCATCACTTGGTGGGACTACAAGGTTAGGACTCACTCTGATGGTTCTCTTAGCATTAGAAAAACTTGTCTTGTGGGTCATGGCTTTCAGCACGAGCATGGTCCTGATTACGATGAGACTTTTGCTCCTGCAAAACCGTATGCTGGGCTTTAAGCAAGCCTCTCGCGCCTGGTTTGAGCGTTTTGCCTCTATGGTGGATGTTGCTGGTTTTCAGCGAGTGCTCAAGATCCGACGTTGTTTGCCCTCCTTTCTGCTCCTGGTAGGACTCTTTTTCATGTTGATGACATGATCATCACCGACGCAAACCGTGAGCATATTGCCTTTGTGAAGGCATGTTATGCAGTTTCTTATGTCTTATCTTGGCTTTCTCTGCTACTCTCTTGGGATTGAGGTCCCTTCTTAGGGCAGCCCCAGTGCATGTAGCTCCCGCTTGCGCAGGGTCTGGGGAAGGGTCCGACCACTTTGGGTCTATTGTACGCAGCCTTTCCCTACATTTCTGCAAGAGGCTGTTTCCAGGACTTGAACCCGTGACCTCACGGTCACAAGGCAGCAGCTTTACCACTGCGCAAAGGCTCCCCTTCGGATTGAGGTCCCTTCTTGCTCAAAAATAATAATCCAGGATCTTACTCGTGCTGATGAGCGCACTATTGAGACTCCCATGGAACTCAATGTTCACCTCCCTACTTCTGATGTTGATCCATTGTCTAATCCGGCGCTTTATCAACATTTTGTTGGGAGTCTTGTCTATCCGCCTGACACTCACCCGGAAGAAGAAACAAACTACAGTCCCCCCGTTCGAGTGCACCTCTTCCCGCGGCGCCGTCGCTCCACTTTCCTACTCTACCCTCCACTATATGTGCTACTGATGTTAATCCATTGTCTAATCTGATGCTTTATCGACATTTTGGTGGGAGTCTTGTCTATCTACCTAACACTCGCCCGGAAGAAGAAACAGACTGCAGTGCCCCCGTTCGAGTTCACCTCTTCCCGCGGCGCCGTCGCTCCACTTTCCTACTCTACCCTCCACTATATGCTCTGTGGCATTGTCGTCGTGGCCAGGATGGTGGCCAAATCACTAGCGTCGATGCCTCTCACATGATGTTTGCTAGAGCCTTCATCCTCTCAAGTGGCATGAATGGTCGAATGGGACAATGCCACCATGGATGTTGGCATTCCCTCTGTTGGATCGTGAAGTGTTTGGGAGTGAGACTAAAAGAAATACGGGAAAGGAGATGATGCCTAGCGTATTAGCGGAATGAGACCTAAACAGAATTGTTGAGATGAGTTATAGGCCCGCTACCAAAGTGGGACACGCGTTTGATGCAAACACGACCGACTGGGATATAATCATACTCTATCAAGCCCAAATGATAATCTTCTTTTCTTACCCTGCTTCCAAATAATAATGACCCAAACACTAAACATAGCATTGACCATAATTCTTTATACATCACACCATATCCTTAGAATCTACTAACATCCAAGGCAAATTTGAAAAAAAGAGTTTGTGAATTAAATAAATGTTCACAAATTCAAAAAATATGTTTGCTAATTCAAAAAATGTTTGCCAATTTCAGAAATGTAGCGTTGACCATAATTATTTATACATCACACCATATTTTAGAATCTACTAACATGAAAGCCGATACAAAAAGAATAAATCTACGCATGTAATTTACATGTACCATTATAATTATACCGTTTTAGAAACTCTAGGTAGGTTTGTCTAGATGTCTAGACCCATGTCTATACTGTACAACACCTTCTATACTCTACAACAATGTACGTTTGATGTGGGTTAATTTATCACCATCATCTCGATGGTAATCTCTATTCCCAACCTAGGGGTGTGCATTACACGACGGGGAAAAAATCTCTGAACTTCGCCAATAAGTAACTCAAATAAACAGTTATGTAGGTGATTTCGAAAGAAAGATATAAATGGCAAGGTGTTTAACAAACCTGCATGCATGTTGTATCGTGCTTATTGAGTGAACAAAACAAATATCAGGATAGAAACTAAGAAACAGAATGCATACCACCAGGAACACAGCCACCACTAGCTCTGTCACAGAATAGTGTGTGATAAAAGCCCGCCATGCTAACTCAGCAGCTTCCTCAACTGATATGTTGGATTTGTAACTGAAATGTAAAGCACAAACATAAGGGATGCAACTTCAAGATAATATGAACTCTGAGCAAAGCAACATATAGATGTATAGAAAAACATACCCCTCATCCAAGATACCATAAGCATACAAAGAACTACAGAACCGGCTGATTCCCTTGAGCCTTGCACCCTTGCTATCAACATAGTACCAAGACCAGACCCTAGAAAAAGAGCGGAATTGTTAGGCATAGACCTAAGTACTGCTTAATGACACTAAAATTTGTCAAAAGGCCACTCGTAGTTCCATCAAATCCAACAATCATTGTACCGATTGGAAGTACCATCCCACGGTATGAAAATAAAGGATATTAGCCAACGGTCTTTAAAGAAACAGCAATAGAAATCCTTCGCTTGTTGATGAGCTGATGGAGCTCATCAAGCTCATGAACCTCACGAACCTCTGAAGGAAGAAACTATTGTTATTCCTACTGTCTTTACTATTAAAGGGGAGTGCGGTTGTGATGGTAGGTTGTGGTACGTCGATTCACATGTTCGTGTGTCGCTTCCTCGCCTCCTCTCTCAAACAAATACTCGTTGATGAGTGGACCCGCGAGCTCTCTTCCCTGGCTCATCGACTCGCTAGCCCCAATCTGATTTCTTCTGCCTCTCTTGTTAAGAGCGAGCGCGGCCACAACTAGGGTTACTATCGCGTCCAGCCGTTACCGCCTCACACCGCTGCCCAGGTTGCTATCTGACACACCAACCAAGAACTGCAGTGTCGAACACGAGCCTAGGTCGCCCTCGTTTGTAGATGCAAGATGTAGCTCGCCATCTTCTATGTCACATACGACCTTCATCTCTACCTGCTTTCTAGCGTATTGGACAGAGGCACCGTGGGTTCAAGAGAGGTTCTTGGAGTTCTCATGGTCCCTGCTTGGGCGGCCGCCGAAAGGGTGAGAGTCGATTTGTTAAGGCTTCCCTGGTATTTGTCTTCAATACCAATGTATTATTTTCTCATCAGTAAGCTTTTGTCTCGCTCACTATTTGTTTCTTGCACTATATGGCCAGATCTAGCATCTTCATTTATCCATGATTTTTCTTTTAAGTCCACCGACTAAACATACAAGAGCTTGGCAATTCTTTCTGGCTGCAGCTAAAACTTTATATTAAAATGAACTTTAGTTTTGTTGGTTTCTTGTTCATAGAACCGGCAGCAAGACATAGAGAAAATTCCTTATTTGACACTGTCTTAAAATATGGTTCCTTATTTGACACTGGAAAAGTTTTTCTTCCCGATTTGACACTAGTCCTAAATTTTATTCCCTATGCGACACTTCCGTCCATTTTGAGCCTAAATGACACCTGAAAAGATGATTTTGCCCCTCATGCGGTATGTGTGTGCGCGCGTGTGTGCTGTTGTGTGTGTGGGTGCACGCGCACATGTGTGCTGCTGCTGCATGTGTGTGTGCATGTGTGTCGTTGCGTCTGTGTTTGCTACTACGTGTGTACGTGTGCGCGTGTGTGTGTGCTGTTGCGTGCCTATGTGCTGCCTGCGTGTGTGTGTATGTGTGTGTGTGCTGCGTGCGTGTGTGTTGCTGCATGTGTGTGCGCGTGCATGTGTGTTGCTGCATGTGTGTGCGTGTGTGTGTGTGCACGTGCGCGTACGTGTTGTTGCGTGTGTGTGCGCGTGCGTGTGTGTTGGTGCATGTGTATGTGTTGCTGCGTGTGTGCTTCTGCCCTCGCACTGGTGCTGTGTGTGTGCGCTATTGCCCCCCACACACATACCACATGAGGGGCAAAAGAGTCTTTTCAGGTGTCATTTAGGCTCAAAATGAACGGAAATGTCATATAGGGAAGAAAATTTAGAAATTGTGTCAAATAGGGAAGAATTTTTTTTCCCAGTGTCAAATAAGGAAGCAGATTTTAAGATAGTGTCAAATAAGGAATTCTCTCCAAGAAATAAGGCTAGATTAGCCACGGCAACATCAGCCAAGTTTATGAGCATGTACCTGGACCCTCCTGTATGGCAGTTGATCCACCTTACATGAAGATTAAAGTCATCTACATCAATATATTAATTTTGCTCCTGGTATGCATCTCTTGGAGAAATCTTAGGGCAAATATTTTCTTATTTTTGCTTTCTTTAGAAATCTTGCAGAAATTTAGTGTAGGCACCTTCAGTTCTATAACATAGTTGAATGTAAAAATTACTACAATAAGCATTGTATCACAACAGTGGGCTAATTCTGTAAAGAAATGCAATGATGTAATGTTTCTTGGTTAAACTTCAGTTATATATTATACTTAGTAATGCAAATTCAAGAATTAAGTTTGCAGGCATGTCGTCATTGTAGGCCTGATAGATATTTTGCTTTTCTGTATTTACGTGCATTATTAGAGTTACTTATATTGTTTCGATATTTCGTTAGTAGAAGACTGGATTGTGTCTACAACCAATGCGCATCAATGCGATCCAAAAATAGGCAATTCGAGGTGGATTTCACTTGTGGTAGAGAGAAGCCACACAGTTCAGATAGCAATGCGGGACTTTATGGTCACAGATAGATTGTCGTGGAATAACTCAATTGATGGGATGTAGGATTCACATCGGTGCAGATTGCCGAGTACCATGCAAATGAAATGTTGGTTGCAAAATTTATGATCTGCCTCTTTGTCGAGGTAAAATTGATAAGAGTTATAAACTCGAGAAATATTTTTCCATCGATCTTTTAGTCTAGCAAGTAAATATTTTTTCCGTCATTCTTTTAGCTCGATGTAAACAATATAATTGTTTGTGCAGACACAAGTATGCTACCTTCCGTTTCATAAACACATGTCCTAATACCAAATATGCAGCAAAAAAACTAGCTCGATGTAAACAATATAATTTGTGCAGCCACAAGTATGCTACCTTCCATTTCGTAAATAGATGTCCTACTACGAAACATGCAGTAAAAAAGATGTAAGTTTGACTACTATAATATGAAAGATGGTTCACATTTGTAAGATAAATGTTATTTTTGATTTATCATGTTCTGGGTTTATCATGACTTGTAAATTACAGAACTATTTCTGACCAAGAGACTGAGAGAGAGATATGTGAAACTCATTATTTAGCTCATTTAAATATCACAAAATTATTTTAGGAGAGACCATCTAGCGTACTCAATTGTGGCATTGGCCGTGCTATTATTTTATGAGTTTATTTTGATGTCTACTTATTTATTTTTAAATTAAAATCAATATTATGGGTAGCAGCACATTCACTGGTGATGCAAGAACATTCCAGCTTGCCTGAAGAACAAAAGGTTCCATTATTTTGTGAGTCTATACAATTGTTTGCTTGCATTGTATAATAAACTTCATGTGAATTTGCATCACTTGCACCCTAATCCTTATCGGATATATACCTATACTAACTGCCAACCCCAAGAAAATTCACACGCTATTTATTATATAAAAAGATCTGAATCATGATTATTTTTTGTCCATACAATATAGTCAGAGTGTAATAAACTGTACATAGACCCTACATTATTAATATATGCAGATGAAGAATACAAGACTTGCACTCAGTCCTGCTTGGTTCCTTTCGTTTGTGCCACATCCATTGGAAGTGAGTTTTTAGCTGTCTTTCTTTGTGATAAAATGTGAAAGATTCAAATCCCAATGTTGATATCTTCTTTCCAGAATGATGTTTTGCTGGTGTTTTTCACCTATTGTCTCACATGTTAAATATCTAGAGCATACTTAGATTTGCTATTTCTGTATTTTGTTTTTGTAGACTTAGTACAAGGAGTAAGGACACAGAGAAATAATATTTGAAAGGTGCAGGTTGAAATATAATTGACAAAAAACATATAAGGAAAAAGGTCTTACTAGAGATAGTCATTTATGATGTCAAATTCCCTCCCCTCACGATTCTTGGCTTGTTGCCTTAGGCTGATGACCCACCTAATAAAAATAACTAATAATTTGAATTACAACACATAATGTGAGTTTTATCTCTCCGTCAAGACATGTATCCTTCAATAGTGTACTAGACCTTATGTAGAGAAAGAAAGATAGAGATGACTAGTTCTTGTTAATTTTGTCAGAGAGATGGAGAGACAAACATGGAAAGATGGGAGGCACACAAATGGGGGAGATGGAACATCAGGGGGACTTCGGTGCTGCTTCTTGATCAGCTCGGTGCCTGAGGAGGTAAGAAACAGGGACATAGAGGACAATTGGGCTTAAAATTTATAGAAACTCGAAGATTGACAGCTGGAAGCCATGCTGCTTTATGTTCCCATCGAATTTTGTGTGCGCAATTCGGTCGGTCATTACGTCAAACATGTGGGAGGCATAACATACATGTATTATGGTTCACTACTCATACACAGCAACTCCAGCGGCATGCAACAATCAAGAAATTTAGAGCAATGGCATGCAGTAATCAGAATATTTAGAGCAAAAGAGGGAATCAAGTCATGACCAAGAAAACAGAGCAATGATGATGAAACTTACATTTCGCCGTGGCTTCGTGCTTGGAGATGAGGCGTGCAAAGAAACGTAGAGAGGAGAAACGCTGGACGTCGCTGAGCTGATGCAATTGTTTCCCACAGGGCTCAGTTTGTCCATCGCTCTTGTATGAGGAGCCGGAAGATAGCGGCGTAGTGCCCCCGCAGCCTGCGCTAGGAGAGAACACGGAAGAGCACAGAGCCGTGGACGTCGAGGGGAGGCGGCAGACCGGACGCACGACTCAATTGCGGATCTGCGGAAGGGCGGCGCCCCGGCCCACACCGTCGAAGCCGGCGGGCAGCGAGAGCGCACCGTGAACGCAGCTTGTCCCGTGAGGAGGACTGCAGGCCGACAACCTGTCGTGGCGCCGCCGGCCGCCACGATCCGATCTGATCTGAGATTTCGATCGAGGGACTCGAGTCCTTTCTGTAGGTGGTGCTGGAATTTAGTCTATTTTGCGCGGCCCAATAACTATTTCAGAAATTCTTAATAAATCTTAGAGGCTCACTTAGCCCATTTATACAAGCCAAGGGATAATACTAAAGTTTAGACTCACATTGCTAGTTTAGTGGGAGTTGGATCTCCTTATAAGGGAGGTTTTTTCCCCACTTGTACGAGCATGAGAACAAAAGGGATATCCACGCGCGCTCCTCCTCCGCCGTCCGCCTCGCTACGCCTCGACGCGGGTTGCGGGAATGAGCCGAGCCGATATCTATATTTTTACCACGCACTACGGGTATACGAAAGGTCATGTGGGAGTTGAAACGTTTTCTGTAGTGGACACTGAATTCGAACGGCGCGCCTCTTCGGTCGCTGTCTGTTCGCTTCGTCTCCCTTCGTTGCTTCACCTCCTGCCGCAGCCTCTTCGCGTCCTTCTCCTGTGCCTATATAAGAGATGTCGCTCCTCTCCAGAGAGACACAACAAAATCTCCTCTTCCTCTTGCCACAAAGTTTCGACCACTGCGTTGATGCTACGTTCTTCCCCATCCCGTCTTGCGGCGTGCACCGCGGACCGGGATAGTAGTCCTCCGAAACCGCATCTTTTGAGTCCTGTACGGGAAAAGTGTGATAAGGTTTTTGGGGAGCGCTCAGCGCGGCTACTGGCTGCTTCATCACGGACGATCCGGTCGCCGACGACTACTTCCCCGATGTCCACGACCTCCTTGACGACATGGCAGGCGAGGACACCGACCCTAAGTCCAGCGCTTCTGCTGCTGCTGTACCGTACGTGTTTTTGTCTTTCCTGTCAAAGGTTCCGCCGCAGTTCCTTGTTCTAGTCTTTGTCCTACACATGTTAGGTTCTACTTCATATATGCTACTTGCTATACTGTCTGCTTTAGATATGATAAGCTACAGTTCATATATGTAGAAGCTATTTACCTTTTCTCTGTCAGAACGCATGACTTATTTTATCTTTACTATATTAGTCATATTTTATCTAGTATTTCTGTTAATAAAATCATTTGGTAAATTGCTCATATTTTCAACAGGTGGTGCCTTCGGCTTGCGGACCGGGCAAAGAGTCCATGTCGATGACGGGAATCATGGGAGCGGGCTTGAGCAGAGTTCGTGTCGGAGTAGGAGTTCGTGGCGGCGGAGGAAGGAGGGGATCAATGGCTGCCGCCTGCGTTGGGGGCTTTTTTTTCTTTTGAGAATCCTGCGTTGTGGGCTTCGACGGTTTCTTTTACAGAAAATCGACCTAGCGGAAAACCGGGCCGATGTACAGCAGCTAGACACGAGAGAAGGTCCAAGTAGATCGCAGGCCCAGCCAAGCGACAACCACAGAGGATGACCAATTGTAAGGAATTTCCTATATGACGATGGTGTCGTATTTTTTAATTTGATCACTTTTTAGAAAGAGTGATTTCAAAAAATCTTCATTTTTTGATATGTTCAATATTTTTAAATTTATTTTAGAATTGTAAAGATTGTTTTCAATTTCAAAAAATTATAATAAAAAAACACAATTAAAAATTTGTTCATGCATTTCAAAATTTATTCACGTGGTTCAAATTTTTGTTGAACATTTCCTAGAAACCATGAACAATTTTTTAAAGACAAATAATGTTTGAAAAACAGAACATTTTTTGAATAGCATGAGCAAAATTTTGAAATTTCAAACTTTGGCTAGCAACACTCCTTAACCAGTGAGATGTCTATAGTTTGAATCCTTGTGCGTGCACTGCTTTTTGTGAATTGTTGTTGCGCTACACTACGAGCAGGGAGAACGGGCGTGCACGCCAACGGGTCGGCCCAATCGAGGCGTCAAAGAGGAGCTCACCGATTGTAATGCAAGCTCAGTCGAACAACACCAAAAAAAAGTAGTCGTTGGTGTCGCCTTTTCCCTCTCTCCAGGTTTTGTCTCTTCTCTTGTTGCTCCGCCGAGGTTTTAGTTTATCTTTTCTCCTCCCATCTGGGGTCTTGTTCGGGCTGACCAGGGGTTGCGCTATAGTACCAGCAGGGGCGAACGGGCGTGCACGCTAATGGGTCGGCCAGTCAAGGTGTCAATTAGGAGCTCCCCGATTATCACACAAGCTTAGTCGAGCGATGAAAAAATAAGCAGTCATTGGTATCGCCTTTTCCCTCTCGCTAGGGTTTGTCTCTTCTCTCATCGCTCTTCGGTGTTCGTGTTTAACTCTTCTCCTCTCATTTGCGGTCTTGTTCGGGCTGACCAAGGGGTGGTCTCTTACTCTCGTACGACTTCCCGGCCTTTGTGAGCTATGGTTTGGATTATGAGGAGGGAATTCAGTGGGTATATTCATTTTGAATATTGGCATATCGCACAAAAGGCGTAATCATATGATTCTTAATATAACTAAAGCGGAATGAATTTATTTTGAAAACAAATGCTCAAATAATTCAGTAACACTTCAAAGTTGTTCAACTTAAGAAACAAACATCAATGTATCACATCCATATTAACATACTAATTAATTAACTAATTAACAGTTCATCGGCTGGTATATTCATGACTTAGTAGACCTTAGTTTTAAACATGGTCAACGACAACCATCATATGAGAGTCATTGCGATTGCTCTTCCTTATGGTGATTATCACAAGGGTGTCCACCCTTAGTTCTCTCTTTCCTGTCATGAACTCCCGCCGGCCGGACTCATAGAATGATATGCACCCATCCGATTCCATCTTGTACTGGACGTTTGTGACATGCCATGTTGGTCCATGGCGTACTCCAGCAGTGCCGATGGCAGGGATGTCCACTCCAAAAAACATCTTCATAGGTAACTTCTGAACTCCCCAACATTAAGAGCAAATAGAAAGCACGCAATGTTAGACATCTCACCATACTTGGTTATGACCCAAAAAAATATGAAAGAATACAAAACACCTCACCATGACTTTTTTGACAATGCTGGTTTTAGTTAAACGGTGCACAAAGGGCTTCCCCAAGAAGGACAAACTGGATGGTAACATCGCGGTGACATTCATGTTCTCATCCTGAGTAAGCTTCTTCATTCTTTGAGAGAAAATTGCAGAAAAGAATGGATCATCATCTTCATCTTGGTTGTCCTCATCTTCACCTTGGTTGCCCTCATCTCCATCTTGGTTGTTCCATCATCCTGGTCATCTTGCTTGTCCTCGTCATCTTGGTCATTGTCATCGTCATCGTTGTTGAAATACAATGTCCTTAACCTGTTGACCTCTCCTTTTTAGGAAAAGGCTATGTACTCTCCTCCTCTAAAATTATTCTGTGAAATGTACTGCTCCCATATCCAACGCTATATATGATGGTTCTATCCTTTTGTTAACGCACATACAGTTTGAATGTGCGCCCATGATCATCCTCATAGTACATAACCTTACTGCATAAATTGTTGAAGTCAACCCTTATGTTGCATGGGATACACTATGCGATAGTTAATAGTCAACAATAAAGTCAGTAAAACAATTAAACAATTGATTAGAATTGAATACAAATTGAAGTTAAAGACGGTTACCACTGATTTTTGAAATCACTTCCTCAAGAAGACCTCGAACTGCACTGTAGTTTCAATACTGTCCATACATGGATTTTTGCAGAGCTGGAAGATCTTACGCCTCATGATCCCTAATAATCATTTTGAAGCACTTATTAATGTTAAATGGTTGGCATGAATATTAAATTATGAAAGTAATAGTGAGATGAGGTGCCGGCTAAGAAGGGTCCGAGAAAATTTGGCATGACCTTTGCTTAATATTGAACATATTGAGTACCAGAAATTTGACAAAACGGAAGTTAATCAACGTTCCACAAAAATGTTGACACTCATTTTCAAATCTTTGTGAATAACATGGTAAGCACATGCACTTGTTATATGTAAGAAAATTTGACTCAATTCCACTTATATTGAGTGACAAAAACAAAATTCGACATGAACTTTGCTTTAGAAGTTAACATATTGAGATACATAAATTTGGTGAAACAGAAATGAATCAACATTCCGCCAAAACTTTGTTACTCCTTTTCAAATCCCTATGAATAACATGATAAGCCCATGCACTTGTCATACGTAATAAAATGCAAACATCATCACCACTTGTCATATGTAGAGGCTAACCGACCCTAAATCACTTTAATAATAGATCTAATCTTTACCGACTCAAATAAGGTATTAGTTTTTGTTCTATTAGAGAAAAAGATCGCATTTTTCCACTTCATTCAAATAAAAGTTGTACCCGTACAAAATTATCCACTTTATCAATTTACTTATCCTACCTAGGCCTATGGATTTCTCTATCAATTCCCTTACCTTATCCTTACCCATGAGGTTCCTACATTTGATCCTAAATTGAGTTGGGAGTTGTTGCGTGCATACCAAAAAGGTTATTATACACCCCAATGCAACCCCATCCCTTCAAATAAATAAAGTAACACAAAAGAACACAAAAATAGTATACCGGTGGTGGCTTTTCTGGCCGCGGACACAACGGCGGGAAGAAGGCGTTGGTCGTGTCGGATGACGACAGCTATGGTTGAGGTGGATGACAAGACGACGAGCAAATCTGGCGGCAGCGTGGGTCGGAAGCGAACGACAAGACGGCGAGTAGATCCGGCGGTGGCTGCGGAGGCGGATGGGGCGGCTAACAAATCTGCGGCAGTGCGAGTCGGAGGGATGGCGGCGGTGGCCGAGGCGCAGGATGGCGTGGAAGGGGGAGATGAGGGCTGACTGAGATAAATGAAATGGAGGGAGGGGAAACGAAAAATAGATTGGTGATGGTTCGGCCAGCGCGGAGGGGGACGTAATTGTGTGTGGAGAGCAGTGGCGGGTAGCTAAATGCGCGCCACTGCAGAAATTTTTTAATTTGGATTTATTTGGTGCGTTTTGCCAAAACTGAGTTACCGCCACAACTATGTGAGAAATAGTGGTCGTTAGTACATTCATGCCAGCCACTACACTTTCCATCCCGCGGGCTTATTTGGTAGAGCCTACCTGTGACAGGCGCAAGCTAGCGCCCGCCACTGGGATGCGGTTAGCTGTGATGGGATGCGGTTAGCTGTGACAACTATTTTCGAATAATATCAATGGCGGCTGCCCTGCCCTGCCCACCACTAATTATAGTTCACCTATAGACCTTCTCTTGTTAGTTCCTTGAGTTAATCTAGGCCAGGAGATCTGAACCACTCATCAAACATGGCTTTGATCTTGCAGTTGGAATGGAAGCAAACGATGACAAGGCATCTAGCTGGCCCAGCGTGCATGGTGATGATCTGGGAAATTGCGTTCATGCATTCGCCATCCCTGTCGGGGAGCTCAGTGTTGGAAATATGCCCTAGAGTTTCCATATTCATAATTAAAGAGTTTATATTATATGCTATAACTGCTACGATCGTGGAATATGCGATTCAGTGGAAAACTCATATGCACGTGTGGAATGATATACAGTTAAATAAAAGGTTCCTAGTATTGCCTCTAGGACTAGCTCAAGTGTTCACTACAAAAAAAAGACACATCCGTGACATTTTGGGCCGAACGATTTTTTTTTCTGTCATACCTATGACACTTCTATGATGATAATTGTGACAAAACCCGATATCATCATAGATGTGGTGGGCTCCTACTTCTATGACAAAAAATCATGACAGAAAATGGGCTTTTCGTCCTGGGCGGGCCGGAGACACAGCTGTCGGTGTCAAAACCGGCGGATCTCGGGTAGGGGGTCCCGAACTGTGCGTCTAAGGCGGATGGTAACAGGAGGCGGGGGACATAATGTTTACCCAGGTTCGGGCCCTCTCGATGGAGGTAATACCCTACTTCCTGCTTGATTGATCTTGATGATATGAGTATTACAAGAGTTGATCTACCACGAGATCGTAGAGGCTAAACCCTAGAAGCCAGCCTATGATTATGATTGTTGTTGTCCTACGGACTAAACCCTCCGGTTTATATAGACACCGGAGGGGGCTAGGGTTACACAGAGTCGGTTACAAGGAAGGAGATCTACATATCCGAATTGCCAAGTTTGCCTTCCACGCAAAGGAGAGTCCCACCTGGACACGGGACGAAGTCTTCAGTCTTGTATCTTCATAATCCAACAGTCCGGTCGAAGTATATAGTCCGGCTGTCCGAGGACCCCCTAATCCAGGACTCCCTCAGTAGCCCCTGAACCAGGCTTCAATGACGATGAGTCCGGCGCGCAGATTGTCTTCGGCATTGCAAGGCGGGTTCCTTCTCTGAATACTCCATAGAAGATTTTGAACACAAGGATTGTGTCCGGATCTGCAAAACAAATTCCACATACCACCGTAGAGAGTATATTATTCCACAAATCTAATCTGCTGACAACTCTTCATAACGTGACGTCCTGCCATGGCCCGGTCATTACGAACCGTTTTTCCCTGCCTGCCACTACACGTGTTGCGAGGCGGTTTTATTGGCACGTCTTGTCGAAGCAGAGATCGTGTTCCCCTTATCATGGGATTCTCATCAATACGGGTGCGGGTAACCCAGTCGTGCTTGTTAGTACGACTCCTCGATTTTAGGCAAGTTCCAAATGGTCACGCGGAGGACTCTTGATATTTGCCCTCTTTATAAAGGGGCCAAGGCATGTCCTTTTCTTCTCGCGCTCAATCCTTCCCTTCCCCCACCTTGAGTTCCAACACCCAAGGCTCAGGCTAAGCGCTTCGGACCTTCAACCATGTCCGGATCCAACCTTCAAGGCTGGTGGATGGCTTCCTCTGTCACAGAGGAGGACATCAAGAAGCTAAGGGAAGCCAGGTATCTGACCGCCGAAATCTCGCACAAGCTGCCTACTCAAGGGCAGGCCATCCCCATTCCCGAACCCAATGAGAGTGTCGTATTTGTTTCCCACTTCCTCCGAGGGCTAGGCTTTAATCTTGATCCCTTTGTTAGAGGGCTCATGTTCTATTATGGGCTCGACTTCCACGATCTAGCTCCAGATTCCATCATTCACATATCGTCGTTTATCGTCGTGTGTGAGGCCTTCCTCCGCATCACCCCACACTTCGGATTATGGCTCAAGACCTTCAATGTGAAGCCGAAGATGATTGATGGGCGACACGCAGAATGCAGAGGTGCCATAATAAGCAAAGGCGTCGATGCTCCATGGCCAAAGGGTTCCTTCCCGAAGATGTCCAACTTATGGCAGCGGGAGTGGTTTTACATCATAGCTCCCCGAAGTACTAAGTAGGTAGCTGCCCCCGCCTTCCGTTCGGGCCCCTCACCGCAACTGGCGTCATGGGTTAACAAGGGGCTAGACTGGGGTCCGGTTAATGACGTGCCGATATTGCAGAGTCACATCTGAGATCTCCTCAAGAGAGATGTCAGCCTTGTCAAGGTAATGCAAGTCATGCTAGTTCATCGGGTCCTGCCATGCCAACGCCGACCTCTCCGTATGTGGGAGTTCAACCCGGAAGGACCGCGAACTATTCAGCAATTCTTCGGCGTGACGCTCGAAGAGATGTATGGATTGTTCTTCGGACCAGGAATAAAGTGTCCGGACACCACCGAGGATGCGGGTCTAAACTGCAATCGCCCAGATACCCACGTAAGTAATTCTGCGGCCGAACACGTTGTCTTTTCATTTGTCATAACATCATTCTGAAAAAATTGCTCTTGGCCAGGACTGGATAAGAAAGACGAAGATGATCAGGTGTTCGGCCCCCCTTCTCGAAGGCTCATAGGATCATGTACTAGCCAGGATGCTTGAGCACGCACCTTATCAAGTGCCATCGGGGGAAGATAAAGGGAGGAATAAAGAAGCCGAAAGCGGGCCTCACGCATTACTCATCCAAACCGGGGGAATTAGTGTCTCCATGAAGGAGGATAATTGGGGAGAAGAATCTGAAATTCCCTCTCCCCAAGGAAGGAAAAGGACCGCCTCTGAAGACTTGGAAACAAGGGTTTCCAAACGAGGGAAGAAACCTTCGCTAGGGGGTCCTGCCCCGGAGGGCATCCTTACCGCACAGTGCCCGCAAGGGGATCAGCCCTCCACCGAGCTGTAAGTGAACAAGAGTACCTTTGGTAAATATATCATGCTTTATCTCCGAGGATAATAACTGAGACATATGTCTTGCTGGCCGGATCGTAGCCCTTCTCGACAGAGTTCGTCTTCGGGGGTTCTTCTTCCAGAGATGATGGAGAGCAAAACGCCTCCCCCTGTCTTCCCGTCTCCTGGGGCGGACAGCCCTGAGGTGTCATCACGGAGGATTTCTTCTGATCCGCCAAGGCCAGAGGGTAACCCTTCGGCCACCCGGAGTCCGGAGTATTCGGGTCCTAAGGGGAGCAACAGAAAGAGTCCGGGATTGTCTGGTGCACAACCGGACATACTGATGGGTATTTTGGAGCAAGCGGCTATCTCAGAGGAGCATCGTACTTTAATGGGTACGGTGGTTGAGAGGATCTCATCCGCCACAAGTGGGTTGCATGAAGCTTTTACGAGCCTGCTAAGAGGCTTTGAGGTACGTAAAGTAATATATAAAATTTTTGATGGTACCACACACGCTAGGTGTGCTCTATATAGATAGTAGCCCCTGAGACTCTGCTTGCTGTCCAGAGGCGGCAAACAGAAGATCGTAGTCCCAGGTAATGATCGCGCTGCTTTCATGTGCAGGCGGCTGACAGTCCGGTGGCTGACCGGATTGCTGAGTTGGCCGGAATGAGCCGGCAACTTGATGCAGCAGATGCCGACATTATGCGAACAAGCGGCTTGACGAGGCACAGGGTATGTATTTTTGGGTGGTCAACAAATATTAAGAGGAGCATGATGATACTATCTATAATATGTTGTGACTGCAGATGGAGCTGCCGCCGTGGAGACCCTTCAGGCGGAACTTGCCCGAGCCAAGGAACAAGCCAGGAGGAGTGATGCAGCCGCCCTAAAGGCGGCCGAAGACTTAAGAGCCGAACAGGCTGCTCATCGCAAGAGCGAAGATAAAATAGCCAAGATGGCTATTGAGCTGAAAGATGCCGCCGACCGATATGAGCTTCTTGAAAAGGAAAGCCAAGCGAGAGCGGCTGACTTGAAGAAAGCCGTGGAAGCAGCCAAGGAAACCCGTTCTGAAATCAGAGTGACGAAGGAGGAGCTCCATCAAGCCAGAGACATCACGGCTGGGAAGCCCTTTTTGTTGCGGACGAAGTTCAGATCCGAAGTATGCCCTTCTGGATCAATTATGGAGTGCTGCAGATGCGTATTCGGACTTGGCAATGAGTGCTGCTGATGCAACTGCATTTTTCAAAGATCAAAAAGATCACGAAGAGGAAAAGTTGTTCTGGTCATAGTTCAGTGCTCCAACACGTCCGCTGCTGTTAAATGAGCAAATGGTCGAGTGGGCTGAGCTCCATAGGTTGTCCGGGCTTGCCATGAGGTCTGTCGTGGATCATCTTTGGCCGAAAGGACCAAGGCCGAATAGTTATTTTAGTTTAGTGCAACGATTCCTTGGTGTTGTGCCGCATATCGACGCTATAAAGAGGTCGGCGTGCATAGATGGTGCGCGGATGGCTCTTGCCCATGTTAAGACATACTGGGCAGATATGGATGCCACCGCTATTGCAACCCGGGGTCCGGCCGTAGGACAGGTCTCGGCCGAGCACTATTTTGAAGAAGTCCTAGAAGGTGCTCGTTTAATAGAGGCTCAGTGCTCGAAAAGTATCATGTTCGAGTGACATGTATCCCAATTGTAAAAACAATGCTATTTGGATTATAAAGGCTGTGTCTATACTTTTGCCTGAAAGTATTATGATGCCTCATGTGCGGCCGTTTATGTATGTATATAACCTGAAAGTTTGCAATCGTCGGCTTCAGCCCCCACGCATATAATGTGGGGGTGTTTGGAAAAGCGCATATTCACACTTGATCCAACGTCTTGGTCCATTAAGGAGGTGATAGCGTAGCGAACAAGGCAATCGGACTATATTGCTTTAACACTTTCACTTAGCCATAGGAGTTTGACAGTGGGGCTACTATATAGCCCCTGGTACTTCCGTGCTTATCCGAGTACGGTGCGCGTACATACATGACCGGGAAACCGGTCCTTCGTTAATGCGGAGAAATCGCGAAGATTCCGCTGAGTCCTCGAGTGGTTGACCAGTCTCGCGCTTTATCATGACAATCAGTTTTCGGCTTTCTCTACTGAGGTGCTCATCCAGATTAACCAGGGCACAATCGCAGTAGTTCTCCCGGTGCCACCTTAGCCGATAGAGCAGAACGTAAGGTAGAAAAACACGGGAGCCGGGCAAACCCAACTATTGACCAAAGACATGATTCGGAGCTGATGCATATAAGGCCAAACTCACGATGCCGAACACTCCCTAAGGTATTTGGTCTTTACAACATATACTGGGCTGAGTAATGCCCTCGATAGTAAGCCATGAATTTCCAGGTACGTGTGCATTAGTCTGACGTGACGAAATGCCAATAACGCCAGCATCCCTCTTGGTTATGTTGAGTATCCAGAGGGTGTGAAGCAACAAGAGACGGTAAAAAAAGGTTTACACATGGTCTTAATCTAAAAAGAAACCTTTGAATGGGGCCCTGCTGCACGTCTGCGCCTGTGTCTCCGTTGTGCCGTATCCTGGAGGGGTGTAGCACGATGATCATCTGTAAGAGAGAAAAACCCAGGTGAAAGTTTTCGTGCAAAAAATTGGTTATTCTTAATAAACCTTTAAAATTCAATCTAAATAAGGTCAAGCCGAACTGCAGTCCTTTTTACATGTGGGAAGCCCCTAGCACCACCTATGGGGGTATATCCATCGACCCCAGTCTTAGGTTTATCTGAGCTGTTACAACTAGTGGTGCGCTGGACTCGTCTAGCCGTGTCCGCGGTCTTGACGACTGATCATTTATTCTGGTTGTAGAGGCCACTCAGTGTTCGGCTGCTAAAGCCGCCACACATTCCTCCGCATGTAAGGAATGCTCTATGTTTCTGCTAACTATGATGATGCCACGTGGACCGGGCATCTGAAGCTTAAGATAAGCGTGTAACGCCCCAAGACCGATGTGCCAGGTGTCCTCCAGTTATTCGTTGTTGTTTGCCTTGTCTTCCTTGCGTGTCATGCATTGCATATCATGTCATCATGTGCATTTCATTTGCATACATGTTCATCTCATGCATCCGACCATTTTCCCCGTTGTCCGTTTTGCAATCCGGCGCTCCTATGTCATACGGTGTCCCTTTCTACCTCTTTTTCGTATGCGGGTGCTAAATGTTTTCGGATTGGACCGAGACTTGCCAAGCGGCCTTGGTTTACTACCGGTAGACCGCCTGTCAAGTTTCGTACCATTTGGACTTCGTTTGATACTCCAACGGTTAACCGAGGGACCAAAAAGGCCTCGTGTGTGTTGCAGCCCAACACCCTTCCATTTTGGCCCAAAACCCACCTAAACCTCCTTCATCATCTCGGTCGTTCGATCACGATCGCGTGGCCGCAAACCGCACCTCGTTTGGACTCTCCTAGCTCTTTCTAAGCCTATATAAAGATCCCCAACGAAAATTCCCGGGTCTTCCCCTTCCTCTAACCCTAATTTTCCCTCGCGCCGCGCCGGACATGTCCGGACCCGGCCGGACAAACCTGCCGCTGCCGTCCGTGCCAATGGCCTCTCGCCACGTGTCCCGCGCCTCCTCCCACCATCGCCGGCCTGGGCGAGCCCAGATCGGGCCCCCGAGCCCATCCGCACCGTGCCGCCCCGACGCGCCCGCGCCTCGCCGGCGCAGCCGCCCGCCTCCGCCGCCGCAAGGCAACCTCGCCGTCCGCGCCGCCTAGGATCTTCCCCGCGCCGCGCCGCCTCGAGCTCTCGCTGGAGCACTGCCGGCCTAGCGCCGCCCGCCGCCACGGCCTCCCCACGCCTCGGCTGCTCCGGATCCGGCCACCGGAGCTCCTCCCCGTCCTTCTTTCTGGCGAGATCAAGCTTTTCCGGCGAAGATCTAGTCGAACCTCGTACGGCGTGCCCGAAACCCTAGATCCGTTTCGGGAGGTATAATTTCGGCTAAGTCCCTGAGTTTTCCAGATTCAAATGCCCATGTTCATCATGTCGTAACTCTGCATCCGTAGCTCCGTTTTGCGCGTGTAGCATATCAAAATGTTCGTCTCAGAGAGCACATCATTTCATCTCATTGCATCATTTTCATTTGAGCTCATCTTGATGCCCGAAATGCTTTTGGAAGAGTGATATTTGAGTTATTTGTCAGATCTGCTGCACTAAATAGCTATTTGTCATTTTTTTCCATGTTTATTGTGTGCATGATATGCTCCTGAGCTCTACATGTGTTTTGTTATATGCCATGCCATCTTTTCAGAGGTGCTATCCATGTATTTTTGTGATATGTGTGGTGACTAGCACAAGCTCGTAAAGTAGTGCATTCGTTAATGCTGATTTCAGGGACTTAGGATTTCACTAAGTCTTTGATCTGTTTTTATCAATATGTCGTATGTTCATGTTGTTTCCTAGTGATCCGTGCCTCTTTTGAGAATGATCAGTAAGGATGATTTGTTAATCGTGTAGTGCTCTATCCATCCATGTCTTTATTTGCAATTATGGAGCACCCTAGATTGAGTCAATCGAGCTCTACTTTTGCTATTTCGTGATTCCTGGTAGATTGTCTACTTGTTAGCGATTTTGCCGAGGATGTTGTTGTTGATCCATGCTTGCTATGTTGTTGTTCCTGCCATGTATAGCTTGTATAATGTGTATTCTTGATGGGTGTGTGCTTAGTTTGTCATGCCTTTCTCTGTAGTGAGTGCATCGAGCTCGTAAACATGCCTTCTTGATATCTGATTTGCATGTTCCAGTTTTTCTCCAAGTCTGTAACCTGTTTATGTTTTTGCCATGTTCACATGCTTGCAATTGTATTTTTTGATCCCTTTTGGCTCAAGGTCACTAAGGGACTTTTGTTAATCTCTTTGAGTAGCTCCATGTCATGCCTTGCTTTGCCATGTTAAGTTCCTGTAGCATCTAGTTTTCATGCTCCAAAGTGTGCTACCTGATCTGAAATTCCAGGCGTGTGTTAATTTCACTAAGTCTGAAACCTGTTTACCAATTGCACTTTTGCCATGCTTGTTTGAACCTGTTAATGGATGAATTGGCCGTAGCTCAGTGTTCATCTTTTTTCAAGCATCATGAGTGGATCCCTGCAATGTATTTTGTTGTCATGTTTGAGTGCTGTAGCATATTTATCTTGTTGCATTTGGATCGCTACTTGCTGTTTATCGCAGACCGGTGCCATATTTGTTTTGCTTGCCATTTCCAAACCGTGCCTCCGATTCCGGTGTTCTTTATATCGATTTCAACCGAAATCACCTCACCTTTCTAGTGGCGCACTTGGATTTCCAAGTTGAGGATAGGTTCAATCATTACTTTTCAAATCATGCATATGCATCGCATACCGCATCTCGCATATCATACCATGTTCATGTGTTGGTTGTTTACTACGTTGTGTGCTTCTTTTCGGTGCTTGCTTCTTCGGGTTGGTTCTGGTAACTTTGCGTTTGTGAGGACCCATTTGACTGCGTCCGTTTGTCTTCTTCATGGACTCATTCTTCTTCCTTGCGGGATCTTAGGCAAGATGATCATACCCTCGAAATCACTTCTATCTTTGCTTGCTAGATGCTCGCTCTTTTGCTATGCCTATGCTGCGATACCTACCACTTGCTTATCATGCCTCCCATGTTGTTAAGCCAGGCCTCTAACCCACCTTGTCCTAGCAAACCATTGTTTGGCTATGTTACCGCTTTGCTCAGCCCCTCTTATAGCGTTGTCAGTTGCAGGTGAAGATTGAAGTTTGTTCCTTGTTGGAACATGGAGATGTTGTTCCTTGTTGGAACATGTTTACTTGTTGGGATATCACAATATCTCTTATTTAATTAATGCATCTATATACTTGGTAAAGGGTGGAAGGCTCGGCCTTATGCCTGGTGTTTTGTTCCACTCTTGCCGCCCTAGTTTCCGTCATATCGGTGTTATGTTCCCGGATCTTGCGTTCCTTACGCGGTTGGGTAATAATGGGAACCCCTTGACAGTTTGCCTTGAATAAAACTCTTCCAGCAATGCCCAACATTGGTTTTACCATTCACCACCTAGCCTTTTCTTTCCCTTGGGTTCTGTAGACTCAAGGGTCATCATTATTTTAACCCCCCCGGGCCAGTGCTCCTCTGAGTGTTGGTCCAACTGAGCGATGTCCGAGGCTACCAGGGGCAACTCTGGGCTGGCTTACCCGACGTCTGGCTCATCCGGTGTGCCCTAAGAACGAGATATGTGCGGCTCCTATCGGGATTTGTTGGCACATCTAGGTGGCTTTGCTGGTTTTGTTTTACCATTGTCGAAATGTCTTGTAACCGGGATTCCGAGTCTGATCGGGTCTTCCCGCTAGAAGGTATATCCTTCGTTGACCGTGAGAGCTTGTCATGGGCTAAGTTGGGACACCCCTGCAGGGATTTGAACTTTCGAAAGCCGTGCCCGCGGTTATGGGCAGATGGGAATTTGTTAATGTCTGGTTGTAGAAAACCTGAAGTTGACCTTAATTAAAATGCATCAACCGCGTGTGTAACCGTGATGGTCTCTTCTCGGCGGGGTCCGGGAAGTGAACACGGTGTTGGAGTTATGCTTGACGTAGGTTGTTTTAGGATCACTTCTTGATCATAGTTGTTCGACCGTGCTTTTGCCTTCTCTTCTCGCTCTCATTTGCGTATGTTTAGCCACCATATATGCTAGTCGCTTGCTGCAGCTCCACCTCATACCTTTACCTTACCCATAAGCTTAAATAGTCTTGATCGCGAGGGTGCGAGATTGCCGAGTCCCCGTGGCTCACAGATACTTCCAAAACCAGTTTGCAGGTGCCGATGTTACCGAGCAGGCGACGCAAGCAAGCTCAAGGAGGAGCTCGATGAAGATCTTGTCCTTTGTGTTGTTTCGTTCTAGTTGATCAGTAGTGGAGCCCAGTTGGGGTCGATCGGGGACCTTGTCGCATTTGGGGTTCTTCTTTTATTTGGTTCCGTAGTTGGACCTTGATTGTATCTGATTGATGTAATGCTTTATTCATGTAATTGTGTGAAATGGCGATTGTAAGCCAACTATGTATCTCTTTCCCTTATGTATTGCATGGGTTGTGTGAAGATTACCTCACTTGCGACATTGCTTTCAATGCGGTTATGCCTCTAAGTCGTGCTTCGACACGTGGGAGATATAGCCGCATCGAGGCCGTTACAAAGCGTAATGTGGTATTGCATTAAAACAAGCAAAGGCCGTTCTTTTGAGTAGTGCTTGATAGCCGCTTCAGAATGGAGCGATATCAAAGGTTAACTTTTCACTTTGGAAGTTGTCGGGAGAACCAAATACAACTTCTAGTACTAGAGAGCCCATGCAGCGGGCCTCTGGGCTTGGTATTACTCCTTTAAAGGTAGTATTGCTTTGGCTGATTCTTGTCGGGTCTATCCCCATTTTTCGGACTGTGTCTTGATATATCAGATTAAGACTACTGCCGCTATCCATAAGGACTCGGGTGAGATGGTATCCGTCAATTATTGGGTCTAGTACCAAGGCAGCCAATCCTCCGTGTCGGATACTAGTCGGGTGATCCCTGCGATTAAAAGTGATCGGGCAGGCCGACCAGGGGTTGAACTTGGGGGTGACGGGCTCCACGGTGCATATGTCTCAGAGTGTGTGTTTGCTCCCCCTCTTCGTTACGTGAATCATGTTCACTGTTTTGACCTCTGGTGGGAATTTTTTCTGTCCCCCAGTGTTTTGCTGGCGAGGCTCATCCTCGTCTTCACTTGGTGTCTCCCTCTCCTTGTGTTCGGTGTTTAGCTTGCCGGCCTGCTTGAAGACCCAGCATTCTCTGTTGGTGTGATTTGCAGGTTTGTCGAAGGTGCCATGAATCTGACATAATCTGTCTAGAATCTTGTTTAGGCTGGACGGTCCATCTCTACTGCCTTTGAATGGCTTTTTCCGTTGACCGGGCCGAGAGCCCCTGAATCCGGCGTTTACCGCCGTGTTGTCTGGGCTTTCTTCATTGTTTCGACGCTTGCTTTTATTGTGTCGTGGTTTTCCATTGCCATCCCTGACTTCGGATGTGCCTGGGTCGCTGGTGTCGCTACGGGCCAGCCAACTATCTTCGCCCGCGCAAAAGAGGGTCATCAGGCTTGTTAGGGCTGCCATTGTCCTTAGTTTTTCCTGGCCGAGGTGTCTGGCGAGCCATTCGTCATGGACACTGTGTTTGAAAGCCGCCAAGGCTTCGACATCCGGGCAGTCAACAATTAGATTCTTCTTAGTGAGGAATCTGTTCCAAAGCTTTCGGGCTGACTCTCTGGGCTGTTGAATTATGTGACTTAAATCGTCTGCATTCGGAGGTCGGACATAGGTCCCTTGAAAATTAGCCCTAAAAGCATCCTCAAGCTCTTCCCAACTTCCAATTGAGTTTTTGGGGAGGCTCTTCAGCCAGTGCCGAGCTGGTCCTTCCAACTTGAGGGGCAAGTATTTGATGGCGTGGAGATCATCTCCGCGAGCCATGTGGATATGGAGGATAAAGTCCTCGATCCAGACCCCAGGGTCTATTGTTCCTTCGTATGCCTCTATGTTCACGGGTTTGAATCCCTTGGGAAATTCGTGATCCAGCACCTCATCAGTGAAGCATAGGGGGTGCGCGACACCCCTGTATTTGGCTGTGTCATGGCGTTCTGATGGTTGTAGTGTTCGGTTTTGATTCTGTGCCGGAGCACGCTTCCTAGATCCATTGATGGACCTGGTCAGACCGGCTTTTTGGTGCAAGTCCTCACGTAAATCATGTACTGACTTATGTTCGACATTGTTAGCCGCCCTATCGCGGCCACAGGATGGTCGATCCGGCTGATCGGCCATTTTATTTTTCGGCTATGTAGGCTCTAAAGCCTCGTCATCGAATTCAGGCAGCAGCTTGCGCTTTGGATAGCTATTTGTGTGGCGTCTGCCACCGTACTTTTCTTTAGCGTCGAGCACTTTGTTCCATCTACTGTTGAGTGTATTTTGCGTGGCCTTAAGCCTTTGTCGCTGCTTCTTCAGACTCCTTGCGGTGGCGATAAGCCTTCTGTGGAGGTCCTCTTGCTCCAAGTGATTTTCCGGGATGATGTGTGCATCATTGTCCGGACTGTTCTCCTCTCCGGAGACAGGTTGGTGAGCTTTACCCTCGGCGTCACCGTGATCGGACAACGGCTCCGTACTATGTTCACCATCCGCTGGTTCATCCTGCTCTATCGCTGGGTCCATGTGGTTGTCGTTTGCTTTGGAGTCGATCGGGGTATTATTCTTTCTTGCCCGGTTATTGGTTTTTGCCGAGGTGGGATTTGGAGCGGTGCCTACATCGTCGCTTTGGTTGCTTCTCGAGGGGATTATCCTCCGCTGCATCCTTCCGTTCCTCGTCATTGTTTTCTTTGGGTGTATGCACCATGTATATATCGTGTGATGAAGTGGCTGTCCAGCGCCCTGTGGGCGGTGGTTCCTGTTCCTCTCCTGCATCCTCGTCCATACCGTCGATGTCTTCGGAGTCGAAATCAAGCATGTCGGTTAAATCGTCGATAGTGGCTATTAAGTGGGTGGTGGGTGGGGAACGAATTTCTTCATCGTCCGCTTCCCACTCAAGCCGGACATAGTTCGGCCAAAGGTCTCCTGACAAGGAGAGAGACCTCAATGAATTTAGTACGTCGCCCAAGGGTGAGTGTTGAAAGATATCCACCGAGGTAAACTCCATGATCGGTGCCCAATTAGATTCGATAGGCACGGACACAGGCGGTTCAGAGCCTGTGGCCGGGGACGAATCCAAGGGTCCGGCAACACAAGTCTCATAGGAGGTGAAGTCAGTATTCGGCTCTATCGCCGCTGAGTGTGCGGCCTCCGTGGCGGGGTCCATCCACCCATCCTCGAACGGCACGATCTGCTCCGGATTGAGGGCCGGAGTAGCCACAGGTGCGATCTCCCGAACGTCGTCCAGCGGCAGAGCTAAGTCATGCTCGTCGTGACTATGCGGCACACCTGACATGGGCTCGAATCCGTCGAAGATCAAGTCTCCGTGGATGTCGGTAGTATAGTTTAAGTTTCCAAACCTAACCTAACGGCCAGGGGCGTAGCTCTCGATCTGCTCCAGATGGCCAAGCGAGTTGGCCCACAGTGCGAAGCCGCCGAATACGAAGATCTGTCTGGGGAGAAAAACCTCACCCTGGATCACATCATTGCCGATGATCGAAGGAGCCATCAAGCATTATGGTGACGACACAGTGGAACTCTCAATGAAAGCACCAATGTCGGTGTCAAAACCGACGGATCTCTGGTAGGGGGTCCCGAACTGTGCGTCTAAGGCGGATGGTAACAGGAGGCGGGGGACACAATGTTTACCCAGGTTCAGGCCCTCTCGATGGAGGTAATACCGTACTTCCTGCTTGATTGATCTTGATGATATGAGTATTACAAGAGTTGATCTACCACGAGATGGTAGAGGCTAAACCCTAGAAGCTAGCCTATGATTGTGATTGTTGTTGTCCTACGGACTAAACCCTCCGGTTTATATAGACACTGGAGGGCGCTAGGGTTACACAGAGTCGGTTACAAGGGAGGAGATCTACATATCTAAATTGCCAAGCTTGTCTTCCACGCAAAGGAGAGTCCCACCCGGACACGGGATGAAGACTTCAATCTTGTATCTTCATAATCCAACAGTCCGGCCAAAGTATATAGTCCGGCTGTCCGAGGACCCCCTAATCCAGGACTTCCTCAGCAGCTACATGACATTCTTTGGGCTGTCCACGACGGAAAAAACTGTGGTAGAAGTGAGAGCACGGAAAATATCGAGGAGTCCCCAGTTACGGTGGGTGGTCGGGGGCCGAGCGATGCGCGTTTCTCTCGTATGTACGCGTGTCTGTGCGAGGCGTTGGGATCTAACTGAACCTGAGCGAGGCGTTGGGATCTAACTGAACCCGAGCGATTGCACTGCAGGCTATGCGTTACTGAACCCGAGCAATTGATCGATGGCTGTTAACTGAACCCGATCGAGTGATTCCTTCGCTATTGCTACTAACTGAAGCTGATCGATGATGCCTCTGGATGAACAGTGAGCGTTGCGGGGGGAGGGGGTTGGATGAATAGTTCCCGGTGGGGGTGGATGAACAGGACCCCGTGGTGTTGCCTCCAGATGAAAAGTACCCCGATCGATCGAGCCGGTTGGGGCTGGATGAACAGGACCCCGTGGAGGGCAGGATGAACAGGACCACCCTGTGGAGGGCAGGATGAACAGTAGACGGTGGAGGGCAGGATGAACAGTAGCCCGTGGAGGGGTGGTTGAACAGGTGCCCGTGGAGAGGGCTGGTTGAACAATATGTTGGGGAACGTAGTAATTTCAATATTTTCCTACGCACACACAGGATCATGGTGATGCATAGCAACGAGAGGGGAGAGTGTTGTCCACGTACCCTCGTAGACCGAAAGCGGAAGCGTTAGCACAACGCGGTTGATGTAGTCGTACGTCTTCACGATCCGACCGATCTAAGTACCAAATGTACGACACCTCCGAGTTCATCACATGTTCAGCTCGATGACGTCCCATGAACTCCGATCCAGCAGAGCTTCGAGGGAGAGTTCCGTCAGCACGATGGCGTGATGATGGTGATGATGATGCTACCGACGCAGGGCTTCGCCTAAGCACCACTATGATATGATCGACGTGGATTATAGTGGAGGGGGCACGACACACGGCTGGGAGAGATCAATAGATCAACTTGTGTCTCTAGAGGTGCCCCTGCCTCCGTATATAAAGGAGGGAGGGAGAGGCCGGCCCTAGAGGGGGTGCGCCAAGTGTGGGGAGTCCTACTAGGACTCCCAAGTCCTAGTAGGATTCCCCTTTCCTTTTCGGAGTAGGAAAGAAGGAAAGAAGGGGAGAGGGAAAAGGAAAAGGGGGCTGCACCCCTTGTCCAATTCGGACCAGAGGGGGGGGGGCTCCTTCCTTTTGGCCTCTCTCCTCTATTCCCGTATGGCCCAATAAGGCCCAATACTTCTCCTGGTGAATTTCCGTAACTCCCCAGTACCCCGAAAATACACGAATCACTCGGAACCTTTCCGATGTCCGAATATAGTCGTCCAATATATCGATCTTTACGTCTCGACCATTTCGAGACTCTTCGTCATGTCCCCGTTCTCATCCGGGACTCCGAACTACCTTCGGTACATCAAATCACATAAACTCATAATACAATCGTCACCGAAACTTTAAGCATGCGGACCCTACGGGTTTGAGAACTATGTAGACATGACCGAGACATGTCTCTGGCCAATAACCAATAGCGGAACCTGGATGCTCATATTGGCTCCCACATATTCTACGAACATCTTTATCGGTCAAACCGCATAACAACATACGTTGTTCCCTTTGTCATCGGTATGTTACTTGCACGAGATTCGATCGTCGGTATATCAATACCTAGTTCAATCTCGTTACCGGCAAGTCTCTTTACTCGTTCCGTAATACATCATCCCGCAACTAACTCATTAGTTGCAATGCTTGCAAGGCTTATAGTAATGTGCATTACCGAGTTGTGCTAGAGATACCTCTCCGACAATCGGAGTGACAAATCCTAATCTCGAAATACACCAACCCAACAAGTACCTTCGGAGACACCTGTAGAGCATATTTATAATCACCCAGTTATGTTGTGACGTTTGGTAGCACACAAAGTGTTTCTCTGGTAAACGGGAGTTGCATAATCTCATAGTCAAAGGAACATGTATAAGTCATGAAGAAAGCAATAGCAACAAACTAAACGATCAAGTGCTAAGCTAACGGAATGGGTCAAGTCAATCACATCATTCTCCTAATGATGTGATCCTGTTAATCAAATGACAACTCTTTGTCTATGGCTAGGAAACATGACCATCTTTGATCAACGAGCTAGTCAAGTAGAGGCATACTAGTGACACTCTGTTTGCCTATGTATTCACACATGTATCATGTTTCCGGTAAATACAATTCTAGCATGAATAATAAACATTTATCATGATATAAGGAAATAAATAATAACTTTATTATTGCCTCTAGGGCATATTTCCTTCACAGTAGTCAGTGGAGTAGCGCGCGGTGGAGGCTGGATGAACAGGAGCCCATGGATGAACAGTCGCGGGTGGAGGCTGGAGGAGGTCGACGGTGGATGAACAGTAGCCCGTAGAGGCTGGAGGGGGTCGACGGTGGAGATGAACAGTATCTCGTGGAGTCCTGTTTTACGGTACGCCACACCCCTCCCGATGAACATGACCCCCGTTTCGACCGTAGCACTCCAACACAAGTCCGTTTCCTCCGTTTTGTGGTATGCCACACCCCTGTCGATCAACAGGACCCCTGTTTCGACCGTAGGAGGGCGGTTTCCTCCGTTTTGCGGTACGCCAGACCCCTCCCGATGAACAAGATCCCGTTTCAAATGTGCCTGGTCGAACATAAGGTTGTTTCCTCTGTTCTGCGGTACGCCATGCCTCGTTTCCATCGGCTGTTCTGTCCAAGCCCTCCCGATGAACACGACGACGCATTCCGTTCCGACCCAGCCGGTTGGCTCCCCATGAACACGACGACGACGTTGTTTCTCTGTTCCGACCCGGCCATGTACACGAGCCCTGGCCATAAGTACGCGTGAGTAGGCGTTCGAGACCCCTCTCGTATGTACGTATGTGGCCGTATTTACTTTCTTGCACCCTGGCCGCTGTACGTACATGTACATGCTACGTGCGCGCCTCTGCTACGACACGTGCGTGCCTCTACATCGACCAGTATGTACGTACACGTTTGCGACCAGAATGACAACGCTACGTACGCTTCGACCAGGTGGGTCCCAACTGTCAGGCACTTCCTTGCATGCGAAGATGTAGCTGGTGGGTCCCAGCAGTCAGAGGCGAATCTTTTTTTGCCCGTTCGCACTTCCTTTCGTGCGAAGATGTAGCTGGTGGGTCCCAGCAGTCAGGGGGAAACATTTTTTTCGCGAAATGCGGTGGCCCGTCCGATGGGTCCCCACTGTCAGGTAGAGGAATATTTATTTTGGGCGTAATAAGGAGGCACTTGCTGCGACCGTGGACCCAGCTATCAGCCTCTCCATGTATAGTCCATGTCCGATGGAAGCCGTTCCTTGACCACGTTGACCACGCCGAGCCAAGAGCACCAGGGCGGTGGACAACGGCGAGGCCTAGGAAGGGGACGACGCGGAGCCAGGTAAGACGCAACAGTGGATGCCCACGCGTAGAGGAGTATGAGGGTTCACTGGTTCGCTGCGGTGTGAGGCTGCCGTCGCCGCAGAATAATAGGGGGTGTGGGTTTGTAGAGGGATGGCCTGGCCAGCGGTGGGAGTAGTAGGGGGCGGTGAGGCCTCCGCTGCATCGCAGCCGGCCACGGGAGGCAGGAGCACGAGGCACGATCGACGCTGGTTTGGGCGGCTAGAGCAAGAAGAGCAGAGGTTGAAGAAGCACTACGGTCGTTGGATGGACATCGCACGGTCACTGGAGCTAGAATCGTGCATATTGACTAAGTTGACAAAGCCCTCTGTCCCCGTCAACTTAGTAGGCCCACAAGTCAGCCTACCACTATACTGGGTCCCAGCTAGCAGGGGGTATTCATTTTTTGTGCGTAATAAGGAGGCACTTCCTTGCGTGCGAAGATATAGCTGGTGGGTCTGAGCTGTCAGCGGCGGTAACATTTTTTTGCAAAATACAGAGGCCCTTTCGGTGGGTCCCAGATGTCAGGTGGAGGAATTGTTATTTTGCGTGTAATAAGGAGGCATTTCCTTGCGTGCGGCCGTGGACCCAACTGTCAGCCTCTCCACACACAGTCCACTTCAGATGCATGTCGGTCGTTGACCACGTTGACCAGGTCGCGCCAAGAGCACCAGGGCGGTGGACGATGGTGAGGCCTAGGAAGGGAATGACATGGAGCCAGGGAAGACACGGCAGTTGTTTCCCACGCGGAGGGGAGTACGACTGTACGAGGGTTTACTGGTTCATCTACCGCCGCTGGAGAATAACAGCTGGTGTGCATGAGTAGAGGGATGGCTAGGCCAGCGATGGGATTACGGTGGGGCGGTGAGGCCTGTGCGGCAGCACAGCCGGCCGCGGGGAGGAGGGAGCAGGCAGTCCCGCCAGCGCTTGTTTGAGCGGCTGGAGCAGGAAGAACAGAGATTGAAGAAGCACGACGGTCATTGAATGGACATCCAACAGTCACTGCTTGTCCGTCAACCTTTTTTAGGAAAGCCTCAAATCTGTGGAAAACAATATACAACTCATCTGCCATTATTTCTAATAATTTACAGCCAATTTGCTAATTCTTAAGGTTTTTTTGGAGCCCATATTCTTTTTGTTAGCATTACAGCCCATATTGTGGCCACGGTTAAAAAATTATACGAAATTTTGCATATTTCGGTGCGGTCCGAACTCTTTTTAATCCGAAATTTCGAGTCACGTTTAAACTGATTTTAAAAATAAATATATATCATTATAAAATCCAAAAAATTGTCCACACATAAAAATCAATGCAATTTAAAATCTCGAAATGAAAAAAAGAAATTTGAAACTAATTGCCAGTTTGATGTGTTTTAAAAATGTACAGCACATTTCTCATTACTGATAGGCTATTTTCTCGGCCAGCCGAATGAAGCTCTCCTCGTCTTGAAATATTTGCAGCCCAACAGGCGTGACAAAGCGACTTACTTGGAAAATCACAAAAAAACTGGGCTGTGGCCGTGGATCCAGTTGCGGCCGTGGACCCAGCTGTCAGCCTCTCCATGTACAGTACTCTTCCGATGGAAATCGATCGTTGACCACATTGACCACACCGCGCCGAGAGCACCAAGGCGGTGGACGACGGCGAGGCCTAGGAAGGGGACGACACGGAGCCAGGGAAGACGCAGAAGTGGATGCCCACGCGGAGAGGAGTATGAGGGTTCACTAGTTCGGCTGCGGTGTGGGGCTGTCGTCGTCGCAGGGCCTGGCTAGTGGTGGGAGTAGTAGGGGGCGGTGAGGCCTCAACGGCAGCACAACCGGCCACTGGAGGCAGGAGTAGACGGTCTCACCGACGCTGGTTTGGGTGGCTGGTGCAAGAAGAGCAGCGATTGAAGAAGCAGCAGGACCGTTCGATTCAAATCCAACGGTTATTGCTGCTAGTATCGTTTGTTAACTAAGTTGACAAGCCCTGCATACGCGACAACTTAGTAGGCCCACAGGTCAGCCTCCCAACCGGTGCGCCCCAGATGTCAGTGGGAGTAATCATTTTTTCGCGTAATAAGGAGGCAGTTGATTGTGTGTGGCCAGCCCAGCGGAGGGAGTAGGGTGGGTCGGGGAAGCCTGCGCGGCATCACGGCGGGCCACAAGAGGAGGGAGCAGGCAGTCCCGCCGGCGCTAGTTTAGGCGGGTGGAGCAGGAAGATTAGAGATTGAAGAAGCACGTCGGCCGTTGGATGGAAATCCAATAGTCACTGCTACTAGAATCGTGTGTTGACTGACAAAGCCTTGCGTAAACAAGTCAGCCTCGAATTCTGTGGCGTGTACAACCCATTTGCTATTATTTTTATAATTTTTACTCATTTTCTAATTCATATGGAATTTATTGCAGCCTGTTTTTCCATTTTTAGAATTGCTGCCCATTTTCTGGTCAGTACCAGGGTTAAAAAAATTAACTAAATATGTGGGAAATTTTGAAAATTCGCAAATTTTTGCTGGGGAAAAATATTCTTAATCCAAAAATTAGTAGCCACACTAAAACAAATTTAAAAATAAATTAGTACTATGTCATGTTAAATCCAATGAAATACTCCCTCCGTCCCAAAATTCTTGTCTTAGATTTGTCTAAATACGAATGTATCAAGTCACGTTTTGGTACTAGATACATCCGTATCTAGACTAATCTAAGACAAGAATTTTGGGACGGAGGGAGTATAAGATATCAGTGAAGAACAAAAAAAAAAAGAAACTAATATCCCATTTGCTATATTTTTTTTGGAATTTTCAACCCCTTTTGATATTACTTTTAACAGACACTGACCATACTCTTCAGCTAGGCCGGAATGCACCCCTCCTCATCTTGGAAGATTTGCAGCCAAGTAAGTCAGAGAAAACAAATAGGCCTAGCTTGGGTATTCTTCAAAAAGAAATATTGGGCTACCTATTTTTCCAAAGAAAAAACTGCTGCGCTGGTCATGTTGTTAGACGGGCCACAGAGACCGCACAACCCAGTTTATAGCCTGCTCCTCCGAATTACTACTAAAAAAATTTGTGCAATTCTGTCGTTAATTGACTATACGTTGGAAATGATGTGGGTCCCAGATATCAGCAGGGTGGATTAGAGTAAAAACGAGGGGTTCATCTGAGTAGTAAAAGAGGTGCTTGCTTGTGTTCGAGAGTGGACCTGGTGGGTCCGTACTGCCATACTCACAACTACAGTCCTCTCCCGATTCACTATGTTGACAGGGACCATTTCAAAAAAAAACTATGTTGTTAGGGCCGGACGGCGCTGCCGTGGCGAGCGCACCAAGGCGGAGGATAAAATGTTGTCGCCAATGTGTTGGGCTGGGTTGGACATTGTTATTGAAAAATAAAAATGGACCGGATCTATTTACGACGTTGACTATGATTTGCATGGCTCCGCTGGTTGCAGGAAGAAAATGCTGGGAGAAACAAGACTGGTCGCTATCTTTGCCGAAGAATAATATCGACTGAATGTAACGACACTATCATAGGAAATAATATCCTCCTGTTAAATCGTGAATTTAAAGAACTGGTGCGTGAGCATTTAGCTTTATTTATTTATTTACTTATTTATGTTTAGGGGACCATGAGCATGTACCTGGGCCGGATTCATGTGAGAGCCTCCCTTCCAGTTAATTATGGGCTTCTCTATTGGGCCTTCATCAGTAGGCTGCATGTTATCAACAAGTGGAAAATGTGTTCCTTACGAAAAATAGTATGCACTACGTACGGTATGGGGACTAAAGGATCGAACCATGCAACGACTTCCAAAACATTTTGTTTGTCATTCTAACAGCACATTTATTCAACCAACAGACGAAATATACTACTGACTGTACATTGAAAACAGCAGCAACAGCAACCAGGGCTGGGGGGTGCAACAGAAGCAGTAAGCAGGCCAGAAGAGTGAAGACACAACTCTCTCTTCCAAACCAAACATCAGCCATCATTACAAAAGGGCTACCAAAAAAGAACAAGTGTATGCATCAAACTAAATAAAGATCCTACTACACCAAGTGTACGCATCTAACTAACTGGCTCAGTTAGACATTACTATTTATTAAGCTATGGAGATTGGCTGACAGCTTGAACCAGATGGGTGCCTGGCGGGGGAAACTCCTGCCAGCAGGTCGAAGTCTGATACTTGCGACCCTCTCTCCTACTTTGGGCTGTAGAGCGTGGTGACACATATTAGGGTATGGTGCATGCAGAGACGCATGGTACGCTGTGTACACACAATTTTGCCTGATGAACGAAACCGCGCTGCCATCATGATCCTTGCCGTCGGTTATCTCCTGGTTAATCGGATAATTCAGTCCGACAAATAGAGAGCGTGTACCAAGACTACTTACCAACCTCCAGTCAAAAATTCCTAAAGGCCCAGAGAAGCCGGGATCCTGCTCAAAGACCTTGCAGTGACTGTGATTGTATTCCATGAAACAACACGTCTGGTACGTGCGAACGATCATCAATTGTTCGTCGTCGTCTGATCGAGCCAGGAACTACCTGCAACTGCCATGCCGCTTTTCTTTGAAAGGTTCTGGCATTAGGAAGGGTAGGGACACCAGGCGGCCTACGACATCATATCAAGTTGGAGTCAAATAACCCACACACAAAAAAGTTGGAGTCAAATAAAAAAGGGCTCTTGATGTAGTCAATCTTAAGAACAACATGTTATGAGCATGAATATTTTTCAGTAAATGTTGACAGTAATATAAGTAAGCCATCATGATATCATAGGAAAGTAACATAAAAAAGTTGGAGTCAAATAAAAAAGGGCTCTTGATGTAGTCAATCTTAAGAACAACATGTTATGAGCATGAATATTTTTTCAGTAAATGTTGACAGTAATATAAGCAAGCCATCATGATATGATAGGAAAGTAACATACTGCTGTAACAACCATTTGTTGCGATGACTGGAGTAGGCCAGCAATACGTCCAGCCATAGAAGGAGTCGACAGCGTAAATGAAGCCCTTGTGTTCAATGGCATCAGAGAACCATGGATGATGTATGATCCCGCGATGGACATGCAGATTTATCCACTTATTGCAGTGACCTGTCAGATAGGCAAGACCACAGTTGAAGAACGCAATTAGCCTAAAGTCTTTATAATTTGCAGGTCTTGTGGGTACTTGGCAGATTACAACCTTGAGCAAATCAAACTTGGTATCATGTTGGCTACTGTAAGATTCCGAGTATTCTGGGTCGCGGTGCCAAAGCAGTGCAGTGTTAATCGAAGGAAGGGGGATCAATCGCCGGCTGTAGACCTCCACGAGCATCCAGCTGCCGTGACCGTCGACGAGCACCATCCAAGACGTGTTCATGCCAACCCAGTACATACCGTTAATGTAGTTGAGGGTGACGGGGATCGGATCGCAGTCAAGGGGGTTGATGCTCGCCACCCTATGATTGTTATGCTGCGTGACACACCGTTTCTAAAGATCAGGCGGCATCAGCAAGCAAGGAGCTGGCTTAAAAAGCTTCGGCCTGAAGGCTTTGAGTAATGGTACAGCCCCGACGAGCACGCGGTGAGCAGCATGGTACTGAGATTGTCCACACGCGAAACAATGAGCTTGATTACCTCTGTGGGGAGCAAATTCGAGCCATTCTTTCGGCGGACGCTGCTCGATTCTGCCATTGTTAGTGCTTGGGTTTTGGACGAGGGGGGGAGGCGCCTTAGCAGGGATGGAAGATTGGACGAGGGGGGAGGCGCCTTAGCGGGGATGGAAGAGTGGACAAAGATGGAGAAGCGAATATGTGCCGCGGGAAGTGGACAGGTGATGATGACTACAGCACGCCGCTTGACTTACGAGACACATACCAGCAGCGTAGGGTCATATCGAAGTCAGACAACTTGCTTGAGTGATCACAGTACTGGTACTCCTTACAGTACCTGCTACTATGCCCTAACTTGCTTCAGTAGATTAGTAGTGGAGTAGGACTCTGCTCTACTACTAGCACTGGAGGAGTAGTATGTTCTAATCTAAAATAGTTACAAACTTCAATGCCCGAGCGTGGAATGACTACGAACCGCCATCGGTGCTAACTCCAATCCTGCAAGTCATGGATTTTGTCACACCCTAGCTAGTTCATGCATTAGAGTGTTGCATCATGTCTATTCTTCATCAGAAACTTGAAATGGGGATGACAGAACCCCCAGCCCCCTCTGAAACCAACTAGGGTTACTAAAAATATTTTCAATGAACCTGAAATGCCCTTCTAAAATGCCCATCATTTTTGTCTTGGTTCAGAACCTCTGCCAAAAGTGGTGCACATTTTCCTAGGCCATCTTAGGGTTTTGAATTAAATCATAAATATTTGAATTTGGGCATTTAAAATTATATAAAATATTTAAATGCTCAAATAACTCCAAACTAAAATGTTTCATGTTGGAAATAATCCAACTATGGACCAGGAGTAGTTTGGTGATTTTAGGAGTAGCCTAAGTATTTTATTTAATTCAACAAAGTTGCAGAAGTATTAAAAAAAACAGAAAACAGAAAAAAATGGAAAAAGCTTACCTGGCGCCCAGCACCCGGCCCACCTGCCGGCCCAGCCCAGCACCGCGCCAGCGAGCTGCTTGCCGGCCAGGCAGGCAGGCAGGTGCTCGACGGCGAGCACCGCATGGGTGCCACGCACCTGCTCGCCGCCTCGCCGCCTCCCTCGCCCGGCTAACGCCGTGAATCGGCCTCTCTCTCTCTCCCGAACCTCCCAGACACCCCCTCTCCTCTCCAGCTCCTCTCCCTCGCTCTCCCACGCCATGGCCGACGCCATCGCCGCCACCCCCTCGCCGTAGCCACGCCCTCCGTCAACCCCACGCCGTGCCGCCGTGTCCAGGAGCTCCGCCGCCGTCCACTTCATCGAGCTAGCCGAGCCCCGTGTGCTCGTGCGGCCCGAGACCACCGCACCGACCTCGCCCGAGCTCGCCGTCGCCGGAGATCCCCTTCAACGCCGTCGCCGCCTCAGCTCGTCCCCGACCCCGCCGGTGGCCTCTACGGGAGCGCTGTGAGCCTAGCTACCTCTCCGACCCTCTCTCTCTCATTCCCGAGCCGTGTAGCCACCGCACGAAGATCACACGCACGCACCGCCGCGGATCTCGTCGCCGACGTGCTTCCGGCCATCCTCCGGCCAACCCGCGGTGTCCAACGCACTCACCACGCTGCGTTAGGCCCAACCGTGCACTCCCCGCACCTCACCGATCCCCCTAGCGACAAGTTCGACTTTGGCCGAACTCCGGTGGCCGCCAAAGTCGTCGCCGGCGCCAACTCCGGCCACCCCGACCCCAACGGACTCCACCAAGAGCTGCGGCTCGACCTCAGCTCCTCTCCGGTGCCCTCCGCGGCTCGTTTGGTTGCCGGAACGGCAAAAATCACTTCCGCCGCCGCGTCGGGCTCGCCGGCGGCTAAACGCCGGTGCAGCCGACCCGGATTTGACCACGGGTGGGCCCTGGTTGACTCCCCTGAGTCAATGACAGGTGGGGCCCAGCCCTGTTAATTAAACAGGTTTAGTTTTAATTAAACTTTAATTAATTTAATCACCCTGACATGCGGGACCCACTGTCAGGTTTGACCCTGACGTGTTCCGTTGACCTGCTAACGTCACACTGACGTCAGGCTGACGCAATAATTGATTTTCTGGAATTATTCTATTATAGGAAATTCCAGAATATAATTTAAACTTCAAAAATTCATAACTTTTATTCTGTAACTCCAAATCAGACAAATTATATATGAAAAATGATCAGAAAAATCCAATCTATCCATCTGTACTATTTTCATGCATGACTAAACAAGTTAACTTGATGTTTAATGCAGAACAAGGAAAAACACTTTAAAGGGCCATGTTTGAGTTTGAAATTTGAATCTTTGATTCAAATTGGTTCAAACCCTTCTGGTCTTAGCTGCATTAGCCCAACACACTCATATTGCCATGTTTCATGCATGCATCATATTGTTGCACATTGTTTGGTGATGGTTGTGTATCGGTGTTCTTTGCGGCAGGATCTGCCTCCGAGGAGTACCGTGATTACCCTAACGAAGAACCATATCACTGCATCGAACCATCAGGCAAGCAACCAACCATTTGATCATATCGATACAATCCCATGTTCTCGCTCCTGCTCTCTTTTACTGCATTAAGACAACGCGTTTCAAACTGCTGTGTGCTACGGTAGTTGAACCCACTTCCTCTGCATGACCTGTCATTGCCACAGTAACTAGATGAAACCCACTAGCATGTGTAGGAGTTGATTGAGCCATATGTATGTGTTGTTCCTACCTTGCTATGCCTGCTATGCTTAGAGTCGTGTCAGGTCTGGTTCATCTGGGTGATGGACTAGAGTGAAATGATTATGTCGGTAATGAAAGTGGTGTGGTGAACATGATTTGGTAAAGGTATCGATGAGAGGCCATGTAGGAGTACATGGTGGGTTGTTTCATTGAAGCCGACCTTAAGCACTGAGATCTGTATGTGTGATTTAAGATTCAGCTACTACCATGCATTGGGCCCGAAACCAATGGACCCTCTCGACTTATTAGTCACCCTAGTTCTCTGTCCAGGAGTTGCAAGTAGTTTCTGGTGTTTGTAGTATACTGGAGGCCGTGGACAGCGCTGACCGTAGGGGTGGGCTGTGATGCGGTAGGTACGTGGCACGGTGTACCGAATACCCGTTAGGTATCTCGGGAACCCTGTTCACATCGTTTGGGGCTGTGAGCGATACCTCGGCCGGATCTCCTCATGGATGGAACCCGAATAGGCGATAAACCTGGACTAGAGACTTAGGTGATTAGGTAGGTCGTGGCCGACACCCACGTTGGGCTTCCGCTTGAAGGTTGCCGAGTACATGTCGTGTAAACAACGGTAAGTGGTGAGAGCGTGTATGAAGGAGTACACCCCTGCAGGGTTAACATGATCTATTCGAATAGCCGCGTCCGCGGTAAAGGACTACTTGGTTGCCTATACAGTTCATAGACAAGTAAATGGAAACTACTAAAAGCCTCAAGATAAGTGTGAGTGCCGAGGATGGCTCTTCCGTAGGAAGACGGAGGCGGATCCTCGGTAGTGTATTGAATTGGTGAGTAGTGGACTCGTGTACGCAAAACCATTTCAAGTTGGAGTCTCGTAGGTTAGCCTAGCCAATAGTCAAAGCTGGCTTGCTGCAATAACTCCACCAACCCTTCTTGATAATATGCATGTATGTAGGATCTGATGTAAGTCTTGCTGGGTACCTTTGTACTCATGTTGCTATAATTTACATTTTTTACAGAAGACGCTGCAACCCCTTCTGATGGGTTCTACGTAGACGTTGACATCAATGAGTAGGCTGAGGCCCAGGTGGTGATCCTGAGCTTGTGAAGGACCACGTAGTATAGCTAGGCTTTCCAAGCCTCTTTTATTTTACTAGCTGTCTGTACTCAGACAAGTTACTTCCGCTGCTGGTTTGTATGACTGTATGACTTGAATGCTGGGTCGTGAGACCCGTACCTTTGTGTATGTTATGTATGGCTCTCTGAGCCTTAAATAAAGTACTTGTGTCGTAGAGTCATGTTGTGATGCTTCGTTGTATTTGCACATATCGAGCATATTGTGTGTATGATTGAAATGCTTGGTATGTGTGGGATCTGACTATCTAGTTGTTTATCTTTAGTAGCCTCTCTTACCGGGAAATGTCTCCTAGTGTTACCGCTGAGCCATGGTAGCTTGCTACTGCTCTGGAACACTTAGGCTGGCCGGCATGTGTCCTTCCTCGTTCCGGTGTCTGTCCCTTCGGGGAAATGTCATGCATTGAGTACCGGAGTCCTGTTAGCCCGCTACAGCCCGGTTTACCGGAGTCCTGCTAGCCCAGTGCTACAGCCCGGACCCACTTGCTGTTGACCGACACGTTCGAGGCTGGGTCATGAATGCCTGTCCCTGTAAGTCTGTGCCACTTTGGGTTTACGACTAGTCATGTTAGCCCGGGCTCCTTATCATATGGATGCTAGACTATCATATACGTGAGCCAAAAGGCGCAAACGGTCCCGGGCAAAGGTAAGACGACACCCGTGGGGATACCGTGCGTGAGGCCGCAAAGTGATATGAGGTGCTACAGGCTAGATCGATGTGACATCGAGTCGGGGTCCTGACAGATTTGTTTCCTTTTCACTTTCTGTGCGAATCTGTTGCCAGCCTGCAAGTCATGTACACTGTACTGACAGTGGAACCCACAGAGTACTTAGAATACAAGATTAAGGATGGAATTAACTTTCTATAGAGGGAGAATCATACACGTAATTAACTCAAATGGATTGGACGTGAATCTATAAGAAAGTGCCATGTCATTTGTAGCCAACATGTATAAGAATGGATACTCAAAAACTAATTCTTGAAGATCATTTCATGCAAAGCACAATAAGAGTTATTTCTTCACAAGTTTTGGATGCATGTTGAACAGTTGAACGCTTTTGTTTGCAAAAGATACTTTTTTATCTATTTCACCCGGATGTTTGTGAGCTCTACTGATGAAATAATATCCGAACAAACCTATCGAGGCCCGTTACACATGAGATGACCCCCACATCATTTGTCAAAATAAACAACTCCCCGATCAATGCATTTCACTCTTCCGTGCAATGCACGAGCACCTTACTATAGATTAGTACGACCAAAAATTGAACTAACATTATATATAGTATGATAAATGATGATGCATGTCACCTAAAATTATAGGAGTATCATTGAAAACTATGTTCAAATATGAATCCAACGATATTGTTTTTGTTGACATGCACTAACATTTTGTCAATTAAATCTTTAGTCAAATTCAATGGGGGATAAACCACGATCCATGTAGTCGTACTAGTGTAGAGGGTGGCGCTGCACGGGAGTCTCACCCCGCTCGTGGTGCAGCAGTAAAGCCATCATATCACAAAACCCAACCACTCCCAGTAATAAGTGGCCTGGTAAAATAAAGGGACAAGCAACCATCACACCCCTCCATATTTTTTGCATTTCATCTCTCTGCATTTACTTTCTCTGGTTCATCTTGCACACTCAATCCCTAGCTACTACTCCTAGGGCCAGTTCTTTTGGCGGCTTCCCCGACTTTTCCCATAAGACTAGTCACAGTGGAGACTAACATTAAGGCGCCTCACTTATTTATTTGGGCTTCTAAGCTACTAGTACTAGTAGTACCTCCGTCCTGGTTTATTCCTCACCATTGTAATTTGTGCTAAATTTTGATCAAAGATTTAACTGATAAAATGTTAGTGCATGTGACATGCACTAACATTTCATTAGTTAAATTTATGATCAAAATTTGACACAGATTACAATGGGGACCAATAAACTAGTACAGAGGTAGTAGTTATGGGATTACTAATCTAGAAGCCTAAAAGAACTGGCCCCTGGTACTCCTACTAGTAGTAGTACTCAAGTTGGAATTCCAATTGCACGGCACAACTTGTTAGGCAAAAAATTCGATACAGGGTGTAGGAAGCAGTTTGGGAATTTGCATGCCTTTCCAACCAGTGAGATACTCCGTACAAAGTACGACAGAGAAATAACCATAGAGAAGGAAGCTAAAAGTAAACAATCAAACGAGCATTTTTACATTTGTTTTGCATTGAATCGTTTCACAAGCTTGACTAGTGTTGTTTTTCTACTTTTACAAAAACCGCATCGTAATGTTAAAACGTGCATTTGCATGTACATAAGTAATAGTAGTACTCCCTCCGTCTAGGTGTAACCGCCTTACGAAACAAAAATTATACTCCTACTAAAAGCCATGGCGCTCGCAGGAGCGCTTGCGGCGCGCCACGAGTGCCCTGGTGCACGGCCGTTTCCCAGTGCGCCGACACAACACCTCTTCCTCAGTGCTCCTCAAGGCTAGGAGGCTCGGAGGGCAGCGCGGCGTTCTCCTCGTAGTGGGGAGCCGACGCGTCCTCCGACGCGCGTGCTGGCGAGATTGGGAACACCGACGTGTCCACCTCGACGCATCGTGGTGAGGAGCGGAACACCGACGCGTCCTCCTCGACTAGTGGCGGCGAGAAACGGAACGACGACGCATGACTGTCCGCGCGGTGCAGCGAGGGGCGCCTAGGGCTTGGGAGGGGCGATGCCATGGTAGTCGACGTGAGAGGGAGGGGAGGAGATAGCGATGAACGTGAACGTGAGGGGGAGGAGATAGAGATGTCGTGGGAGGCACAGTATTTATAGCGAGCAATGACACACCTACGTAAGATATGGACTGAGCTGCACTGACTTAACTGCAGGTCCAGTTGTGTCACTGACATGTGGGCCAGACCCCTGTTGGGCCCATATGTCAGTGACCCAATGCACCTGTAGTTAAGTAACAGCTACGTGGGCATATTTGTTGGAGTAAATTACGGGGGAGGGAAGGGGTGGAAATATTGCTGGTCACAACGGATTGGACGAGCGCGGGGGGAGGAGAGTCATGCATGCAGATTTTTCCACACGGGGTGGAGTGGTGGGACCGCCGAAGGGAGAAGGAGAGTATGGGAGGCATATTGTTTCCACACATGGAGAGGAAAAGATTTGGAGACGAACGGGCTTCCTGCAGGTATGGGGAATGGTGCATAATAAGTCTCATCTTGCATGCCGGGCTAGGTATAGTCTCAAGTCATTAAAACTTACACACCCCACACATGTTCATATTTCAAGGTGCACTAAATTATTGCATGCGATGATTAAGGCTGGCCATAATGGTGGTATCTTAGCTGGTATCATGCACACGGGAATAGAAAACATGCTAATGTGGCAAAGAATTAAAGAAGAGAGGGGGGTTGGAGTAACTAGTGTTCGTGCATGCATTGGTAAACACATTTTTTGTGAAGAACTACAAAAACTATTCCACCACCTCTATCTTGCTAAGAGTAGGTCAAATTTTTGAATCGAGCCCTTTAAACTAGAAGGGAGGTAGTAGTACTCTAATAGCTAACCTTGGCCCTGTTTGGATCGATGTGTTAGAGTTAGTTTGGGTTAGTTTGAACTCAACTAATCCAAAAAATCTAACCCAACCAAGAGGTGCTTATTTGGGTTACTCCCTCCGTCTAGGTGTAAGTCATCTTATGTTGTGCACCGCGACCAAGGCGGAGAGGAAAACGAGAAAACTTAATGTCTTTTTGCTAATTAATAGCATTGCATGCAATGAACTAAGCACTGCATGTCATGTTTGGCAGTCTCAAGTCATTGAAAGCATGCATCGCCCACCTCTCTTATTGGTTGATATGTCACAAAACAAGAAACAATATTGTAGATATTGATATTTTTAGTACTTATAAATTTGGTCAAACACTTTGCAAACGGTTGACGGAAGTAAAAAGGACCAGAGGGAGTATCATGCATGCGGAGTAGGCAAAAAATTGCTCATTTATAGCCAGTTGAAGTCTCAAAGGGCGCGACCGCGTGAGGGAGGCGAAGGTCGTGGGAGGCGCGATGGTTGACGGAATTACATGAAGTTACCCACGCATCGGTATGGCGTGCGAACATGCAGAAGCTATACCGTCAGGCCTACGATATGGGTCTAGTAGACATGACATCTAGTGGGTCCCGCCTAGTTCTCGAGAACTCTTTGGGGGCTTGCAGCCGTTTATCCACCGGGCAAGCCAGCAACCCCACGCCGTTCGCACGCCCTACTTGTCCCCGTCTTCTACTAGTACAGTACCTTACAACAGTTCGCTCCTAGTCGTCCCGTCCTTTCACATTACGGCAGTTCCACTAATCCTAACCCTCCTCCCAGATCCATGGCGTCCCAAATCTCCATGATTGGTGGTGAGCACAATGTTAGAACCATCACCGGTGATGAGTTCGACGTCATCTACACTCGTGGATCCGCGACGGTGAAAACATGCCTTGCTCGATTCCTATGCATGTTCAATAGTTTCAACATCTCCAAGTTGTTTACCTGTGGTCCTTCTGATTTTCATTACTGAAAACCAACATCTAAATCTAAACATAGTATTTGCCCTAGAACTACCAGGTTCAACATCTCGCAACATAAACCCATACAACCTTACGCCGAGGAGGTGCGTAGTAGGTAGTACTATGAATTCCATTTTCGCTCCATACCAATCGTTCTAAAAACTACTTAGTACTTATAACGCGCCATTGAAAATCGGAACTCTTAACCCCGCTAAAAAATGATACTATTTTAAACGTGGCTACTCGATCTGTGGCAACTGGCGAGCCACCGCCTCCAAGTCGTTCACCTGTGGTCCTGACCATTAACTCCTATGGATCAAATTATCACGTGAGCCGACTATTCCTACAAAGGTGCGCTCCACCACGTACCCGGTATCCGCGAATGCAACAATCGTGCACCTAGGGTTTTAGGGTTTATTTGTTAACGTTGCCTTTACGTAGCACTCGTGTGTGCGATACAACGAGAGATCGACTGCGTGTGTGCACCTCTTCTCTTCGTATATGTACTCCACTATTTGTCTGGTGTCCAAAAAATTATAATAACTACTAGCAATGTGCCAATGCATTGCCACACGATCTGAGTAGATTAATACATATTCACCGATTTGATAGAAAAAAGTCTAGTTTTGAAATACATATATCACTAAAAAATTGTTATGTTTCACTCAAAATATATTCCTTTGGCAGTTTTGATGAGATAAGGGAGGAATGTTGTTGGTTTCAAGATTCAAGAAGTGGTATATGTCTAATTTCTACTCTTACTAGCAAGATGCCCGTGCGTTGCACGAAACATCAAGATCTTGTGGGAGAAAAGGATGAACGAGGGAAGTCCTTATCTGCAAATGTGGAGAGGAGTGCGGGTAAATTGCCATAGTTTCGTTCCTATCCGTCAGATATAAATGAGACGGTCTATATTGCAGGATGGCAGGCCCACCATCATCACCAACTCTGTTTTTTTATCCCTACTAGCAAGATGCCCGTGCGTTGCACGTAACATCAATATGCATTTGTATGACTATTTTATCTTGTGAGAGAAAAGGATGAACGAGGGAAGGCCTTGTTTGCAAATGTGGAGAGGTGTGTGGGTACCTTTTTGCAAAATTGCCATAGTTTCCTTCCTATCCGTCAGATATAAATCAGACGGCCTATGTTGCAGGATGGTAGGCACGCCATCACCACCAACTCTATTTTTTATAAGAGTGTAGACTAGCAAGATGCCCGTGCATTGCACGGAACACCAAGATGCATTTATTTTACAAAATATCTATTGTGATTGATCCATGCAGGAGTAATCCCATATGTAAAAACTAACAATATCTCGAGAAAGTGGAGAAATGAGGTGAGTAGGAGTTGGGCATGGTGGCGATTGGTGGTCGAACTGAGCGTAGGCATGGGGATGACGACGCCGGTAGCGACCAGCCGGCCACCAAGCCAGATTGTTCCAGTGGCTTCTTTTTTAATTGCTCAACAATGAGGTTGTGAGAGATAAGGATGAATGAGGGAAGACCTTATCTGCAAATATGGAGAGAGGTGGGGTATCTTTTTGCAAATTGTCATACTTTGCTATCTATCCGTCAGATATAGATCGAACGGTCTATATTGCAGGATGGCAGGCACACCATCATCACCAACTCGGGTTTTTATAAGAGTATAGAACTCTTATAAAAAGCATAGTCGGTGATGATGTGTGCCTGCCATCCTGCAGTATAGGTCGTCCGATCTATATCTGACGGATAGGAAGGAAACTATGGCAATTTTTCTAAAAGATACCCACACCCCTCTCCACACTTGCAAATAAGGCCTTCCCTTGTTCATCCTTTTCTCCCACAAGATAAACTACTCATACAAATGCATCTTCATGTTCCGTGCAATGCATGGGCATCTTGCTAGTTGTTGCAAAAATCCCATGTGTGAGAGAGAGAGGGAGAGAGGAGGAGGACGGAGTGCATGTGTGACAAAGACACAAAGAGTGTGTGTGCGAGAGGTATCAGCTTAAAATGAGGCGATAGTGTGTGTGTGCACGATCGAGAGGGCGTGCCTCAAGAAGGGAAGAAAAATCTACACAAATACAAGGAGCGGGAGAGAGACATGTATGCGATAGTGGAAGCACGAGTGTGCGGGTGTATAAACCTATCTAGAGGCTAGTCGATAAATGTTTGTGAGAGAAATACGAGTCGGGGTGCGAAAGCGAGAGTTTTGTGTGTGTGAGAGAGAGACGACGGTCGGGAAGGGGAGTGGAAGCAGGAGTTGTGTGTGTGTGAGAGAGAGAGAGGGGGGGGAGTTTGTTTGATCGGTAAACAAATGAATAATGTTAGTCTGGGATGGAGACGAAAAGGAGACCGCAACAAATGTTGTGTCTACAGGAGAGAGAGAGAGTAATTTTAGTGGTATGATTCATATCTAGGGACATATAGGGTGTGTGAGAGAATCCCATAGAGAGAAAGACAAAGTGAAAGACGAGTGGAGACTGTGTGTGGTGGTGAAAAAGAAAGCTTAGGTACCTAGTGATATGAGAGAACGGTAGAGGCGTGAGAGATAATGAAAACCGTGTAATGTATAATGATAGGGAGAGTGTGACACTTCTCAAGGGAGACGTCGAGAGACCATGTTTGTGAGGATAGGAGAAACATGAAGTGAGCGTGCGGGTGAGCTGGAGAAAAGAGAGTGATAGCTACATGAAGGAGCATGCATGCGAGAGAGATGGGCATGATAGGAGTGAACATAAAAGGGATTCAAATATTTGAATTCAAGATGATGATACATGTAATCCATACTCAAACCAAAATTGATCTATCAAACATGCATACTCATATGAATTCACGCACATCTATGTTATTTAATATGTAGATATTACTGATCCATACATTTTAGTAGAACATAATTTGGTTTAATTTTTTGAATTCAACCTTATGATGTTGAGATCATTGTATTTGTAAAGCATAGTATACATATAAAGGAGCAGAATTCTTTGTTGTGCTTTTGAAAGTATATATAAAAAGATTATGTATATAGAATTTTATTCCAATCGAAAATGGATCTCCCCGCAAAAAATAGAATACAAACGGGATTCGAATTGAGTTGGCACGGTAAACGTGCACTCTGCAAAATTTGAACGAAGCGGGGAAAGTCGCAGTAACCGCCCGAAACCAAAATCAGCGAGATGGAAATTACTACTGCCTATCCCTGCCACGCAAAGCCTATCTGCTGGATTTCTATAGGTTTCGATAGGGGTAGGTTTGTAATTTCACTCAAACATGACATAACCGCCTCTCACCCGGATTCATACACGGTGGGCGCCAAAACACAGTGTGTCCTCGGCCGAAATTGACTCCCTCCCCGATTCATACACGGTGGGCGCCAAAAACAAACTCTCGTCAGCAAATATTCGGTGTATGCGAGATTACTGTCCTATCCCCAACCGACTAATATTGCTGTGATGTAGGAAATTTGAAACGGGGGCTAAGTTTGTAAATTTCCTCGCATTTGAGACAAGCGCGCCCTGAAGACATGGTTCCCCCTTCATCTCCACCTCCATTTCCCCATTCGTACTCCGTGGGCGCCAAAACACCCTCTCCACCACAGCCTCCTCCGTCCGCCACCCCATCCACCGTCGTCCTCCTCCACCATGCCGGAGCTGATACCCCGACGCCGCCATCCATTACAAGATATCGACCTTTCTCATCCACGGCCTCGGACCAGGATCCTTGCATCCTGTCCTCTCACTTCATCCCCGCCGCCGCCGTCCACCTTGCCGGCGCCGCTCCTACGACCGTCTCGTCCACCGCGCCCTGCCGCCACCGTCTACCCTCCTAGATCTGCTTCCACACCGCTGACTGATACGTCTCCAACGTATCTATAATTTTCGATTGCTCCATGCTATATTATCTACTGTTTTGGACATTATTGGGATTTATTATCCACTTTTATATTATTTTCGGGACTAACCTACTAACCGGAGGCCCAGCCTAGAATTGCTGTTTTTTTGCCTATTTTAGGGTTTCGAAGAAAAGGAATATCAAACGGAGTCCAAACGGAATGAAACCTTCAGGAACGTGATTTTCTCAATGAACAAGACCCAGGAGACTTGGACCCTACGTCAAGAAACAAAAGAGGAGGCCACGAGGTAGGGGGGCGCGCCTACCCCCAGGCACGCCCTCCACCCTCGTGGGCCCCCTGTTGCTCCACCGACGTACTCCTTCCTCCTATATATACCTATGTACCCCCAAACGATCAGATACAAAGCCAAAACCCTAATTCCACCGCCGCAACTTTCTGTATCCACGAGATCCCATCTTGGGGCCTGTTCCGAAGCTCCGCCGGAGGGGGCATCGATCATGGAGGGCTTCTACATCATCACCATAGCCCCTCCCATGAAGTGTGAGTAGTTTAATTCAGACCTGCGGGTCCATAGTTATTAGCTAGATGGCTTCTTCTCTCTTTTTGGATCTCAATACAATGTTCTCCCCCTCTCTTGTGGAGATCTATTCGATGTAATCTTCTTTTTGCGGTGTGTTTGTTGAGACCGATGAATTGTGGGTTTATGATCAAGTCTATCTATGAACAATATTTGAATCTTCTCCGAATTCTTTCATGTATGATTGGTTATCTTTGCAAGTCTCTTCGAATTATCAGTTTGGTTCGGCCTACTAGATTGATCTTTCTTGGAATGGGAGAAGTGCTTAGCTTTGGGTTCAATCTAGCGGTGTCCTTTCCCAGTGACAGTAGGGGCAGCAAGGCGCGTATTGTATTGTTGCCATCGAGGATAACAAGATGGGGTTTTCATCATATTGCATGAGTTTATCCCTCTACATCATGTCATCTTGCTTAAGGCGTTACTCTGTTTTCATGAACTTAATACTCTAGATGCATGCTGGATAGCGGTCGATGAGTGGAGTAATAGTAGTAGATGCAGGCAGGAGTCGGTCTACTTGTCTCGGACGTGATGCCTATATACATGATCATACCTCGATATTCTCATAACTATGCTCAATTCTGTCAATTGCTCAACAGTAATTCATTCACCCACTGTAAAATACATATGCTCTTGAGAGAAGCCACTAGTGAAACCTATGGCCCCTGGGTCTATCTTCATCATATTAATCTTCTAATACATAGTTATTTCCTTTGCTTTTTTCCTTTGCATCTTTATCATAAAAATACCAAAAATATTATCTTATCATATCTATCAAATCTCACTCTCGTAAGTGGCCGTGTAGGGATGGACAACCCCTTATCGCGTTGGTTGCGAGGATTTATTTGTTTTGTGCAGGTACGAGGGACTCACGCGTAGCCTCCTACTGGATTGATACCTTGGTTCTAAAAACCCGAGGGAAATACTTATGCTACTTTGCTGCATCATCCCTTCCTCTTCGGGGAAAACCAACACAGTGCTCAAGAGGTAGCAAGAAGGATTTCTGGCGCCTTTGCCGGGGAGTCTACACAAAAGTCATTATACCAAGTACCCATCACAATCCCTATCTCCCGCATTACATTATTTGCCATTTGCCTCTCGTTTTCATCTCCCCCACTTCACCCTTGCCGTTTTATTCGCCCTCTCTCTCTCTCTCTATCCTCCCTCTCTTTCTCTATTTGCCTCTTTTTGCCCGCTTGCTTTTTGTTTGCTTGTGTGTTGGATTGCTTGCTTGTCACGATGGCTCAAGATAACACTAAATTGTGTAACTTTACCAATACCAACAACAATGATTTTATTAGCACTCCGATTGCTCCTCTTACTGATGCTAAATCATGTGAAATTAATACTGCTTTGCTGAATCTTGTCATGAAAGATCCGTTTTCCGGCCTTCCTAGTGAAGATGCCGCTACCGATCTAAATAGCTTCGTTGTGTGATATGCAAAAGAAGAAAGATGTGGATAACGATATTGTTAAATTGAAGCTATTTCCTTTTTCACTTAGAGATCATGCTAAAGCTTGGTTTTTGTCTTTGCCTAAATATAGTATTGATTCATGGAATAAGTGCAAAGATGCTTTTATCTCTAAGTATTTTCCTCCCGCTAAGATCATCTCCCTTAGAAATGATATTATGAATTTTAAGCAACTTGATCATGAACATGTTGCACAAGCTTGGGAGAGGATGAAATTAATGATACGTAATTGCCCTACTCATGGTTTTAATTTGTGGATGATTATACAAATTTTTTATGACGGATTGAATTTTGCTTCTAGAAACCTTTTAGATTCGGCCATGGGAGGCACTTTTATGGAAATCACTTTAGGAGAAGCTACTAAACTCCTAGATAATATTATGGTTAATTATTCTCAATGGCATACTGAAAGATCTACTAATAAAAAGGTGCATGCGATAGAAGAAATTAATGTTTTGAGTGGAAAGATGGATGAACTTATGAAATTATTTGCTAGTAAAAGTGTTTCTTCTGATCCTAATGATATGCCCTTGTCTACTTTGATTGAGAATAATAATGAATCTATGGATGTGAATTTTGTTGGTAGGAACAATTTTGGTAACAACGCGTATAGAGGAAATTTCAATCCTAGGCCTTATCCTAGTAATCCCTCTAATAATTATGGTAATTCCTACAACAATTCTTATGGAAATTACAATAAGATGCTCTCTGATTTTGAATCTAATATTAAAGAATTTATTACTTTGCAAACGAATTTCAATGCTTTGATTGAAGAAAAATTGCTTAAGATTGATGAATTGGCTAGGAACGTAGATAGAATTTCTCTTGATGTTGATTCTTTAAAACTTAGATCTATTCCACCTAAGCATGATATCAATGAGTCTCTCAAAGCCATGAGAATTTCCATTGATGAGTGCAAAGAAAGAGCCGCTAGGATGCGTGCTAAGAAAGATGCCTTTATAAGAGTGTGTTCTTCTAGTTCCTATGAAAATAAAGATGAAGATCTAAAAGTTATTGATGTGTCCCCTATTAAATCTTTGTTTTGAAATATGAATCTTAATAATGATGGGACTGAATATGATCCACCTTTACCTAGAGGCGTTCCAAGAATTTGGAGTTTTTAGATCTTGATGCCAAAATTGATAAAAGTGGGATTGAAGAAATTAAAACCCTAGATGTTGCTAAACCCACTATTTTGGATTTCAAGGAATTTAATTATGAAAATTGCTCTTTGATTGATTGTATTTCCTTGTTGCAATCCGTGCTAAATTCTCCTCACGCTTATAGTCAAAATAAAGTGTTCACTAAACATATCGTTGATGCCTTGATGAAATCTTATGAAGAAAAACTTGAATTGGAAGTTTCTATCCCTAGAAAACTTTATGATGAGTGGGAACCTACTATTAAAATTAAAATTAAATATAATGAATGCTATGCTTTGTGTGATTTGGGTGGTAGTGTTTCCACGATTCCAAAGACTTTGTGTGATTTGTTAGGTTTCCGTGATTTTGATGATTGCTCTCTAAACTTGCACCTTGCGGATTCCACTATTAAGAAACCTATGGGAAGAATTAATGATGTTATTTTTGTTGCAAATAGGAATTATGTGCCTATAGATTTTATTGTTCTTGACATAGATTGCAATCCTTCATGTCCTATTATTCTTGGTAGACCTTTCCTTAGAACGATTGGTGCAATTATTGATATGAAGGAAGGAAATATCAGATTCCAATTTTCGTTAAGGAAAGGCATGGAACACTTTCCTAGAGAGAAAATCAAATTACCTTATGAATCTATTATGATAGCCACTTATGGATTTCCTACCAAAGATGGCAATACCTAGATCTATCCTTGCTTTTTATGCCTAGCTAGGGGTGTTAAACGATAGCGCTTGTTGGGAGGCAACCCAATTTTATTTTTATTCCTTGATTTTTGCTCCTGTTTAGTAATAAATAATTTACCTAGCCTATGTTTTGGTTGTGTTTTTTGTGTTTAATTAGTGTTTGTGCCAAGTAGAACCGTTGGGAAGACTTGGGGAAAGTCTTGATATCTTGCTGTAAAAAACAGAAACTTTAGCGCTCACAAGAACTGCTGCCATTTTTATTTGAAAAGTGCTATTTAGTTAATTATTTTTGCAGATGATTAATAGATAAATTCCTCACGTCCAGAAATTTATTTTATAATTTTTGGGGTTCCAGATCGTGTGCTAGCTACAGAATACTACAGACTGTTCTGTTTTTGACAAATTCTGTTTTTTATGTGTTGTTTGCTTATTTTGATGAATCTATGGATAGTAAAATAGTTTATAAACCATAGAGAAGTTGGAATACAGTAGGTTTAACACCAATATAAATAAAGAATGAGTTAATTACAGTACCTTGAAGTGGTCTTTTGTTTTCTTTCGCTAACGGAGCTCACGAGATTTTCTACTTTAAGTATTGTGTTGTGAAGTTTTCAAGTTTTGGGTAAAGATTTGATGGATTATGGAACAAGGAGTGGCAAGAGCCGGAGCTTGGGGATGCCCATGGCACCCCCAAGATAATCTAAGGACACCTAAAAGCCAAAGCTTGGGGATGCCCCGGAAGGCATCCCCTCTTTTCGTCTACTTCTATCGGTAACTTTACTTGGAGCTATATTTTTATTCACCACATGATATGTGTTTTGCTTGGAGCGTCTTGTATGATTTGAATCTTTGCTTTTTAGTTTACCACAATCATCCTCGCTGTACACACCTTTCGAGAGAGCCATACATGATTTGGAATTTGTTAGAATACTCTATGTGCTTCACTTATATCATTTGAGTTATATAGTTTTGCTCTAGTACTTCACTTATATCTTTTAGAGCACGGTGGTGGATTTGTTTTATAGAAACTATTGATCTCTCATGCTTCACTTAGATTATTTTGAGAGTCTTAAATAGCATGTTAATTTTCTTAAATAATACTAATCTGCTTGGAACTCAAGAATAGTAAAAACTTTCTTATGAGTGTGTTGAATGCTATGAGAAGTTTGATGCTTGATAATTGTTTTGAGATATGAAGATGGTGATAGTAAAGTTATGTGATGACCCACACGTATAGGGGTCTATCGTAGTCCTTTTGATAAGTAAGAGTGTCGAACCCAACGAGGAGCAGAAGGAAATGATAAACGGTTTTCAGCAAGGTATTCTCTGCAAGTACTGAAATAAGTGGTAACAGATAGTTTTGTGACAAGATAATTTGTAACGAGCAACAAGTAACAAAAGTAAATAAAGTGCAGCAAGGTGGCCCAATCCTTTTTGTAGGAAAGAAGAAGAGTTGCTGCTGACAAGAAGGAGGCACAAAAGATAGCAGGCAGGGAAGCAGCTGCTGCAAAGAAAGAAGAGGAGAAGAGAAAAGTTGCTGCACAGAGAGAAGAAGAGAAGAAACAAGCTACTGCTAGAAAAGAAGAAGAGAAGAAACAAGTTGCTGCTAGGAAAGAAGAAGAGAAGAAGTTGGCTGTTGCTAAGAAAGAAGAGGAGAAGAAGCTTGCTGCTGCTAAGAAATAGCTGGAGAAGAGGCCTGCTACAAAAAGAAAGCCAAGCTGGCTTGCCAATGAAGCTGATTATCCCAACAAATCAGCAAGATCATCAATGTTTGGTGTCTTTAGGTAGTTTCAAAGATATGCCTGTTTATGATCATGTAGGAGCTGTTCAAATGAGCATGTATGGTACTTGTGTACTCATTTTGGTGGATGATGATGTTTACTGATGACCCACAAGTATAGGGGATCTATCGTAGTCCTTTCGATAAGTAAGAGTGTCAAACTTAACGAGGAGCAGAAGGAAATGATAAACAGTTTTCAGCAAGGTATTCTCTGTAAGTACTGAAATAAGTGGTAACAGATAGATTTGTAATGAGATAATTTGTAACGAGCAACAAGTAACAAAAGTAAATAAAGTGCAGCAAGGTGGCCCAATCCTTTTTGTAGCAAAGGACAAGCCTGGACAAACTCATATATAAGGAAAAGCGCTCCCGAGGACACATGGGAATATCGTCAAGCTAGTTTTCATCACGTTCATATGATTCGCGTTCGGTGCTTTGATAATTTGACATGTGGGTGGACCGGTGCTTGGGTGCTGTTCTTACTTGAACAAGCATCCCACTTATGATTAACCTCTATTGTAAGCATCCGCAACTACAACAAAAGTATTAAGGTAAACCGAACCATAGCATGAAACATATGGATCCAAATCAGCCCCTTACGAAGCAACGCATAAACTAGGGTTTAAGCTTCTGTCACTCTAGCAACCCATCATCTACTTATTACTTACCAATGCCTTCCTCTAGGCCCAAATAATGGTGAAGTGTTATGTAGTCGACGTTCACATAACACCACTAGAGGCTAGACAACATGCATCTCATCAAAATATCAAACGAATACCAAATTCACATCACTACTAATAGCAAGACTTCTCCCTTGTCCTCAGGAACAAATGTAACTACTCACAAAGCATAAACATGTTCATAAATAGAGGGGTATTAATATGCATAAAGGATCTGAACATATGATCTTCCACCAATTAAACCAACTACCATCAACTACAAGGAGTAATTAACACTACTAGCAACCTACTAGCACCAATCCCGGAGTTGAAGACAAGAATCGGATACAAGAGATGAACTAGGGTTTTGAGATGAGATGGTGCCGATGAAGATGTTGATGGAGATTGCCCTCTCTCGATGGGAGGAGCGTTGGTGATGACGACGACGATGATTTCCCCTCCGAGAGGGAAATTTCCCCGGCAGAACAGCTCTGTCGGAGCTCTAGTTTGGATCCGCCAAGGTACTGCCTCGTGGCGGCAGAGTTTCATCCCGAAAGGTTGCTTCTTATTTTTTTCTCGACAAAAGACTTCATATAGGAGAAGATGGTTATAGGAGAGCCATCAGGGGGCCCACGAGGTTGGGGGCGCGCCCTAGGGGGGGTGCCCCCCACCCTCATGAGCAGGGTGTGGGCCCCCTGGTCTTCATCTTTGGCGAGGATTTTTCATTATTTATTATAAGGTATTCCGTGGAGTTTCAGGACTTTTGGAGTTGTGCAGAATAGGTCTCTAATATTTTCTCCTTTTCCAGCCCATAATTCCAGCTGCCGACATTCTCCCTCCTTATGTAAACCTTGTAAAATAAGAGAGAATAGCCATAAGTATTGTGACATAATGTGAAATAACAGCCCATAATGCAATAAATATCGATATAAAAGCATGATGCAAAATGGACGTATCAACTCCCCCAAGCTTAGACCTCGCTTGTCCTCAAGCGAAAGACGATAACAATAAATATGTCCCCATGTTTAGAGGTAGAGGCATCGATAAAAAAAATACGAACATGAGGGCATCATGATTATTCTCATAACAGCAACATACATAGATATTGTCATATGATTACTTATGTTCAAGTGATGATCTATTCACAATGCAAAAGTATGAATCAGAAACCTTATTGAGAACCAACAAACTATAACCTCAATCATTGAAGCAAATGCAATTCATCATAACATCAGAAAGAGTCTATGTCAGAGCTAAAAAGCAAGTCCACATACTCAACTATCATCTAATCCTTCATAATTGCTAACACTCGCGCAATACTTGTGGTTACGGAGTTTTAATCGGACACAGAGAAAGATAGGGGCTTATAGTTTTGCCCCACAACCTTTTACCTCAAGGGTAATGTCAATAATAATAACTCATGCCCCCCTACATCCAATTAAATATATCTATCAGGATCTTTCCAACACAGTGTGCTTGCCAAAGGATAAAATGTAAAAAGAAAGGTGAAGATCATCATGACACTTGCATAAGGTAGAATATAATAATAAAAGATAGGCCCTTCGCAGAGGGAAGCAAAGGTTGCCATGCGCTTTTATGGTTGGATGCACAAAATCTTAATGCGAAAAAACGTCACTTTATATTGCCCCTTGTGATATGAACCTTTATTATGCAGTCCGTCGCTTTTATTACTTCCACATCACAAGATCGTATAAAGCTTATTTCTCCCACACCAATCAATCATACATATTGTTGGCGTTCTGGGAACGAGGGTCCCCAGACTTGCCTGCCTGCGGCCTGCGGCGTGGCTCAAAGGGGGGCCCAGCATGGCCCATCTTCACCAACACAGACCCAAGACCCTCGCGAGGGGCCAAGCCTCGCGGGGCGGACGACACGGAGCTTCCTCAGGCACGGCCTCGTCAGGCTGGCTCGCGAGGAGGCGGAGAGATCAAGGCGGGGTACCTCACGAGGTGCCCGTGATGCAAGCCATGACGACCAAAGGCGCCAGGCGGGTGCCAGCCCGCGCAACGTCCTCCTTTCCTCTTTGGTGCAAAGGGAGCAAGCGCAGCCGCGGAGTACCGAGGCATCAGGCAAAGGTTGCCATTTCGGTGCAACAAGACCAAGACCAGGAGGACTACGAGACGGAGGTCATTGTGGAGCCCAAGACGGCGTCACCACCAGAGCTTTGTGCAGGCGAAGACTACTTTTGTCAGGATAGCTAGTACTAGTTGTTCCCCTTCAAATTAGCCCGCCATTGTTGGCTCCCTTCCCGCTCGATATTTGGGAAGAGGACCAGGGCCTCTATAAATAGGACCAGCCACCCACAGAGTAGGAGGACGAGAAGAAGAGATCTGGTAGAACTCTAGCAGAGAGAAAGCAAGCAAGCAGAGAGAGAGAGAGAGAAGGGTGACTGAACTCCTCCCAGCAGTTCATCGCCCCAGCCAAGAGCAGACCCTCGCGAGGTTGTTCTTCCTTGTATTGTTCATCATCATTAGCCCAAGAGGCAATGCACCACACCACACACTGGAGTAGGGTATTATACCACAACGGTGGCCCGAACCAGTATAAACCCTGTGTCATTCGTGTTGTTCTTTCCATTGCTTAGATTTTAGCGAGGCGGAGGGGTGCAGGTAGGTAGGAAGTGAAATCCCCGCGTGCACCCCAGTGTTCGAACCTCAAGGGTCTGCCGGAACCTGAAATCCGACATTTGGCGCGCCAGGTAGGGGTGCGCCGGAATTCGTCTTCCACCGTCCCGTTCTCCTCCGACCATCGCGCCTATGTCTGACGCTCGCCGGGCCCGCGCCGAGCGCCGGGCCGCTCTCGCTTCCCGCATCGCCTAGACGGCTCCTGTCGGCGGGCGTCCTCGCCGTTCCCCGTCACCTGCCGTCAATGCCGCCACCGGCCCCGCGGGGGACGAGCAGCAAGCATCGCCTCAGCATCCGTCCGTGCGGCAAGACGGCCGCACCGCTACTTCCTCACTCACCCCAGCTGGTTCTTCGTCCTGCGCGCTCCGCGCACCCATGGAGGCTCGAGCTACCATGCTGGTTCTTCGTCCTGCGCGCTCCGCGCACCCATCGCGGCAAACAAGCTCCTGCGCTACCGTCCCGTCGACGACGTCTACGAAGAATGGCTCGACCGCGTCGCCGAGCTCGTCCGTGCCGCAGGGGGCTCTCCTGCACCGCCCACTCCGCTGCACCGCACCCCGCCCCGCGCGGGCGACGAAGCTCTGGCGGCGCCCCGGCCGCCTCCTCCACAAGAAGGCGCCATGGCTCCAAGGCGTGTGGCCCCTGGGCAGAACCCACTCTGTCAGGTGCCAGCGCGGCAAGAGCAGAGTTGCCAAGAAGTCCCTCGCCCGCAAGAAGCTGCTCGGGCGCTCCCTGCTCCAGCACGTCGCGACCATGCTCCCGCTCCCGCGCGTCAAGACCCAGCTGCAGCGCGTGGGGACATGCAAGACCAAGCTCTCCGTCACCCAAGGCCCCCCGTGGCCACAGTAGGCTGTCGTGCTTTCACCACCGAGCTACGCAGCGTCGCGTGGCCCAGCAAGTTCAAGCCGGACCTGCCTCCTCGTTACGACGGCACGGCTGACCCTGCGGAGTTCCTCCAGCTCTACAAGCTGGGCATCGAAGCTGCCAACGGAGATGAGAAGGTCATGGCGAACTGGTTTCCCATGGCGCTCAAGGACGGGGCCCGCACTTGGCTCCTGAACCTGGCTCCAGGCACGATCTCCTCCTGGGACAAGATGCGCACCCGCTTCATTGCCAACTTCCAAGGTACTCGCGACCGTCCACCCGCCGTGAGCGATATGCGCCGCATCAAGCAACAACCTGGGGAGACCCTGCAGAAGTACGTCTAGCGCTTCAACAACGCACGCCTCAAGATTCCCAAGGTGACTGAGGAGGCCATCATCTCAGCCTTCTCCGACGGCGTGCGCGATGTCAAGATGAAGGAGGAGCTGGAGATGCATGAAGACCTGTGCACTTCCTTGGAGCTGTTCAACTTGGCGACCAAGTGTGCCAGGGCTGAGGAAGGGCGTCTCTCCCTCCTCGAGCTGCCTTCCGCAGACCCAGAAGAGAAGAAGCCCAAGGCCAAGGACGTGAAGCGCAAGGGGGATGCCGTGCTCACGGCAGAACCAGACACCAAGCAGGGAAGAGATCAGCTCGAACCTTCCAAGGGCAGCCGGTACTATGTATACCACGACCTCCACACCCACAACACCAACGAATGTCAAGAGCTCCGAGCCGTGCGAGAAGGAAGGATCGGCCGTCGCCCCGACCACGGTGACCGGGGCTACGGTCGAGGAGGAGGAAGGAACACAGGACGCTGCGAAGACCGTGGCCTGCGCCAAGGATGGCGCGATCAACCTCGCGAGGATCGCTGGCAAGACCCGCCTCGTGAGGGAGACTGGAGGGATCAGCCTCGCGAGGATCGCCTGCATGGCAACGCAAGCCTCCCTCCGTGTAACACCCTCGATGCGACTATATCTCCCACGTGTCGAGGCACGACTTAGAGGCATAATCGCATTGAAGGCATATGTCGCAAGTTAGGCAATCTTCACAACATCACATGTAATATATATATAATAAAAGGGGAGATAACATAGTTGGCTTACACTCGCCACATCAATCAAGTACATAAATAACATTACATCATCCAAACACTCATGGCCCGACTATGGCGCCAAAATAAAAGATAACCCAACAAGTGACACGGTCCCGATCACCCCCAACTGGGCACCACTACTGATCATCAGGAAAGGAAACATAGTAACGTTGAGAGTCTTCGTCGAACTCCCACTTGAGCTCAAGCGCGTCACCTGGAGCGGAATCATCGGGCCCTGCATCTGGTGTAATAGTAATCTGTGAGCCACAGGGACTCAGCAATCTCGCACCCTCGCGATCAAGACTATTTAAGCTTATAGGTAAGGCAAGGTAAATATGTGGAGCTGCAGCAAGCGACTAGCAAAAATATGGTGGCTAACTTATTCGCAAAAGAGAGCGAGAAGAGGAGGCAAAGCGCGAGCGAGAAACTAGAGGACAACCTGTGCAAGCATTACTCCAACACCGTGTCCGCTTCCCGGACTCCGCCGAGAAGAGTCCATCACGGTAACACACTCAGTTGATTCATTTTAAATAAGTTAAGGTTCAAGTTATCTACAACTGGACATTAACAAATTCCCATCTGCCCATAACCGCGGGCACGGCTTTCGAAAGTTCAAAAGCCCTGCAGGGGAGTCCCAACTTAGCCCATGACAAGCTCTCACGGTCAACAAAGGAATATACCTCCTCCCAAGACGTTCCGATTAGACTCGGTATCTCGGTTCTTCAAGACACTTCGACAGGTTAAAACAAGACCAGCAACACTTCCCGAATGTGCCGACAAATCCCAATAGGAGCTGCACATATCTCGTTCTCAGGGCACACTCAGATTGTCTTAGGTACGGGTAGGCCAGCCCAGAGTTGCCCCTGGTGGCCACCAGCAGCTGACAGGTGGACCAACACTCAGAGGAGCACTGGCCCGGGGGGTTTAAAATTAGATGACCCTCGGGCTCCGGAAACCCAAGGGAAAAAGAGGCTAGGTGGCAAATGGTAAAACCAAGGTTGGGCATTGCTGGAAAAGCTTTAATCAAGGCGAACTATCAAGGGGTTCCCATTATAACCCAACCACGTAAGGAACGCAAAAACCGGGAACATAACACCGATATGACGAAAACAAGGGCGGCAAGAGTGGAACAAAACACTAGGCGAGAGGCCAAGCCTTCCACCCTTTACCAAGTATATAGATGCATTAAGATAACATGGCAATATAATGATATCCCAACAAGTAAAAAAAATGTTCCAACAAGGAACGGCCTCCAATCTTCACCTGCAACTAGCAACGCTATAAGAGGGGCTGAGAAAAGCGGTAACATAGCCAATCAACGGTTTGCTAGGACATGGTGGGTTAGAGATTTGACATGGCAATTTGGGAGGCTTGAAAGAAAATGGTGGGCATCGTAGCATTGGCATAGCAAAAGAGCGAGCAAATCTAGCATAGCAAAGATAGTAGTGATTTCGAGGGTATGATCATCTTGCCTGCACAGTTGTCAGAGTTGACTGGATCCTCGAAAGCAAACTCAACGGGCTCCTTGTTAGCAAACTCGTCTCCTGGCTCTACCCAAACAAGACAAACAAGCAACAAGGACACAATCAACCACGTGCAAGGCTCAAACAATATGATGCAAGGATGGTATGCTATGCGGGATGTGATGCGGGATGCATATGCAAGATGTGACAAAGAAAGCATGAACCTGGCCTCAACATGGAAATCCAAGTGTGCCACTGGAACGGTGAGATGAAATCGCTTGGGAACGATATAAAGAACGCCGGAATCGGAGTTACGGTTTGGAAATGGCAAGCAAATCAAATATGACACCGGTCTGCGATCTACAGCAAGTAGCCATCTAAATGCAACGAGATGAACATGCTACAGCACCCAAACATGACAACAAAATACATGGAAGGGATGCATTCATGATGCTTAACAAAAGTCTAGCACTGAGCTACGGCCAATTCATCCATTAACAGGTTCAAATAAGCATGGCGAAAATGCATATGGCAAACAGATCTCAGACTTAGTGAAATTAACACTTGTCTGGAAATTTCAGATCAGGTAGCACTCTTCGGAGCAACAAAACTACATGCTACAGGACCTGAACATGGCAAAGTAAAGCATGGAATGTAGCTACTCAAAGAACTTAACAAAAGTCCCTTAGTGACCTTGAGCCAAAAGGGATCAGAAAATACAATTGCAAGCATGTGAACATAGCAAAAACATAATCAGTTTTCAGACTTAGTGAAAACTGGAGCATGCTGAAACATAACTCAAGTAGGCATGTTTACGAGCTCGATGCCCTCACTACGGTGCAAGTCATGACAAGCTAAGCATACATCCATCAAGAATACACAAAATTCAAGCTAGACATGGCAAGAACAATAGCATAGCATGCACGGATCAACTACAACATCATCGGCAAAATTGCAAACAAGTTGACAATCCGCCCAGATTCACGAAGTAGCAAAAGTAGAGCTCGATTGACTCAAGCTAGGTTGCTCCATAATTGCAAAAGGACATGGATGGATAGAGCACTACAAGATTAACAAAACATCCTTACTGATCATCCTCAAAAGAGGCACGGATCACTAGGAAACAGCATGAACATATGGCCATATGAGATAAACAGCTCAAGGACTTAGTGGAAATGCTAAGTCCCTGAAAACAGAATTACCAAGTGCACCACTTTGCAAGCTTGTGCTAGTCACCACACACATCACAAAAATACATGGGTTGCACCTCTGGAAAGATGACAAAACCCTTAACAAAACATATGTAGAGCATTAGGGCATATCATGCACACAATAATCATGGCAAAAATGACAAAAAGCTAAAAGGAGTAGCAGATCTGACAAATATCTCAAGTAGCCCTCTTCTAACAGCATTTCAGGCATCAAGATGAACTCAAATGAAAATGATGCAATGGAATGAAATGATGTACTCTCTGAGATGAACATTTTGATATGCTATATGCCAAAAACGGAGCTACGGATGCAAAATTATGAGGCTATGAACATGAGCAAAAAAATTAGGGACTTAGGAAAAAAATGGGTCAACCCTAATATTTGGATCTGGATCTGGGAACACGGTTCCCGAGGTTCGACGCCGTCCTCGCCGGATTTCTTGCCGGACTTGACGAAGGCGACGGCGGATCCAGGCGAGGAGGAGGGCGGCAGGCGGCCGGAGAGGGCCGGACGGCGAGGAGGAGGTCGCCCAGGGTCGGCGGCGGCTGGGCACGCGGCGCGGCGACCGAGGCGGCGGACGGCGGGTGAGGCGGCGCGGCGGCCGGCGATGGTGCGGTGGTGGAGCTCGCGGCGGAGGCGGTGGGGTCGGCGAGCGCGGTCGGGCGGGCGAGGCGGCGGACGGCTTCGGGCCGCGGGGGCCCCGGCTGGGCTGAGCGGGCCGACGGGGATGTGGTCACGGGGGCGCCACGTGGCAGCTCCCGGTTGGGGCGGCGGCGATGTCCGGCCTGGACGGACGTGTCCGGCCGGCGCGGAGACGATTTTTAGGGTTAGGGGAAGAGGAGATCCACGAATTTCGGGAGGGGTCTTTATATAGGCATAGAGGGAGCTAGGAGAGTCCAAATGAGGTGCGGTTTTCGGCCACGCGATCGTGATTGAACGATCTAGATGATGGAGAAGGATTAGGTGGGTTTTGGGCCAAATTGGAGGGGTGTTGGGCTGCAACACACACGAGGCCTTTTCGGTCCCTCGGTTAACCGTTGGAGTATCAAACGAAGTCCAAATGATACGAAACTTGACAGGCGGTCTACCGGTAGTAAACCAAGGCTGCTTGGCAAGTCACGGTCCAATCCGGAAATGTTTAATCCCCACACACGAAAGAAAGGTAGAAATGACCACCGGAGGAGAACGAAGCGCCAGAATGCAAAACGAACAACGGGGAAAATGCTCGAATGCATGAGACGAACACGTATGCAAATGCAATGCACATGATGACATGATATGAGATGCATGACAACGATAACAACACACGGAGACAAAAACCCGAACCTGAGGAATAAAATAACTTAACGCCGGAAACGACAAGAGTTGGAGTACAAATTGGGAAAGTTACATCCGGGGTGTTACACTCCGCTGCCGCCGCAGCCAAGGAGAAACGAGGACTGCCACCAAGACGAGGGGGCTGGGGACTTCCAGGAGCCGTGCGCGATCGCCTGCATCCTGGGCGGGGCTCAGGCCCCAGCCTCTCAGCGCATCTTCAAGCAGTTCATCCGCGAAGTGAATGCAGTCCTCCCCAGGCTTGAAGCCACGCGCCTTCTCAGGTGGTCGGCGTGCGCCATCATGTTCAGCTCAGCAGATCAGCTCAAGTGTGCGGCTACAGCCGGAGTCCTCCCGATGCTTTATTCCCCAATCATCAGCAACGTGGTGGTCACCAGGACCCTCATCGATGGCGGAGCAGGGCTCAACGTCCTGTCTGTGGAAACATTCAACAATCTCGAAGTGCCCTACAGCCAGCTTCAGCCAACCAAGCCCTTCTCCCGAATCATCGATGGCTCCACGGTCCCGATTGGGTAGGTCCGCCTCCCTGTCACCTTCGGGGCACGCGACAACTACCGCACCGAGCACATCGACTTCGACGTCGCCCACATATGCCTGCCATACAATGCCATCCTTGGGTACCCGGCGCTGGCCAAGTTCATGGCCGTAACTCACCATGGCTACAACGTCCTCAAGGTGCCAGGAAGTGGCGGAGTCATCACGGTGCCCTGTGAAGAGAAGGACGCGGTGTGTTCCCTGGAACGAGCCTTTCAGGCCGTGTCCCTAGAAGACCCGGATCACGGAAGCAGGAGGCTTCTCGAGACCGCCCCCAAGAAGAAGAAGACATTGTCCGGCCCGGTCCCTCAGGAGGCAGGCCCCTCTGGGCCCGTGCCTGCCTAGGGGGAACCTCCTTCCGTCGCATAGGAAAGCGCGCCCGACGCCCTCCTCAGGCAGGGCTCGGGGGCTCTCCCCTAGAGGGCCGCCGACCTGGCTAGGGTCACGAGGGAGGCGCTTGGGCACCACATGGAGGCGTGTTTCGAAGCACGTTTCCCTCAAGAAGGAGTAAGGCAAGGAGGGCTAGACCCTCAGGAGTTCGTCAGCAAGGCCATTCAGGAGCTACAGGAGTCAAGGGTCATGAAAGGCGGCCGCCGTCTACCAGCAGTGGCTCCCCATCCAGGCGAGGATGATGGGCTGCGCGTCTGCATCGACATACCAGGGCTCAACCGAGTCGCCTCTCTGGAGTGCCTCTGGCCCTCGCGAGTGGGGCGCTGCAGAGGTCCACCCCACAGCTGCGTTCGCATGCCTTATGGCTTGCCGAACGCGGCTTCCACGTACCAGCGCCTCATGAGGGGCATCATGGAGGCACAAGAGGCCAGGCATTCCGCAGCCCTGGCGGAGATGGAGATGGACCGCAGGGAGCCACCAGCGCCTCCGGAGCCTCCTGAGGCCCCTGGGCCTGGGGGCTCGTGAGGATCGGCTTCCGCAGCCCACCGAGTCTGCTACACCAACACCCCTTCGTCCTCAACGTCATCAGGTGACATCTTTCAAGCTTTACTTCCAGCTGGGAGCGCCCCCCAAGGGCTGCATTATTCCCAGGCCACGTGGGTCCGTCCCTGCGGCATGTATCCCGTTTATTTCATGTTGTTAGCTTACCTTGTTGGGGGCGCCCCTCGGGCCGCATGATCCCCAAGTCGCTCGGGGCAGACCCAGTGGCATGTATCTCATTTGCAGTTATTTCCGGCTATGCGTCATACCCACCATGCTTGATTATTTGATGCCGGCCCACGGCACCTCTTCTTCTCCATGCCGACCGCTTGCACGTTAAAGGGGGAGTACCTGAGCATCGCGACTCAGGGCTCTTACTGGCTCTCCAGCCCTCACCCTCTGGCCTTGTCCATGGCATCGCGACCTGGCATACCAGCGACGGCTGAGACCAGCTCGAGGGCCGGGACCCGAGGACGTAGAATGCCGGCATCTAACCAAATTTGCAGGGACACATCACAAGATAAGGCCCAGTGCCAGGCGCAACCCGCCTAGAGGTAGGGCCCCGTGAGTCCCGCGCTGGCCCACGGGTGCCTAGATACACCTCGCCAGGCCCTACCGTGCCAGCCACATGTCAGGGCGGGGCTATACATGCCCCGGGGGCTCCTCCCGGAGGGGTCCCCCTCCCACGTACCAGTGGAAGCACCATGCTCCGCGCTGGCTGACGACACTGCCGAGGAGCGGCTATGCCCATACACATACGGAAGCGCTATGCTCCGCGCTGGTGATAAACAACTGAGGGTGGCCCCCGGGCCGCATCAACCTCAGGGAGCCTAGAGCTTAGTGTCTAGCCTCATCGCAACGCCTCCCCTCGGGAGCGCCGCGCGAGGGGGCTGGGCACGGAGGCTGCGCCTGGGTCACGCCCAGACGCACGCCACCCAGCCAGCCCCCCCGGGCCTGGTTCGTCGCGCATCTCTCCCCAAGCGGAGCCAAGGTACGAAGGCCGTTTGAGAGTCAAGGGGGACTCCTGAGCATCGCGACTCAGGAGCCTAACTGGTCACGTAGCCCCTCACTCCTTTGGTCCCGTCCTGGTTTCCGGTCGGGGCTAATGCTGGGTGAGGTATGCGCGGGCCGGGCTCTGCAGACGTAGAACGGTAGATCCACCTACATCACACCTCCCTACTTGTTGTTCGTGCGCCAAGGGGGACTCCCGAGCATCGCGACTCAGGATCCTAACT
>NC_041380.1:413077318-413127283 GCF_002162155.2 Triticum dicoccoides
AGATCCACCTACATCACACCTCCCTACTTGTTGTTCATGCGCCAAGGGGGACTCCTGAGCATCGCGACTCAGGAGCCTAACTTGCCACGTAGCCCCTCACTCCTTTGGTCCCGTCCTGGTTTCCGGTCGGGGCTAATGCTGGGTGAGGTACGCGCGGGGCCGGGCTCTGCCGGCGTAGAACATAAGAAAGTAGGAAGGAAAAGCGCAAATTTCAAGGAATTCAAAAGCAAATATTACAGTCCACACTGTTATCTCGATACCAAACGCAAGTTTAAACGCCTCCCCGAGGCATGATACATGTGCAGGAATTAAAAGCAGGACAGGAGCCACAGCGGAGCCACTTGTCGGCGGTGGAGCAGCACAGAGTGGCTTCGCCTCATGGAGCAGTGGGGTCGGCAGCGCCTTGCTTCGGCTTGGTGCTGAAGGCCCGGAACTTCCTCAGCAGAACCTCCACGCGACCCTTCACGGCCTCGGCAGCGGCACGCTCGCCACTTACTGGCTCCAGCAGGCCGTCGAGGTCGACGTCAGGATCGCGAAGGTAGATGTGGGTGAGCACCCGCGTCAGTGCTGCAGAAGACAGGACACGCGCCTCGGCCTCCGCCGTGGGGCCAAGGCCAAGGGCGACATCTTCAAGAGCGCGAACCAGGAAGGGAAGTAGCTTGGCGGGGCCGTCCTCGGCGTCAGCCAGCGGGCTCTCCAGGCCGCTATCGGAAAGCATCCTCAGTGAGGAGCGAGCCCTCGCCTCCATCTCCGTGAAGGCCATGCGGTCCTCGGCAAGAACTAGGGCCTTGTCGTCCAGCTTGGCCTCCCTCGCCCTCAACTCCTAGTCCAGCGTGCCTAGGCGGTCGCGGCGCTTCCTGAGCTTGACCTCCCTCTCCGTGACGGCCGCCTCGCGAGCCTTCACACCTTCTTCCTGCTCTTGGCGAAGGCGGACCTCTTTCGCGAGCTGGTCCCGCAGGCCCTGCATCTCGTCCTCTAGCGCCTTGCAGCGACCACGGACGACGACCACCTCCCCCAGGGCTGCGTCACGAGCAGCCTTCGCCTCAAGGACGGCCTGCTTCTCCTCATCGCAAGCCGTCGAGGCCTGGGCCAGCGCCGCCCGAATCGAAGCGTCGGAGCGAACCCATCTGGAAGCTAGCTCCAAGCGCCCGGCCACCAAGCGAGGGTTGGCGCCAAGAAGATCCTGCCACAGTCGGCCCAGCTCAGCGACAGCATGATCCAGAACGGCAGAAGGAGTCGGAGAGACAGCAGCCGGTGGAGTAGGAGGAGAAGGCGGCTGCGTGGCCACAACATCCTGAGGTGGAGTCTGCTACGCCCCAATGGCTGTAGTAGCGGCGGCAGGCAAGGACACCTCGGAAGTCACTTGGGCCGTGGGGGCCAAGCTCGCCCCAGCCGGCTCAGCCAGGCCTCGTGAGGATGACCGGGCAAGAGAAGCCCGTGCGTTGCGGTCACCCTCCTTCGCGGGCAGAGGCGCTGCCACGGATGGAACCTCAGGAGCTCCCCTCGACTTCTTTGCTGCAGGCGCCAACCTGTCCAAAAGATGCGGACGTCAAGCCTCAGAAGCAGAATAAGAAGTAAAGACAAGAATCAAATGCTTACAGGTCGTCGCCAGTGAGCTCGAGCGGCCTCTGGCCAAATTTGAAGCCTTAAAGCCGGCTGGAAGGATCAACCTCAGGAAGCTTGGAAGCGGAAGGTGCGGTCCGCCCTGGGGCTGGGGCAGGCCCGCGGGAGATCAGCCCGGTCCTGTCCTTCTTCGGGATCGGGGGCAAGCTCCCGCCGTCCTGCTCGTTGTCATCCTCGTCGTCATCGCTCGGAGAGAGGCGAAGAATGCGGGACCTGCACCGGGGGAGGGGAGCCTTCGACTCTCCGTCAGTCGCCTCGGAGTCAGGCCCTCTTTCCCGCTCCCCTCCTTCCTCCTCTTCGCTGGAGTCGTCGGAGGGCACGTCCACCGGTTCCTCGGGAGATTCCATGGGCACGAGCCCATCCCCGTTGAAGGCGGGCATGGACTCCACTACTTGCTCCCAGTCGTCGCAGAGGAACAAGGGCGTAGGAGCACCCTCCAACCTCGCCACATCGCCCCGACCAGAGATTGGAGGACCGCAACCAGATCTCCATCGGCTAAGGCCGCGAGGCTCGGATGGGGCCTCCACACCGGGAGTGAGTATAGCCGAAGCGGAGCCAGCTGGTGCTCCAGGAATTCCCTCAGCAGCGACGCGCCGGTCAGCTTCGCCACCGCCATGTTGGCCGGCCTCACATCCGCGTCCATCTTCTCCAACACCAGCTTCGCGCGGGGGTCCGCGAGCTCCGCTCGACCCCAATCACTGGAGCTCGTGGGCTGCTCAGTGGGAAAGATCAGCCGAGGGTGAATGCGCCCAGCATCCACCAAGACCCACTTGCTTCTGAAGCCCTCAATCCTTTTCCCGGGGTTCGAGATGGCAATGGCGCCGCCGTACGCGATGAAGCTCGCGCACGCGGAAGCAGGACCGCGAGAAGTCCGGAGGTAGAAGTAGTGGCGCAGCAAGGCCACTGAGGGCCGCACCCCTACGTGAGCCTCGCAGTAATAGGCGAAGATTGCCAGGAGAAGGACGGAGTTGGGGTGGAGATGCAGAGCCTGTAGCTTGTAATGGCGGAGGACATAGAAGAAGAACTCGGAGAAGGGAGGCACCAGGCCAGCAGCAATGGCACTTACGAAGAACAGGTAGAAGGTGCTCCCTTGACCCTCAGGGGTGGCGGAGCCGGCCTTGAGCACCTTCGCCCCGTCGATGCCCCGCGCCGCCGACATCCGGCGCAACCGGGCCAGGCTCGCCTCCGACACGTTCGGCGAGTCCAGGGCGGGCGAGTACCAAGCTACAGTCGGGGACTGACGAGGCGCCATGGCTTCCTAGGTCACGTGGTCGGAGTAGATCTGGAAACTTTGGAGGAAGGAAGGAGAGGCGCAAGAAAGGGGATCTAAGTAGCAATCGGAGAAAGTACAAAGCAAAACCTAGGCACATGCCGCTCCTTTATCAACTCGCACGGTTGCTAAGGCGCTCACGTCCAATCAACCGCCACATGGCGCCCAAGGCCGTAGGCTGTTAGGGCCCGCGGCGCTTTGCCCTCGCCCTTCCGCCTCCCTGCACGGCCAAGTCCGGGCGTGCCTTGGGCCCGGGGGCTACTGTCGGCATTCTGGGAACGGGGGTCCCCAGACTTGCCTGCCTGCGGCCTGCGGCGTGGCTCAAAGGGGGGCCTAGCATGGCCCATCTTCACCAACACAGACCCAAGACCCTCGCGGGGCAGACGACGTGGAGCTTCCTTAGGCATGGCCTCGTCAGGCTGGCTCGCGAGGAGGTGGAGATATCAAGGCGGGGTACCTCACGAGGTTCCCGTGACGGAAGCCATGACGACCAAAGGCGCCAGGCGGGTGCCAGCCCACGCAGCGTCCTCCTTTCCTCTTTGGTGCAAAGGGAGCAAGCGCAGCCGCGGAGTACCGAGGCATCAGGCAAAGGTTGCCATTTCGGTGCAACAAGACCAAGACCAGGAGGACTACGAGACGGAGGTCATTGTGGAGCCCAAGACGGCGTCACCACCAGAGCTTTGTGCAGGCAAAGACTACTTTTGTCAGGATAGCTAGTACTAGTTGTTCCCCTTCAAATTAGCCCGCCATTGCTGGCTCCCTTCCCGCTCGATATTTGGGAAGAGGACCAGGGCCTCTATAAATAGGACCAGCCACCCACAGAGTAGGAGGACGAGAAGAAGAGATCTGGTAGAACTCTAGCAGAGAGAAAGCAAGCAAGCAGAGAGAGAGAGAGAAGGGTGACTGAACTCCTCCCAGCAGTTCATCGCCCCAGCCAAGAGCAGACCCTCGTGAGGCTGTTATTCCTTGTATTGTTCATCATCATCAGCCCAAGAGGCAATCCACCACACCACACACTGGAGTAGGGTATTACACCACAATGGTGGCCCGAACCAGTATAAACCCTGTGTCATTCGTGTTGTTCTTTCCATTGCTTAGATTTTAGCGAGGCGGAGGGGTGCAGGTAGGTAGGAAGCGAAATCCCTGTGCGCACCCCAGTGTTCGAACCTCAAGGGTCTGCCGGAACCCGAAATCCAACACATATTTAGAGAGCAATTTTTATTGCTTTGCACCGATGACAACTTACTTGAAGGATCTTATTCAATCCATAGGTAGATATGGTGGACTCTCATGGCAAAACTGGTTTAAGGGTATTTGGAAGCACAAGTAGTATCTCTACTTGGTGCTGAGAATTTGGCTAGCATGAGAGGGAAAGGCAAGCTCAACATGTTGGATGATCCATGACAACATACTTTATCTCATATATAAGAAAACATAACCCATTACGTTGTCTTCCTTGTCCAACATCAACTCTTTAGCATGTCATATTTTGATGAGTGCTCCCAATCATAAAAGATGTCAATAATAGTATATTTATAAGTGAAACCTCTCTTTCCTTATTACTTCGTATTAATTGCAGCGATGACCAAAGCTATGTCTGCCAACTCCCAACAACTTTTAATCATCACACTCTTTCTATGTGAAGTCATTACTATCAATAAGATCAATATGAACTTTTGTTTCTTCTTATTCTTTTTCTCTTTTCTTTTATTCACCCAAGATCATAGCAAGAAAATCAAGCCCTTGACTCAACACTAATATTTATTATATAACTCACGGACTCGATTACATAGAAGGATAATAAAGCAAAAGTCACAACTAGATCATGCCATAAACTTTATTCTACTAGATCAAAATACTACTAATAGGATCGAACTAAGGAAAACGGTAAAGATAGGAGTTTTGTTTGTGATACGATACTGGGGCACCTCCCCCAAGCTTGGCAGTTGCCAAGGGGAGTGCACATACCCATGTTACTATATCTCCTTGGTTGGTGAAGAAGGTGGAGGTGTTGTTGATGATGCAGGCTTGTCATCCATCTTCCAAGGCATAGGTTCACCATCATAGAAGGATGACCGAGTCTCTGGAATCCTCGAATCTGCAGCCAAACTCATTCTTTTGAATCTATATTCATACTCACAGTTTTGGTTTTGCAGGTCATAGATTTGGGCTTGGAGGTGCTTGATCTTCTCATATAGCTTGAAGATGGCCTCCTCGGTGTTCTTGGCATCCGACTTATAGTTGTTAGTGAACTCCGCGAGCATCGTGTGGCTAGCGTTGATTCCACGCTCCACCATCCCCTGGCACTTGAAAATTTGTTGCTCCATTGCTTCAAGCCTCGTCTCCACGCTTCCGGTTCCCTTTGGTCCCTCAGCATCGCGGATGTGCAACAACCCATCACACATCTCAATGGTTTGAGGGTGTCGCAGCACCTCCGCAAGGTAAGGGTTGATGACCTTCTCGAAGAACTTGTCCTTGGAAGCACTTGGGGACATCATGATAATCTAGATCTGTCAAAAAAAACATCTCGAAACAAAAATAGGAGATTTTTGCGTGATACGGGAGTCAAAACCCCTGGGAGATTATATAATGAATTTTTACCGACCAAAATACGTATCGTGCAAGAAAACGAAGTCCGGAAGGAACATGAGGAGCTCACAAGGTAGGGGGACACGCCCTCCACCCTCGTGGGGCCCATGTGTCCTTCCCGGACTGCTACTTAATTTTCTATTTTTCTAAATATTCCAAAACGGAGAAATATTGCCTTAAAATTGTTTTGGAGTCGGTTTACTTACCGTACCACATACCTATTCCTTTTTGGAGTTTGAAACGTTCTGGAAAGAGTCCCTTATGTATTCCTCCAGGGTTACGGTTTCAATAATATTGGTTTCAACATTTATGGGATTACCTGAGATATAATGTTTAATTCTCTGACCGTTTACCACCTTTAGATTTGTGCCTTTGAAGTTGTTGATTTTTATGCCACCGGAACGATAGACCTCCTCGATAACATTGGGGCCTTCCCATTTAGAGAGAAGTTTACCTGCAAAAAATCTTAAACGAGAGTTGTATAGCAATACATAATCACCTACATTAAACTCATGCTTTTGTATCCTTTTGTCATGCCATCTTTTAACCTTTTCTTTAAACAACTTGGCATTTTCATAAGCTTGGGGTCTCCATTCATCAAGTGAGCTAATATCAAATAACCTCTTTTCACCGGCAAGTTTGAAATCATAATTGAGCTCTTTAATAGCCCAATATGTCTTATGTTCTAGTTCGAGAGGTAAGTGACATGCTTTTCCATATATCATTTTATACGGAGACATACCCATAGGATTTTTATATGCAGTTCTATAGGCCCATAATGCATCATCAAGTTTCTTGGACCAATTCTTTCTAGATCTATTGACAATCTTTTGCAAAATTAATTTGAGTTCTCTATTACTCAATTCTACTTGACCACTAGACTGTGGGTGATACAGAGATGCAATTCTATGATTGACGTCATATTTAGCAAGCATTTTACGGAAAGCACCATGAATAAAATGTGAACCACCATTAGTCATTAAATATCTAGGGACTCCAAACCTCAAAAAAATAACTTCCTTAAGCATTTTAATAGAAGTGTTATGATCAGCAGTACTAGTTGGAATGGCTTCTACCCACTTAGTAACGTAATCAACAGCAACTAAAATATGTGTATATCTATTAGAGGCAGGAAAAGGTCCCACATAATCAAAACCCCAAACATCAAATGGTTCAATAACAAGTGAATAATTCATAGGCATTTCTTGACGTCTACTAATATTACCAATTCTTTGACATTCATCACAAGATAGGACAAACTTACGGGCATCCTTGAAGGGAGTAGGCCAATAAAAACCGGATTGCAATACCTTATGTGCAGTTCTATCTCCCGCGTGGTGTCCTCCATAAGTTTCGGAGTGGCACTTGCGTAGGATCTATTCTTGTTCATGCTCAGGTACACAACGTCTAATAACACCATCTCCTCCTTCTTTATAAAGATGTGGGTCATCCCAAAAGTAATGTCTCAAATCATAGAAGAACTTTTTCTTTTGTTGGTATGTGAAGCTAGGTGGTATAAATTTAGCAACTATGTAATTAGCATAATCAGCATACCAAGGAGTACTATGAGAAGTACTTATGACATTTAATTGTTCATCAGGAAAGCTATCATCAATAGGTAGTGGGTCATCAAGAACATTCTCTAACCTAGATAAGTTGTCCGCAATGGGGTTCTCAGCTCCTTTTCTATCAACAATATGCAAATCAAATTCTTGTAACAAGAGAACCCATCTAATAAGTCTAGGTTTAGAATCTTTCTTCTCCATAAGATATTTAACAGTAGCATGATCAGTATGGATAGTTACTTTAGAATCAACAATATAAGGTCTGAACTTATCACAAGCAAATACAACTGCTAAAAGTTCTTTTTCAGTAGTAGCATAATTTCTTTGACCATTGTCTAGAGTCTTACTAGCATAATGGATAACATTTAGTTTCTTATCAACTCTTTGCCCTAGAACAACACCTACAGCATAATCGCTAGCATCACACATAATGTCAAAGGGTAAATTCCAATCAGGTGGCTGAACAATAGGTGTAGAGACTAATGCTTTCTTAAGTATTTCAAATGCCTCTACACAATCATCATCAAAGACAAATGGTATATCTTTTTGTAATAAATTAGTCAGAGGCCGAGAAATTTTTGAGAAGTCCTTAATGAACCTCCTATAAAATCCAGCGGCACCAAGGAAACTTCTTATACCTTTGATGTCCTTGGGACATGGCATCTTTTCAATAGCATCAACCTTGGTTTTATCAACTTCAATACCTCTTTCAGAAACTTTATGCCCCAAGACAATACCCTCATTAACCATAAAGTGGCACTTTTCCCAATTCAAGACAAGATTAGTTTCTTCACATCTCTGCAAAACTCGATCAAGATTGCTCAACCAATCATCAAAATAAGATCCATAGACGGAAAAGTCGTCCATGAAAACCTCACAAATCTTTTCACAAAAGTCAAAGAATATAGCCATCATGCATCTTTGAAAGGTAGCAGGTGCATTACATAAACCAAAAGGCATACGTCTATAAGCAAAAGTACCAAAAGGGCATGTAAAAGTAGTCTTTGATTGATCTTTAGCTGACACAGGTATTTGAGAGACACCAGAATAACCATCTAGAAAGCAATAATGTGTATGTTTGCATAATCTTTCTAGCATTTGATCGATAAAAGGTAAGGGGTAATGATCTTTCTTAGTAGCCTTATTTAATTTGCGGAAATCAATTACCATCCTATAACCTGTAATAATTCTTTGTGGAATCAATTCAACTTTATCATTAGGAACAACAGTAATACCTCCCTTCTTAGGGACACAATGAACAAGACTTACCCACTGACTATCAGCAACGGGATAAATTATACCTGCCTCCAAAAGCTTTAGTATTTCTTTTCTTACCACTTCTTTCATTTTAGGATTCAGACATCGTTGAGGATCACGAACTGGTTTGGCATCTGCTTCCAAATTTATTTTATGTTGACATAGAGTGGGACTAATGCCCTTAAGATCATCAAAAGTATATCCAATAGCAGCACGGTGCTTCTTCAGACTTTTCAATAATCTTTCTTCTTCATGCTCTGAAAGGTTAGCACTAATAATAACAGGATATATCTTCTTTTCATCAAGATATGCATATTTAAGATTATCAGGCAACAGTTTAAGCTCAAATACGGGATCACCCTTAGGTGGAGGAGGATCCCCTAGGATTTCAACAGGCAAATTTTGTTTCAGCATAGGTTCTTGTTTAAAAAATACTTCATCTATTTCCCTTCTTTCATTCATAAACATACCATTCTCATGGTCTAGCAAATATTGTTCTAAAGGATCACTAGGAGGTACGGCAATAGAAGCAAGACCAATAATTTCATCCTTACTAGGCCATTCTTCTTCACAGTGTTCTTTACTAAATTTAGAGAAAATAAATTCATGAGTCATATCATCCAAGCCAATAGTAACAACATTCTTTTCGCAGTCTATCCTAGCATTAACTGTATTCAAGAAGGGTCTACCAAATATAATGGGACAAAAGCTATCTTGTGGGGAACTAAGAACAAGAAAATCAGCACGATATTTAGTTTTCCCGCACAAGACTTCAACATCTCTAACAATTCCCGTTGCTGAAATAGTATCTCTATTAGCAAGTTTAATTATGTCATCAATATCTTCTAACTCAGCAGGTGCAATTTCATGCTTGATTTCTTTATACAAGTTATAAGGTATAACACTAGCACTAGCACCCATATCACATAAGCCATGATAACAATGATCTCATATTTTAACAGAAATAACAGGCACGCCTACCACATGTCTATGTTTATCTTTAACACAAGGTTTAGAAATTCTAGCAGCTTCACCGCAGAACTGAATAACATGCCCATCAATATTATCAGACAAGAGCTCTTTAACAATAGCAATATTAGGTTCAACTTTAACTTGCTCAGGAGGTGTATATGTTTTAATATTGCTTTTACAAACCACAGTTGAAGCTTTAGCATGATCCTTTATTCTAACAGGGAAAGGTGGTTTCTCAACATAAGAAGTAGGAACAATAGGATCATTATAAGTGATAGTCTTTTCTTCAACTTTAATAGGTGCAACTACTTTTACTTCTATGGGAGGATGATATTTAAACCACTTCTCCTTAGGGAGATCAACATAAGTAGCAAAAGATTCATAGAAAGAAGCTACTATCTCAGAATCAAGTCCATATTTAGTGCTAAACTTATGGAAAATATCGGTATCCATAAAAGATTTAACACAATCAAACTTAGGTGTCATACCTGACTCCTTACCATTGTCGAGGTCCCAATCTTCAGAGTTGCATTTAATTCTATCCAATAAATTCCATTTAAATCCAATAGTCTTCATCATAAAAGAGCCAGCACAAGAAGTATCAAGCATGGTGCGATTGTTATCAGAAAGCCGAGCATAAATTTTTTGAAGAATTGTTTCTCTTGGGAGCTCATGGTTGGGGCATGAATATAACATTGATTTAAGCCTCCCCCAAGCTTGAGTGATGCTTTCTTCTTCGCGAGGCCAAAAATTATATATATAATTACGATCACGATGAACAAGATGCATAGGGTAATACTTTTGATGAAATTCCAATTTCAATCTTCTATAATTCCATGATCTCGTATCATCACATAGCCTATACCATACCAATGCGTCTCCCTTCAAAAATAAAGGGAAGACCTTCTTCTTAGCAACATCATCGGGTATACCAATGCGTCTCACTTCAAAGATAAAGGTTCCGCCTCGTGGAGATGGAGTTTCATCTCGAAAGGTTGCTTCTTATTTTTTTCTCGATGAAAGACTTCATATAGGAGAAGATGGTCATCGAAGAGCCACTAGGGGGCCCACGAGGTAGGGGGGCGCCCTAGGCGGGGCCCACCCTCGTGAGCAGGGTGTGGGACCCCTGGTCTTCATCTTTGGCGAGGATTTTTCATTATTTATTATAAGGTATTCTGTGGAGATTTAGGACTTTTGGTGTTGTGCAGAATAGGTCTCTAATATTTGCTCCTTTTCCAGCCCAGAATTCCAGCTGCCGGCATTCTCCTCCTTATGTAAACCTTGTAAAATAAGAGAGAATAGCCATAAGTATTGTGACATAATGTGAAATAACAGCCCATAATGCAATAAATATCGATATAAAAGCATGATGCAAAATGGACGTATCATTATGCTAGTTGAGTAGTTGTGAACTTGAGAAATACTTGTGTTAAGGTTTGTGATTCCCGTAGCATGCACATATGGTGAACCGTTATGTGATGAAGTCGGAGCATGATTTATTTTTTGATTGTCTTCCTGATGAGTGGCGGTCGGGGACGAGCGATGGTCTTTTCCTACCAATCTATCCCCCTAGGAGCATGCACATAATACTTTGCTTTGATAACTTGTAGATTTTTGCAATAAGTATATGAGTTCTTTATGACTAATGTTGACTCCATGGATTATACACACTTTTCTTCCTTCCACCATTGCTAGCCTCTCTAATACTGCGCACCTTTCGCCGGTATCATACACCCACCATATACCTTCCTCAAAACAGCCACCATACCTACCCATTATGGCATTTCCATAGCCATTCCAAGATATATTGCCATGCAGCTTTCCACCATTCCGTTTATTATGACACACTCCATCATTGGCATATTGCTTAGCATGATCATGTAGTTGACATCGTATTTGTGGCAAAGCCACCATTCATAATTCTTTCATACATGTCACTCTTGATTCATTGCATATCCCGGTACACCACCGGAGGCATTCATATAGATTCATATTTTGTTCTAAGTATCGAGTTGTAATTGTTGAGTTGTAAGAAAATAAAAGTGTGATGATCATCATTATTAGAGCATTGTCCCAGTGGGGAAAGGATGATGGAGACTATGATTCCCCCACAAGTTGGGATGAGACTCCGGACGAAAAATAAAAGGAAAGAAAAGAGGCCATAAAAAGAGAGAAAGGCCCAAACAAAAAAATGAGAGAAAAAGAGAGAAGGGACGATGTTACTATCCTTTTACCACACTTGTGCTTCAAAGTAGCACCAAGATATTCATGATAGAGAGTCTCCTATGTTATCACTTTCATAGACTAGTGGGAATTTTTCATTATAGAACTTGGCTTGTATATTCCAATGATGGGCTTCCTCAAATTGCCCTAGGTATTCATGAGCAAGAAAGTTGGATGCACACCCATTTAGTTTCTTTTGTTGAGATTTTATATACTTATAGGTCTAGTGCATCCGTTGCATGGCAATCCCTACTCACTCACATTGATATCTATTGATGGGCATCTCCATAGCCCGTTGATACGCCTAGTTGATGTGAGACTATCTTCTCCCTTTTTGTCTTCTCCACAACCACCATTCTATTCCACTTATAGTGCTATATCCATGGCTCACGCTCATGTATTGCGTGAAGATTGAAAAAGTTTGAGAATGTAAAAAGTGTGAAACTATTGCTTGGCTTGTCATCGGGGTTGTGCATGATTTAAATACTTTGTGTGATGAAGATAGAGCATATCCAGACTATATGATTTTGTAGGGATAACTTTCTTTCACTACAAAAAAATACACTTCCGTGATGATACGTGTTTGTCACAGTAGGTTGCCTTTTTGTCATGCATGTACATCCATGACAAATTTATGACAGAATCAAGATAGTCATACCCGTGCTGTCGTAGAAGTGTTCCATGACATTACCAAATTTATCATCACGGAAGTGTCCACTTCCATGATAAGAAATCATGCGTCACAGAAGTGCTTTCGTCAAGGGTGACCGACATGTGGCATCCACCGTAACGGAACGCCGTTAAGCTATCGGGTCGAGTTTTGGATCCGATAACCCGTTAACAGCCCCGACCAATGGGGATTTTCCACGTGTAAAATCATCATTGGCTAGAGGAAACACATGTCGGCTCATCATCGGGACAGATGTCATCCACTCACTGGATAGAATGCACCTATGATACGTTGACACGTGGCACGACCCAACAAGTTTAAATGGGCCGGCCCAACTAAAGGCCCACAACATTTTGTGAACCATAATGGGCCGGCCCAGCTAAAGGCCCACGAGATTTTGCGAACCATAATGGGCTGGCCCAGCTAAAGGCCCACAAGATTTCATGGGCCATAATGGGCCGGCCTAGGTAAAGGCCCACAAGATTTTTGTGTGCCATAATAGGCCGGCCCAGGTAAAGGCCCACAAAATTCTTGCGGATCATAATGGGCCGACCCAGCTAAAGGCCCACGAGATTTCACCGACATTAATGGGCCGGCCCAGCTGTAGGCCCACAAGATTTTGTGGACCCTAGTAGGCCGACCCATTAACTGGCTGCCATGTTTTGGGCCAAAAGCCGGCCCATATTTGATCCGGTCTATTAATGGCCTGCCACGCTCCGGGTCTAATAGTGGCCCATATGAGATCCGGCCCGTTAAAAGCCTACCACGTTCTGGGCCAAATTATGGCCCAGATCAGGTTCGGCCCTTTAAGAGGTTTTGGGCCTAACTATGGCCCATATCAAATTTGACCCGTCAACTGGACACTATGCTTTTGGGCCCACTTGCTAAAGGCCCACTTAGTAATTCAACCTGATATTAGTTTTGGCCTGTTAAGAGCCCGTTTAACATTTCGGCCCTATATTAATTTCAGCCTGTTAAAAGCCTGTCATATAGTTGGGCCTAACTACGGCCCGGTTTGCATCCGGCCTGCTCACAGCCGATATCTGATTGGGCCAAACAAGGACCGAGACAATTTTTCGGCCTGTTAAAAGCCCGTGATTTGATTCGCACAATCATGGGTCGGGGTTCATTTCGGGCTGCTGCCGGCCCGTGAGCTGATCGACCCGTTTCAGGCCCAACCTACATCGTGATTGCATGACGGCCCGATTATGTACCGTAATTTTACGGTTTGGCCAGTTTACTGCGAAGACATGATATATATACAGTAAAATAGCTGCATGATCGTGAATAAGAAAAAACCTATACTATACAATAAAGAAATTACGACATATTACATCCACTGGGCATCAAAGTCCGCCACTATGATAATAAATCACAAGCAGACAGCAGATTACATACACTGGGCATCAAAGATCGCCACTAGTGCAAATAAACACGCCGACAAAATAATATACAAAACCGACAGCACTTCAATAGAGTTCAAGAAAGGTTAGCCCTGCTGGGGAGCTGTAGCGCAAGCAGCTGAGAAAGATGATGAGATTGCGCTTGTTCAACACTTATATCTTCCTCACTCTGAAAGATAAACAAGCAGACAGATGATAGGTTTTGCACATAGAAGTATCAGTGCTGACAATTCATCATATTTCTTACTGACGAATAAAAGTGACACAGTTTAAATTTGCATTAACACAATATGGTATTGTTCAGGTCAAGACATGGCTGGAAATGATATTGTGAAGGAGTTGGCAGCTTCACGACACCATTGGATTACAGATCAAGAACTCATAAGTATCAATGGTTAGTGTGCTGTCAATTTATACCATTTCAGATTGGCAAATAAAGAGATGGTTTAAATAATATTAGAATGATATGACATTGTTCATAGTTAAGACATTGCAGAATATGACATTGTGCTATGGTGGGTAGGTTCACCACACCATTGGATTACGGATGAAGAACAGAAGCATACATGCAATGCAAAAGAAGATCACTTGCTCTGTATAGTTTAATTTACATGGTATGAAGAAGGAAGTTGGTTTTACAACTGAAAACTTAAATTGAGAAAGGAAAAAAATGTTTATGAACTACCTAATAAACTTTAAACAAGCAATTTGATGCAAACACCAAAAATAAACAGTTGTTGCAGTCATGCCTAACCAAATATATACAACAAAGTTTGAAGGCTTGAGATGGACAAACTTACATTATTGGTGAAGACAGGCTCTATAAAGGCCTTGTCCATCCTGATGGGGGGGCAATTCAAGAAGTTTACCATATAATCTTCTTCAAAAGCATTGCCTTTATTCTACATTTTGTTAAGAGTAAATATAGATGTGATAATATACGAAAAAATGGAGAATATTTAAGATAAGATGAAGAGTGATGCTACATAACCAAGTAGCTATAAATGTAAGTGCAGCGATACAGGTAAAAGGTACAACTAAGAGCAATGCACAACTAAACTTCTTCAGTACCAACCTTATGGTAAGAGTAAATATAGATCTGATGTGTAGAAAATGGAGGGCAAAGGAAAATAAGCTGCAGAGTGATGGTACATGAACAACTACCTGTCATTATAAGTACACTGATAAAGGACATCATGTACTTACAAGAACAATGCAGAGCTAAAAAAACATTGGCATTGGAATATTCTACACTAATGTAACTATTCATATAGATCAGATAATTTGGAGCGAACAATTGATAAGCAAGCTATCATGCATACTGCTGTCACATAATGAACTAGGTATGTATGCAAGTACAGTGATATAGGACAACAGTTACTAACAAGAGCAAAGTAGAGGGCAACATATTTGCGATATCCTGTCGTTCTTGTCAAACCGGAATTCTTCTTCGAGCAGATTTCCTGCAAAAAAGATCCGTAAGGCACATGCGAAAAAGTAGAAGTACAAATTGTCATGTGATTTCATAGACAGTACCTCATCCTGGGAACGAGACCAGTGCATAAAAAGGTTTTTCCATTCAATGTCTTCTAAATTTAGCACAGGAGACTTCACCGGAAATTCGTTTATAGACTTGCCATCAAAGTGTGATTTCCTCAGGTAACACCGATACTACTGCAATGCTTCCTTGAAAAGCAGAAGCAAGCTTTGCTCGTCATGACTATCCAGATTGACCCTCGCCTAGTTACAACAATGTAATGTAAATCATTCATGTGTTCAATCAGCAGAAAACAGGAAAATAATAACCATGAATAATAGCACTTACATGTAAGTTGGATAGGAAGATGTGAAAATGGTGTTTGTCTTCACAATAATATTCCCATGATGGGAATATATGCACGTAGTCCCTAACAACATTGAAAGCATTGTCTTTTAAACTAGGAATAAATGGAGTGGGGTTCCAATCTACAGGAATTGGCCGTCTCTGCAGTTGGGATAGGTCTTCGGCCAGTGGACTTGCTGTACTTTTTGCTGGAGTGGGATATTTCTATGGTACAGCTAGTGCTATGGCAAATGAAATCGGTATACCTTTTGCTGGAGTGCAGGTCCTGTGTGGTGGGGCTAGTGGTGTGGCCAGTGAAGTATGGGTACAGTCTGCTGGAGTCGGTCCTACGGTTTGTGTCACTGGTTGTACAACCAATATAAGTGGGGTGCTGTCTGATTTCTCTGGCACCACCACGTTTTTCAAGGACTTTGTTGGTGCTCCTTCAGGTTCGGCAATCACCCTCTTCCCTTTTGATGTCTGATGCACAAGAACAGCATTTGAGTGGAAAAACATGGTATGATGACAGATGGAATATGTATTGATGATGGATGGGCATGGCATCTCGACATATATGATGAGTAAACTAAGCAGATGGCGGTGCAACAAAGTAGAAGAAATGCAAGATAACATATGCAAGATACCCGCAATCAATAAAACATTGCCAAATTAGAACAGGCACCTTGATGGGTGAACAGGATAGGCCATCTGCCTTTAACTCCTCGAGGTTAGAATAGTCATTAGGATGATATTCTGAACAAGAATCAACAGGTGGGGAGTGTATGAGTTTCATTGCAGCCATAATGGCACTCAATGCCTTGGTGCTAATTTTGTAAGTCATTGCAGTGTTTAGCTTCAAGAGTGGACTGCTGCTAGTGCAACACAAAGCAGCTACACAGATCATAGTGTAGATATAACGGGAAAACCTTAAGCATCAGAGTAAAATCAGCAAAGTGGAACTTGCTGGAATATATGTGCTCGTATTGCCGGTACGGCTAGAAAGGCTTTGGATACCAGCTCTCTTCAATTGAAGGTGCGGTACTGTTAATATCAATGTAACTCTCAAAGGCGGCACAGCTCCCCGCATTTCCTTGCTATTCTTATAGGATTCAAGTGGGCAGGCCACTACAAATCCTATTCCTATGTTTACAAGATCCTACGAATCAAAGAGGCTCAAAGTGTCCATCACAACCGACCGTATAGACCTCTACACTGCAAATGTCCCTGCTCATCTTTAGTACAAGGAACATACTGTACTACTATCATACTCCCTCCGTTCCAAGATATAAGTCTTGGTAGAGATTTCCACTATGGATCACATACAGATGTATCCAGGTACATTTTAGAGTGTAGATTCACTCATTTTGCTCCATATGTAGTCCATGGTGGAATCTATACAAAGACTTGTATTTAGGAACAGAGAGAGTACATATTAAAGAAGAACGGAAGAGGAACATGGTAAAGAAGAGCAAGCAGATTTTGGATAATAAAATGTTAGTGGCGCAGTGCCCACACATGATGAACCAGAGCGCATTAAGAATGCAGCTCCTAGCTGTCTCTCGACCATTTTCAGGCGGTTGGATGAAGATCCTACGTCTCCTAACCCTTCTTCTTCCTCGTCTCTGATTCTTCCCATACAGAACACCGCATGGTTCGCCGGCCGGACCACCGGCTCCCACCGCATGTGTTCCTCCCCCACCCCCACCCCCACCCCCACCCCCACCCCACCCCCACCCGCGTCGAGTTTTCTTCATTCAGCGAGGCCCCACAACCACCCGAGCCCATTCGATCGCACTGGCGAACTTCGGCGAGCTCTGAAAAATCGACTGACCCAATTTTGAAATTTAGTCTACTATGATTTAACTAGTGTGGAATATAAAAGGGGAAAACCATAAGCATTGCGAGTATGGTGTTGAGCATACCATGGCGGATCTGAAGGTGCAAACCGGACAAAGGCAACTTCGCAACCAAGACAAGAAATCAGAGTAAACCAGTGGTGATCTATTTTCTTGCTGCGATAAATAAGTTGAGTAGATACGAAAGAGTACCGCCTCTGGTGCGGCGCCATGTAGGCATCTGCTGAGAATTTGACGGTGCTGCAGTAGCAATGGCTGTCAGCAGCGTGGAAGCAGATCTAGGAGGGTAGACGGTGGCGGTGGGGCGCGGTGGACGAGACGGTCGTAGGAGCGGCGCCGGCAAGGTGGACGACGGCGGGGATGAAGCGAGAGGACGGGATGAAAGGATCCCAGTCCGAAGCCGTGGATGAGAGAGGTCGATCTCTTGTAATGGACGGCGGCGGCGGGGTATCAGCTCCACCAGCGGCGGACGGAGGAGGGTGGGGTGGAGAGAGTGTTTTGGCGCCCACGGAGTACGAATGGGGAAAAGGGAGGTAGAGAGGAAGGGGAACCATGTACTCAGGGTGCGCTTGTCTCAAATGCGAGGAAATTTACAAACTTAGCCCCTGTTTCAAATTTCTACTACATCACAGCAACACTAGTCGGTCGGGGATAGGACGGTAATCTCGCATACACCGAATATTTGCCGACGAGAGTTTGTTTTTGGCGCCCACCACGTATGAATATGAATCGGGGAGGGAGTCGATTTCGGCCGAGGTCACACTGTGTTTTGGCGCCCATCGTGTATGAATCCGGGTGAGAGGCGGTTACGTCACATTTGGGTGAAATTACAAACCTACCCCTATCGAAACCTATAGAAATCCAGCATATAGGCTTTGCGTGGCAGGGATAGGTAGCAGTGATTTCCATCTCGCAGATTTTGGTTCCGGGCGGTTACTGCGACTTTCCCCACTTCGTTCGAATTTTGCAGAGTGCACGTTTACCGTGCCAACTCAATTCGAATCCCGTTTGTATTATATTTTTTTGGACGGGATCCATTTTCAATTGGAATTACATTCTATATACATCATTTTTTTGTATATATACTTTCAAAAGCACAACACCATTTATACATAAATATGGTTTACATATGGCATGATCTCAGATTCATAAGGTTGTATCCATCAATTTGGATTTTCAAATATTTGAAACCACTTTATGTTGAAATCCAATGTATGCATTCCTCGCTAATTGTCTCCAATTAATGTGTGTTTCATGCGGGTTCTTTTACTTCTCAAACATGTATAATGTGTTTCACACTTGCAAAATATAGTGTAATCCCGTTTAGACATTAATTGCATATAAACCATGCATTGTTTGTAATTGAAGAATCTATGGATCACCAATATTGATAAACTATATAACATTACACGTGTGCCCAAATTCAAATGAATATGCATGTTTGATACACCAATTTGCGTTATGATATTATCGATGTCGTGATCTCCAGTTTAAATATTTGAATCCCCTTTAATCCAGATATTTGTCTCATATAGCTATCACTCATGCTTATATAGGACTATCTCTCTGGACCTATACGCGTTCATCGTCTCTTAGGTATCTCTCGTGCTACCTGTATGTTGACAATGATCTTTTATCTTCGTAACACACTAACGGTACTCTCTCCCTCGACCTTCTTCACTCTATCTCTCTCTAAGTATATCTCGCTCCCTGCTATGTGTCTCTAACTATGATTCTCCATGTGGAATCTCTTTCTCTCACACAAACACAAAACTTTGTCTCCCGGGGTCTCATTTCTCTCTACTATTCCCATGTGTGCCACTCGCACACCCCTCATACAGAGATGTCTTTCGCTCCATAGATATGAGAACCTATGACTCTTCCTCATCAATATCTCTTTCTCACACACAAACACAAACTCTATCTCCCAGAGTCTCATATTTCTCCATTGTTCTCTTGTATGTCGCTCACACACACCCTCTCTCCCTAGAGATATCTTGTGTTCCCTCATATGTCTCTCTAGCTATCACTCTTGTTGTGAAATATCTTTCTCTCTCGCAGACACAAAACTCCGTCTCTCTGGATCTAATTTCTCTCTGATATCTGTTTATATGTGACTCACAGTCACCCTCTCTCTATCTCTCTCACAACCACACACATAAACCAGCCTTCTGATCCACTCGACTCCTATATCTAACACACACTAGCTAGCATCTTTATCTTTCTATTTATCTGTTTCTCCATCAACCTTCTTTCTCGCCCTCACTCTTGATTCCTATCATGCACACTACATATGTTTATCTCTACATGCAGTCAAGTGCCCTCTCACACACATATATAACTTCACCCTTTGAACCACCCGACGGTCATCGCCAACACCCAAACTAGCGGATGTCCCTCTAGCTAGCATCTCCATCTCTGTATCTATTTGTAGTTTCTCTGTCAACATTTCTTTCTCGCACGGAGTCTTGCTTCCTATCACCCAGACTATATATGTCTCTCCATACATATGCATTTATAGGTTGGTCTCTTTTGCACAATCGTTGCGCCTTACTCCCTCTGCTCGCCATAGATGCATGCTCCAGCCCACGCCACTATCTCTTGAAGACAAAAACACATGCTCAATTCTCGGGACTTCTTCCATGCATTCTCACATGCATGCATATTGTCATACCGATCCGACTCTCCCATGTCGTTGATCTTATGACTTATGTCTTCTTTCTTTTATCTCGATCATGCGCGCGTGCACACACACACATCCCACATGTACATGTATACCTCTCACACATGCATGTTCAAGGTCTCTATGTCTCCATACGTAGTTAATTACCCTCAATCCTAACGCCACATCGAATCATTCTCCTCTTTTGTGCACATAACTTCCGCCTAGATGGGTAAAACACACACTCACACTTAACAATCTCCTTCTAACTACCCCCCGCCTCTCACTCTTCCCCTATATCCCCGAAACCAATAAGACCATCCCTTAGTTTAATTCCCGCCTACATGCACCATCGATATATAGTAGTCTTCCTCGGTGTCTCTCGAACAAACACGTTCTCTCGAAGTCGACTCCTCTCATGCATATAGGTCCTAATGCGTTTTTCGAGGCTAACTTTGACCAAACGTTAGAGCAATAATATATGACATGCAACTTACACAAAGCATACCTTCAATTTTGTATGTCAAAGGAGCTTCCAATAATATAATTTGCATAGTATACATCTCATGTGCTATTAATCTTGTCAATAGTCAAAGACTGTCTTGAAAAACACATTAGGCCGTATATAGATGGAAGGAGGGAGTAGGTCCCATGCAAAAAATGAGAATAAAATTCAAACATCTGGGCATCGTAGCTCGGTCGATAACATTGAGAAACTTGGTTTTAAAATCATGAAACTTGGCATGGTGTCATGTCATGGTAGTACCATGCCGTGGTAAAAAAATGGCCGAATAGGAACAAATTTTGGTATAAGCTTCTTGCAAATCGGAACTTCTCTCAAGAAGGCTTGTGGTTCTGGGAGGGAACGTGTCACCTTTGTGTGAATAATTCAAATTTGAAATACAAGTACATGTTCCAGTGCACCAAAGTTGGTTGAAAAATCACATGTGTGTCCTTGGGTAAATTTCTAGGTTCCATGCAAGAAATGGGAATGAAATTCAAAATTCTAGGCGCCGTGGCTGGGTTGGAAACATTGAGAAACTTAGTTTTTTAATTCCTGTAAATCCAAAACATGCATGAAAATAATGAAACTTGGCTTGGTGCCATGACATGGCACCAACATGTTGTGGTAAATTTGCAGTCCGATTTGCGAAGGTGCACACATTAACAATCAACAAAGTCATTTTGGAAGAAGTGTTGTCACGTTACAATCGGAAACACAAGTATTATTGAAACCATGGGCGTGTTGGGGAACGTTGCAGAAAATTAAAATTTTTCCTACGGTTTCACCAAGATCCATCTATGAGTTCTTCTAAGCAACGAGTCAAGGGAGAGAGTTAGCATCTACATACCACTTGTAGATCGTGTGCGGAAGCTTGCAAGGTGATGATGTAGTCGTACTCGACGTGATTCGAATCACCGATGACCAAGTGCTGAACGGACAGCACCTCCGCGTTCAACACACGTACGGGACGGGAGACGTCTCCTCCTTCTTGATCCAGCAAGGGGGAAGGAGAGGTTGAGGAAGACAGCTCCACCGGCAGCACGACGGCGTGGTGATGGTGGAGAGGCAGTACTCCGACAGGGCTTCGCCAAGCACACAACGGAGGAGGAGAGGTGTTGGGGAGGGGAGGGCTGCGCCTTGGAGGGTGGTGCGGCTGCCCTCCCCTCACCCCTCTATTTATAGGGGGAAGGGAGAAGGGGGACGGCCCCCTAGAACCCATCTAGGGGGGGGGTGCGGCGGCCTAGGGGAGAGGGGAGAGGGTGGCTTGCCCCCCAAGCCAAGGGGGGCGCCCCCTCTAGGGTTCCCCCCTCAACCCTAGGCACATGGGCCCAAGGGAGGGGGTGCGGCCAGCCCACCAGGGGCTGGCTCCCTGCCCCACGCAGCCCATGTGGCCCCCCGGGAGGGGTGGCCCCTCCCGGTGGACCCCCGGAACTCTTCCGGTGGCCCCGGTACAATACCGGTATGACCCCGAAACTTCCCGGTGTCTGTTTGACAACTTCCCATATATAAATCTTTACCTCCGGACCCTTCCGGAGCTCCTTGTGACGTCCAGGATCCCATCCGGGACTCCGAACAACATTCGGCAGTCACATACTAGTCTTCCTAATAACCCTAGCGTCACCGAACCTTAAGTGTGTAGACCCTACGGGTTCGGGAGACATGCAGACATGACCGAGACGCTCTCATTCAATAACCAACAGCGGGATCTGGATACCCATGATGGCTCCCACATGCTCCTCGATGTTGTCATCGGATGAACCACGATGTCGAGGATTCGATCAAACCATGTATGCAATTCCCTTTGTCAATCGGTATGTTACTTGCCTGAGACTCGATCGTCGGTATCCCAATACCTTGTTCAATCTCGTTACCGGCAAGTCACTTTACTCATACCGTAATGCATGATCCCGTGTCCAACACCTTGGTCACATTGAGCTCATTATGATGATGCATTACCGAGTGGGCCCAGAGATACCTCTCCGTCATACGGAGTGACAAATCCCAGTCTCGATCCGTGTCAACCCAACAGATACTTTCGGAGATACCTGTAATGCACCTTTATAGTCACCCAGTTACGTTGTGACATTTGATACACCCAAGGCACTCTTACGGTATCCGGGAGTTACACACGATCTCATGGTCGAAGGAAGAGATACTTGACACTGGCAAAGCTCTAGCAAAACGAACTACACGATCTTTTATGCTATGCTTAGGATTGGGTCTTGTCCATCACATCATTCTCCTAATGATGTGATCCCGTTATCAACGACATTCAATGTCCATAGTCAGGAAACCATGACTATCTGTTGATCACAACGAGCTAGTCAACTAGAGGCTCACCAGGGACATATTGTGGTCTAAGTATTCACACGTGTATTACGATTTCCGGATAATACAGTTATAGCATGAATAAAAGACATTTATCATGAACATTGAAATATAATAATACTTTTATTATTGCCTCTAGGGCATATTTCCAACTGTCTCCCACTTGCACTAGAGTCACCAATCTAGTTACATTGTGATGAATCGAACACCCATAGAGTTCTGGTGTTGATCATGTTTTGCACGCGAGAGAGGTTTAGTCAGCGGATCTGCGACATTCAGATCCGTGTGCACTTTGCAAATCTCTATGTCTCCATCTTGAACATTTTCACGGATGGAGTTGAAACGACGCTTGATGTGCCTGGTCTTCTTGTGAAACCTGGGCTCCTTGGCGAGGGCAATAGCTCCAGTGTTGTCACAGAAGAGTTTGATCGGCCCCGACGCATTGGGTATGACTCCTAGGTCGGTGATGAACTCCTTCACCCAAATCGCTTCATGCGCTGCCTCCGAGGCTGCCATGTACTCCGCTTCACACGTAGATCCCGCCACGACGCTCTGCTTGCAGCTGCACCAGCTTACTGCTCCACCATTCAACATATACACGTATCCGGTTTGTGACTTAGAGTCATCCAGATCTGAGTCGAAGCTAGCATCGACGTAACCCTTTACGACGAGCTCTTCGTCTCTTCCATAAACGAGAAACATGTCCTTCGTCCTTTTCAGGTACTTCAGGATATTCTTGACTATTGTCCAGTGTTCCTTGCCGGGATTACTTTGGTATCTTGCTACCAAACTTACGGCAAGGTTTACATCGGGTCTGGTACACAGCATGGCATACATAATAGATCCTATGGCTGAAGCATAGGGGATGACACTCATCTCTTCTTTATCTTTTGCCGTGGTCGGTGACTGAGCCGAGCTCAATCTCACACCTTGTAACATAGGCAAGAACCCCTTCTTGGACTGATCCATTTTGAACCTCTTCAAAATCTTATCAAGGTATGTGCTTTGTGAAACACCTATGAGGCGTCTCGATCTATCTCTATAGATCTTGATCCCTAATATATAAGCAGCTTCTCCAAGGTCCTTCATTGAAAAACACTTATTCAAGTAGGCCTTAATGCTGTCCAGAAATTCTATATTATTTCCCATCAAGAGTATGTCATCTACATATAATATGAGAAATGCTACAGAGCTCCCACTCACTTTCTTGTAAACGCAGGCTTCTCCATAAGTCTGCATAAACCCAAGCGCTTTGATCATCTCATCAAAGCGAATGTTCCAACTCCGAGATGCTTGCACCAGTCCATAAATGGATCGCTGGAGCTTGCATACTTTGTTAGCGTTCCGAGGATCGACAAAACCTTCCGGCTGCATCATATACAGTTCTTCCTTAAGATGCCCGTTAAGGAATGCCGTTTTGACGTCCATTTGCCATATCTCATAATCATAGTATGCGGCAATTGCTAACATGATTCGGACGGACTTCAGCTTCGCTACGGGAGAGAAAGTCTCGTCGTAGTCAATCCCTTGAACTTGTCGATAACCCTTAGCGACAAGTCGAGCCTTATAGATTGTAACATTACCATCCGCGTCCGTCTTCTTCTTAAAGATCCATTTGTTTTCTATCGCTCGCCGATCATCGGGCAAGTCTGTCAAAGTCCATACTTTGTTTTCATACATGGATTCTATCTCGGATTTCATGGCTTCAAGCCATTTGTTGGAATCTGGGCCCGCCATCGCTTCTTCATAGTTCGAAGGTTCATTGTTGTCTAACAACATGATTTCCAGGACAGGGTTGCCGTACCACTCTGGTGCGGAACGTGTCCTTGTGGACCTACGAAGTTCAGCAGTAACTTGATCCGAAGTACCTTGATCATCATCATTGTTTTTCTCTTCAGTTGGTGTGGGCATCACAGGAACGGTTTCCTGCGCTGCGCCACTTTCCCGCTCAAGAGGTAGTACTTCATCGAGTTCTACTTTCCTCCCACTTACTTCTTTCGAGAGAAACTCTTTTTCCAGAAAGCATCCGTTCTTGGCAACAAAGATCTTGCCTTCGGATCTTAAGTAGAAGGTATACCCGATAGTTTCCTTAGGGTATCCTATGAATACGCATTTTTCCGACTTGGGTTCGAGCTTTTCAGGTTGAAGTTTCTTGGCATAAGCATCGCATCCCCAAACTTTTAGAAACGACAGCTTAGGTTTCTTTCCAAACCATAATTCATACGGTGTCGTCTCAACGGATTTAGACGGTGCCCTATTTAAAGTGAATGTAGCTGTCTCTAGAGCGTATCCCCAAAATGATAGCGGTAAATCGGTAAGAGACATCATAGACTGCACCATATCCAATAGGGTGCGATTACGACGTTCGGACACACCGTTTCGCTGAGGTGTTCCAGGCGGCGTGAGCTGTGAAACGATTCCACATTTCCTTAAGTGTGTACCAAATTCGTGACTTAAGTATTCTCCTCCACGATCTGATCATAAGAATTTTATCTTTCGGTCACGTTGATTCTCTACCTCATTCTGAAATTCCTTGAACTTTTCAAAGGTCTCAGACTTGTGTTTCATTAAGTAGACATACCCATATCTACTCAAGTCATCTGTGAGAGTGAGAACATAACGATATCCTCCGCGAGCCTCAACGCTCATTGGACCGCACACATCGGTATGTATGATTTCCAACAAGTTGGTTGCTCGCTCCATTGTTCCGGAGAACGGAGTCTTGGTCATTTTGCCCAAAAGGCATGGTTCGCACGTGTCAAACGATTCATAATCAATAGACTCTAAAAGTCCATCGGCATGGAGCTTCTTCATGCGCTTGACACCAATGTGACCAAGGCGGCAGTGCCACAAGTATGTGGGACTATCGTTATCAACTTTAAATCTTTTGGCATCTACACTATGAACATGTGTAATATTACGCTCGAGATTCATTAAGAATAAACCATTGACCATCGGAGCATGACCATAAAACATATCTCTCATATAAATTGAACAACCATTATTCTCAGACTTAAATGAGTAGCCATCTCGTATTAAACGAGATCCAGATACAATGTTCATGCTCAAACTTGGCACTAAATAACAATTATTAAGGTTCAAAACTAATCCCGTAGGTAAATGTAGAGGCAGCGTGCCGACGGCGATCACATCGACTCTGGAACCATTCCCGACGCGCATCGTCACCTCGTCCTTTGCCAGTCTCCATTTATTCCGCAGCTCCTGCTGTGAGTTACAAATATGAGCAACGGCACCGGTATCAAATACCCAGGAGTTACTACGAGTACTGGTAAGGTACACATCAATCACATGTATATCAAATATACCTTTGGTGTTGCCGGCCTTCTTATCCGCTAAGTATTTGGGGCAGTTCCGCTTCCAGTGACCCTTCCCCTTGCAATAAAAGCACTCAGTCTCAGGCTTGGGTCCATTCTTTGACTTCTTCCCGGTAACTGGCTTACCAGGCGCGGCAACATCTTTGCCGTCCTTCTTGAAGTTCTTCTTACCCTTGCCCTTCTTGAACTTAGTGGTCTTATTGACCATCAACACTTGATGTTCTTTCTTGATTTCAGCCTCTGCTGACTTCAGCATCGAGAACACTTCAGGAATTGTCTTTTCCATCCCCTGCATGTTGTAGTTCATCACAAAGCTCTTGTAGCTTGGTGGGAGCGACTGGAGGATTCTGTCAATGACCGCCTCATCTGGGAGGTTAATGTTCAGCTGGGTCATACGGTTGTGCAACCCAGACATCTTCAGGATGTGCTCACTGACAGAACTGTTTTCCTCCATCTTACAACTGTAGAACTTGTCGGAGACATCATATCTCTTGACCCGGGCATGAGCTTGAAAAACTAGTTTTAGCTCTTCGAACATCTCATATGCTCCGTGGTGCTCAAAACGCTTTTGGAGCCCCGATTCTAAGCTGTAAAGCATGCCGCACTGAACGAGGGAGTAATCATCAGCACGAGACTGCCAAGCATTCATAATGTCTTGGTTCTCTGGGACGGGAGCGTCACCTAGCGGTCCTTCTAGGACATATTGTTTCCTGGCAGCTATGAGGATGATCCTAAGGTTCCGGACCCAGTCCGTATAGTTGCTGCCATCATCTTTCAGCTTGGTTTTCTCTAGGAACGCGTTGAAGTTCATGTTGACATTAGCGTTGGCCATTGATCTACAAGACATATTTGCAAAGGTTTTAGACTAAGTTCATGATAATAAAGTTCTAATCAAATTATGAACTCCCACTTAGATTAGACATCCCTCTAGTCATCTAAGTGTTACACGATCCGAGTCGACTAGCCCGTGTCCGATCATCACGTGAGACGGACTAGTCACCGTCGGTGAACATTCTCATGTTGATCGTATCTTCCATACGATTCGTGTTCGACCTTTTGGTCTCCGTGTTCCGAGGCCATGTCTGCACATGCTAGGCTCGTCAAGTTAACCCTAAGTGTTTTCGCTGTGTAAAACTGTCTTACACCCGTTGTATGTGAACGTAAGAATCCATCACACCCGATCATCACGTGGTGCTTAGAAACTGTAGCAACGGTGCACAGTTAGGGGAGAACACTTCTTGAAATTTTATAAGGGATCATCTTATTTACTACCGTCGTCCTAAGTAAACAAGATGCATAATACATAATAAACATCACATGCAATTATATAGTTGTGACATGATATGGCCAATATCATATAGCTCCATTGATCTTCATCTTCGGGGCTCCATGATCATCTTGTCACCGGCTTGACACCATTATCTCCATCATCATGATCTCCATCATCGTGTCTTCATGAAGTTGTCACGCCAACGACTACTTCTACTTCTATGACTAACGTTTAGCAATAAAGTAAAGTAGTTTACATGGCGTTATTCAATGACACGCAGGTCATACAAAAAATAAAGACAACTCCTATGGCTCCTGCCGGTTGTCATACTCATCGACATGCAAGTCGTGAATCCTATTACAAAGAACATGATCTCATACATCACAATTCATCATTCATCACAACTTCTGGCCATATCACATCACATGATCAATCGCTGCAAAAACAAGTTAGATGTCCTCTAATTGTTGTTGCATCTTTTACGTGGCTGCAATTGGGTTCTAGCAAGAACGTTTTCTTACCTACGAATCACCACAACGTGATTTTATCAACTTCTATTTACCCTTCATAAGGGCCCTGTTCATCGATTCCGCTCCAACTAAAGTGGGAGAGACAGACACCCGCCAGCCACCTTATGCAACTAGTGCATGTCAGTCGGTGGAACCGGTCTCACGTAAGCGTACGTGTAAGGTTGGTCCGGGCCGCTTCATCCCACAATACCGTTGAGCAAGAAAAGACTAGTAGAGGCAAGTAAGATGACAAAATCCACGCCCACAACAAAATTGTGTTCTACTCGTGCAAAGAGAACTACGCATAGACCTAGCTCATGATGCCACCGTTGGGGAACGTTGCAGAAAATTAAAATTTTTCCTACGGTTTCACCAAGATCCATCTATGAGTTCTTCTAAGCAACGAGTCAAGGGAGAGAGTTAGCATCTACATACCACTTGTAGATCGTGTGCGGAAGCTTGCAAGGTGATGATGTAGTCGTACTCGACGTGATTCGAATCACCGATGACCAAGTGCTGAACGGACAGCACCTCCGCGTTCAACACACGTACGGGACGGGAGACGTCTCCTCCTTCTTGATCCAACAAGGGGGAAGGAGAGGTTGAGGAAGACAGCTCCACCGGCAGCACGACGGCGTGGTGATGGTGGAGAGGCAGTACTCCGACAGGGCTTCGCCAAGCACACAACGGAGGAGGAGAGGTGTTGGGGAGGGGAGGGCTGCGCCTTGGAGGGTGGTGCGGCTGCCCTCCCCTCACCCCTCTATTTATAGGGGGAAGGGAGAAGGGGGCCGGCCCCCTAGAACCCATCTAGGGGGGGTGCGGCGGTCTAGGGGAGAGGGGAGAGGGTGGCTTGCCCCCCAAGCCAAGGGGGGCGCCCCCTCTAGGGTTCCCCCCTCAACCCTAGGCGCATGGGCCCAAGGGAGGGGGTGCGGCCAGCCCACCAGGGGCTGGCTCCCTGCCCCATGCAGCCCATGTGGCCCCCCGGGAGGGGTGGCCCCTCCCGGTGGACCCCCGGAACTCTTCCGGTGGCCCCGGTACAATACCGGTATGACCCCGAAACTTCCCGGTGTCTGTTTGACAACTTCCCATATATAAATCTTTACCTCCGGACCCTTCCGGAGCTCCTCGTGACGTCCAGGATCCCATCTGGGACTCCGAACAACATTCGGTAGTCACATACTAGTCTTCCTAATAACCCTAGCGTCACCGAACCTTAAGTGTGTAGACCCTACGGGTTCGGGAGACATGCAGACATGACCGAGACGCTCTTAGTCAATAACCAATAGCGGGATCTAGATACCCATGATGGCTCCCACATGCTCCTCGATGTTGTCATCGGATGAACCACGATGTCGATGATTCGATCAAACCATGTATGCAATTCCCTTTGTCAATCGGTATGTTACTTGCCCGAGACTCGATCGTCGGTATCCCAATACCTTGTTCAGTCTCGTTACCGGCAAGTCACTTTACTCGTACCGTAATGCATGATCCCGTGTCCAACACCTTGGTCACATTGAGATCATTATGATGATGCATTACCGAGTGGGCCCAGAGATACCTCTCCGTCATACGGAGTGACAAATCCCAGTCTCGATCCGTGTCAACCCAACAGATACTTTCGGAGATACCTGTAATGCACCTTTATAGTCACCCAGTTACGTTGTGACGTTTGATACACCCAAGGCACTCTTACGGTATCCGGGAGTTACACGATCTCATGGTCGAAGGAAGAGATACTTGACACTGGCAAAGCTCTAGCAAAACGAACTACACGATCTTTTATGCTATGCTTAGGATTGGGTCTTGTCCATCACATCATTCTCCTAATGATGTGATCCCATTATCAACGACATTCAATGTCCATAGTCAGGAAACCATGACTATCTGTTGATCACAACGAGCTAGTCAACTAGAGGCTCACCAGGGACATATTGTGGTCTAAGTATTCACACGTGTGTTACGATTTCCGGATAATACAGTTATAGCATGAATAAAAGACATTTATCATGAACATTGAAATATAATAATACTTTTATTATTGCCTCTAGGGCATATTTCCAACAGGGCGTTCTACTTACTAGTACCATTTACGTGCTGCCACACGTCCCCTTTTTTATTAGCTAGGAGGCGACGTGCAGGGTAGCTATTTGAGTACTAGAGGCGTGCGATCAGACCCCTGCACGTGCTTATCGGGAGGAGAGCCCTTTGAACTCCATCTGCCGTCCACCTCTCTCCCAAGGTCTCCATTAATGGCGCCCTAGCCTCTGTTTAATGGCGTGGCTATGTCTCACTCGACTGAGATTTAAGAGAGAAAAAAGAAAATCTGAAAGCACGGATCTTGATGTAAGGTCCGACAGACCTATATAGCACCTACTGCGACTTATAGCAAGACTGATGAATATATAAGGAGGATTAAATTTTTTTTGATCAAAGAAGGGCTTGCCCCTTCTGATTTTCATTACTGAAAACCACCACAATTCACAAGAAGTTCAGCACAACTCCAGCCTAACACGAAGGACTAAAAGCTACAAGATTGAAATCGCAACATCCCAAGAGGCCAACAAAGGCCAAACATCTGCGCTAGAACCCAACATTTCACAACCGACGACACAATCCACATCCTAAACCGATTATTACATCAAAAGAAACCAGGAACTAGTCTCCGCGGCGAGCGGCAATGAGCTATTTCGTGTCCTCAAGACGCTGCTTGAGAACATCCACGGATTCCTCCACCAGACTTTGGCGCTCGTTGCGGAGCATGTCATTCTCATCCATAAGTTTCTTCAACAAGGCACTAGTCTCCTCCGGCGGATCTCGGGTAGGGGGTCCCGAACTGTGCGTCTAGGCGGATGGTAACAGGAGACAAGGGACACAATGTTTTTACCCAGGTTCGGGCCCTCTCGATGGAGGTAAAACCCTACTCCTGCTTGATTAATATTGATGATATGGGTAGTACAAGAGTAGATCTACCACGAGATCAAAGAAGCTAAACCCTAGAAGCTAGCCTATGGTATGATTGTCTGTATATGTCCATCGACTAGCCTAGCCTCGGTTTATATAATGCACGAGAGGCCTAGGATAACAAGAGTCCTAGCCGAATACGCCGGTGGGGAGGAGTCCTTGTCTTGATCACCAAGTCTTTGTGGAATCTTCCTTGTATGCGGCGGCTGTCCGAACTGGCCCATGAGTACACGGCCATGGGGGTCCTTGGCCCAATCTAACAGATTGGGCGATGACGTGGTGAGTACCCCCTAGTCCAGGACACCGTCAGTAGCCCCCTGAACCGGTCTTCAAGTTAGGGATGCTCCTTGATTCTTCCGAACTGTTCTTCATCTTCGGTCGTCGGTCTTGAAACTGGTTCAACAAATCTTCTCATCTTCGATCTTGAGGATCGCCGAAATGCATTCGACGAGTTTGCACGTCGGGTATCCGAGGAGCCCCTTTAAGTTTTCGGCCTTTATCAATGCCTTGTTATTTTTATGCCACACCCCAGGTTTGAAGTTGTTCCCGGGAGGTAGTGTCCTCTTGCGTCCGAGCTCTAATGCCGGACTGCATTCGAGGTACCTTTTACAGCCGAGCACCAATGTCAGACTGCTTCCGAGCTCCAACAATGAAATGTATCCGAGCTCCAACGCCGGACTGTGTCCAAGCTCCAATGCCTGACTATATCCAAGATGTCATAGATCATCTTGGTCCAAAAAAGTTGAAGGAGTTTAGCCGAGCTTAATGCTGGAAGTGCCCTCTATGGAGCCAGCCACTAGCGCCCGAGCTTTATGCCGGACTGCTTCCGAGGTGGTGCACCACCCCGACTGTGGGCCGATTTTTTGTCAATATTTTCTATTTGTGCAATTTATTCTCTGCCGAGATATATAGGCAGTAGCCCTCAAGGTGTGTATCGGTCTAAAACCCGAGATGCACCTGAAGGATGACGTAAGACCGCTGATCCCAGTAGCCGCTTAGACTCAGGTTGATTTGCAAAATTGGTCTGAGGATCAAGTCCTAGCTCGGCAGAATACTTTGGGACACAAAAAGCGGCGTGCTCAGTCCTCGAGACTCAGGTTGGGTGCGGCCGACCAACCTGAGGATCAAAATCTCCTCGGAAACTGTATTGCACTTAAAATTTTCTGCATTGAACATGCAATGTAGTAGCCCCCGAGACACTGGTCGGGTGGCAACACCAGATCAGGGGATCGATGTGCCCCTTTAATATTTGTAAATAATAAGCTCGAGGCCCAGTAGCCCCCGAGCCTTAATGCGGGCACGGGTGGCCGAATTAAGGATCAATATCCATAGTAAAATCACAAATTATGTGTAATGACTCTATGTATCCAAGTACTTTACATCATTAATGCTTGGATCCGCATTGTACAAAACTTTGTTGACCGACCATCGGCTTCCACCTCCTCAGCTAGTAGCCGAGGAGTGTTTGTCCTACTTTATAAAGCCTTTATGTGGGCAAAGCTGGCCATACAGTTTTATAAACAAAGGTACGCAGAGAGATATGTTATATTACTGTTTAACATAAGAAATGTCTTCCAAAGAAAATAGTCCCGCTATCGGTTCCTTTCTTTGGGTTGTCATGCAAAGCATGATCATGCAGCCTCAGCTCTAATGTAAGAGCAAAATATCGAGGATTTAGTTTGGGAGGCCAGTTAATAGCCCCCGGTAGTGTTCGGCAACAGTCGAGGTCAAGCCGTAAACACTTCGGCTATTGTTATGAATGACCCGAAAATGTTTTTGCCGAATCTATAAAGGTTTCCGGCATTGCACTACGAGACTTGTGCTGAAAACACACAAATAGTTTAAAAGTGCCATAAGCTTGGAAAACCAAAAAACGTCAGTAAAAACTTGACGTCCGAACAAGATCAAGTGTTCGGTGCCAATCTGAAAATTGGACTTTTGAAAAAAAGTGCTTCTGTCGTGCTTTAACATGACACATCCTATCTCAAGACTTCAAGCGGGTCAGCCTACGGCTTCAACCTCCTATCCCGAAGGCGGAGTACTTCTCATTAGGCCAGTTTAGCAAACTAAACTCTAGTGGCTTTGAGGGAGAAATTAGGCTCCCGGGCTAGTGACCACACACGTGTCGAAAAATTGAGTGGTAAATAAAGACTTTACAACGACCAAGAATAAAACACATTTACTATAAAATAGCTCATATAAATTTAAGAGCCCCCAAGTGACTTGGGTAAAAGAATTTTATGTATAATGATTGTATGTACCGAAGTACTAATATCATATCTTTGTTCAACCGAACTTTAAACGCATCTTAACCGACCGTTGGCTTCTCCCTCTTCGGTCAAGGACCAAAAAGTGTTATGTACTCCACATGTCGAGAATATCGACAGTGTTTCCGATAACCAGGCAACTGAGCCATAAGGCTGTAACAGACAAAGCACGCTCAGGGAACTTATGCTATATTACAGACGAAGTGTAAGAAGCATCTTCAAAGAAAATAGTACCCCACCGATACCTTTCTTTGGTGCTCATTATTACTATGGGACTTGTGCAATAGATTTTTTGTACTCATGAGTTCCGTTGTGTGCCGACCATGATTGAAAACAATAAGAGCGCTAGTTTTCGGCTTCACCCAGTCTGAGGTCAGAGCTCGGAGGACCCGGTCGTGACAATCGCAGAGGTGCTCCCTTTACTCCCTAGCCGAACAATCAGGAACGTAGGGATAAGCACAGGAGCCAGGCAACCCAGCTTGCAAATCGCTTAAGTCAATATGGTGCATATTGTGGTGTAATACATGAACAAGGAACGAAGTCGTACAAGTATAATCATATGCAAGAGGAAAAGTTTCATAAAGGAAGCCCCCAAATAAACGGGGTATTTGAATATGTGTGTCACAAACAAAGTTTGGACAAGGAAATTTTTATAAGCAACTTTTTTCCAAAAAAGTATAATGCTTGTTCGAACCGAACACAAGTTAAAAATTAAAACTGTGAGCATGAAAGCGACTTAGCTGGTTAATGTGTTCGGCTTTGATGACGCGGTCCGAGCTTGATGCGGGACAAGGTTCCATCCCCCAAGCCGGTCCCGAGGTGGCGGAGCGGAGAGCTCGACACGCCGAAGTGGTGACATAGCACGGTCAATGCAGACCGACAGAGTGACGCCGAAGTCCCCGGATCAATTTCCTGTGCACAAAAAATAGTGCAAACCAGATATAATAGTAATAATAATAATTAAAAAAATTGTTGCATAATAAATAATTTATGCAAAGTGAGTAATAAAAGAAATATGGCCTAGCACCAAAGTCAATGTCGATGCAGGGCGTCGGCGTGATGCGGTAAAGGCGTGGCAAAGCCTGAATTCGGAGGTCGGTCTGAGTTCCGGATGCGGCGTTCGCCGGACTATGTACGGAAACTGACCGAACCACCACGCGACCGTCGTTAATGCGGCCATCATTTGATAGGCCTGTGTACAAATGACGGACAAATCAGAGTAATAATTCCTTGGGAAAAATAAACCAAAACAAGCAAAAAATACTAGGATTAATAGCACCTGGTTTATTTGTAGTAGCAATCCGAAGAAAGGTGATTTCCAAAATTCTGACTTGATCCACACACCCATTGCCTGATGGGCGATAAAGCAACGATATGGCGATGCTGGCAAAGGTTGGCTCACCGAGGCAAAGCCCTCGGTCCAGCTAACATGACGGAGCTGGTCGCTAGTGATGCCGAAGTCTCCGAAGTAGGTTGATGAAGAGATGGCAAACCCCCGGTCCAGCCAAGATGCCGAAGCCTCAATGTCATCCAATGAGTTGAAGTAGGTCGGCGTGATGGACACCAGCTTGAAGAAGCAATAGTGTGGCCCTGCTGATGCAGGTCGTGACGTGGTCGATGCCGGCTTGATTAAGTGACCATGCAGCGATGCCGGTATGCCCACTCCGTGTAATCCGTGGGGCGGCGATGTTGGTGATGATTTATCCTTCGCGATGACGGACTCTTGTTCGGCCTCCCGAGATGATGATCCGAAGAAGTTGAGCTCGGCTCAACAAAGTGACGACGTGTCTAGCGCAGGTCGACAGCCTTGGAGCAATATCGCTGGACTGGTTTGACACCAGCATGATGATGAAGGCGACCTCAAGGGAGGCTTAAAAATTTACAGGCACATGTTTAAAAACAACGCACAATATCCTAGAAGAGAATTCCTCTAAAAAGGTTATCCAACGTCACGTTCACAAAGAAACATGAATTCGGTTCGGATCCGTATTCGCGCAAAAAATGGATCCGAAAATTGATCCACTCATCGGAAGGTTCCCGGAGTTTGAACCGTCGGACCGAGCTTAAATTTGGAGGGGTGGTAGATATGGGAGTTCCACAGTAGATGAATGGTTGGATCTTCCAAAGGACCTCCGAGATAGGCTCTAGAGACCACACCCTAAACTCGTCCAGATTCCCGTCCAGATTTGACAGGGCTCCGGTATATCATAGATTGTCGGTGATTCCTCCATCGGAACTCGACGAAATTTTGCATGGTTGTTGTAGACTCAATTCCGCACAATTCCACCAAAGGGATCATCAAAGCGATGATCTAAGAGGTGGTGGCAGCGGATACAAGTTTGCTGTTCGGAAAAACAGCACGGTCGCCCGAGGGCAATGTTGACGTTGAGCCCCCGAGCTCCATGGATGATTCCTCCATGATCTTGATAGAGATCAGAGTTGAAGTTGATGAAGGCCCTCGTCCGAACACGATGATCGGAGATGGAGCACGGTCCTCAGTCGAGCCAAGGTGACCAGTCGAGCCGGCGACGAAGATGCCGGCATCGTAGTTGACCTGCAGACGAGCCATCGATCCTTTTGCCGATCACACAGCGGAGCTCTCAATGAAAGCACCAATGTCGGTGTCAAAACCGGCGGATCTCGGGTAGGGGGTCCCGAACTGTGCGTCTAGCCGGATGGTAACAGGAGACAAGGGACACAATGTTTTTACCCAGGTTCGGGCCTCTCGGTGGAGGTAAAACCCTACTCCTGCTTGATTGATATTGATGATATGGGTAGTACAAGAGTAGATCTACCACGAGATCAAAGAGGCTAAACCCTAGAAGCTAGCCTATGGTATGATTGTCTGTATATGTCCATCGACTAGCCTGGCCTCGGTTTATATAATGCACGAGAGGCCTAGGATAACAAGAGTCCTAGCCGAATACGCCGGTGGGGAGGAGTCCTTGTCTTGATCACCAAGTCTTTGTGGAATCTTCCTTGTATGCGGCAGCTGTCCGAACTGGCCCATGAGTACACGGCCATGGGGGTCCTCGGCCCAATCTAACAGATCGGGAGATGACGTGGTGAGTACCCCCTAGTCCAGGACACTGTCAGTAGCCCCCTGGACCGGTCTTCAAGTTAGGGATGCTCCTTGATTCTTCCGAACTGTTCTTCATCTTCGGTTGTCGGTCTTGAAAACTGGTTCAACAAATCTTCTCATCTTCGATCTTGAGGATCACCAAAATGCATTCGACAAGTTTACACGTCGGGTATCCGAGGAGCCCCTTTAAGTTTTTGGCCTTTATCAATGCCTTGTTATTTTTTCGCCACACCTCAGGTTTGAAGTTGTTCTCGGGAGGTAGTGTCCTCTTGCGTCCGAGCTCTAACACCGGACTGCATTCGAGGTATCTTTTACAGCCTAGCACCAATGTCGGACTGCTTCCGAGCTCCAACAATGAAATGTATCCGAGCTCCAACGTCGGACTGTGTCCAAGCTCTAACGCCTGACTATATCCAAGATGTCAAAGATCATCTTGGTCCAAAAAAGTTGAAGGAGTTTAGCCGAGCTTAATGCTGGAAGTGCCCTCTATGGAGCCAGCCACTAGCGCCCGAGCTTTATGCCAGACTGCTTCCGAGGTGGTGCACCACCCCGACTGTGGGCTGATTTTTTGTCAATATTTTTTATTGGTGCAATTTATTCTCTGCCGAGATATATAGGCAGTAGCCCTCAAGGTGTGTATCGGTCTAAACCTGAGATGCACCTGAAGGATGATGTAAGACCGCTGATCCCAGTAGCCGCTTAGACTCAGGTTGATTTGCAAAATCAGTCTGAGGATCAAGTCCTAGCTCGGCAGAATACTTTGGGACACAAAAAGCGGCGTGCTCAGTCCTCGAGACTCAGGTTGGGTGCGGCCGAACAACCTGAGGATCAATGTCTCCTCGGAAACTGTATTGCACTTAAAATTTTCTGCATTGAACATGCAATGCAGTAGCCCCCGAGACACTGGTCGGGTGGCAACGCCAGATCAGGGGATCGATGTGCCCCTTTAATATTTGTAAATAATAAGCCCGAAGCCCAGTAGCCCCCGAGCCTTAATGCGGGCACGGGTGGCCGAATTAAGGATCAATATCCATAGTAAAATCACAAATTATGTGTAATGACTCTATGTATCCAAGTACTTTACATCATTAATGCTCGGATCCGCATTGTACAAAACTTTGTTGACTGACCATCGGCTTCCACCTCCTCAGCTAGTAGCCGAGGAGTGTTTGTCCTACTTTATAAAGCCTTTATGAGGGCAAAGCTGGCCATACGGTTTTATAAACAAAGGTACGCAGGGAGATATGTTATATTACTGTTTAACATAAGAAATGTCTTCCAAAGAAAATAGTCCCGCTATCGGTTCCTTTCTTTGGGTTGTCATGCTAAGCATGATCATGCAACCTCAGCTCTAATGTAAGAGCAAAATATCGAGGATTTAGTTTGGGAGGCCAGTTAATAGCCCCCAGTAGTGTTCGGCGACAGTCGAGGTCAAGCCGTAAACACTTCAGCCATTGTTATGAATGACCCGACATTTAACACTGTCATCGGATTGCTGACCAATTTACGCTTATTGTGACTGTCAGTTTTCGGCTTTCTCCACTGAGGTGCTTAACCATGTGAGTTGGAAGCACAATCACAGTGGTTCTCCCTTTGCACACCTAGCCGAACAAAGCAGAACCTAGGAGGCAAGCGTAGGAGCCGGGCAACCCAACTATTGACCGAAGACACAATTTGAAACCAATGCATATATAGTGAGATCCGAAAATGTTTTTGCCGAATCTATAAAGGTTTTCGGCATTGCACTGCGAGACTTGTGCTGAAAACACACAAATAGTTTAAAAGTGCCATTAGCTTGGAAAACCAAAAAACGTCAGTAAAAACTTGACGTCCGAACAAGATCAAGTGTTCGGTGCCAATCTGAAAATTGGACTTTTGAAAAAAAGTGCTTCTGTCGTGCTTTAACATGACACATCCTATCTCAAGACTTCAAGCAGGTCAGCCTATGGCTTCAACCTCCTATCCTGAAGGCGGAGTACTTCTCATTAGGCAAGTTTAGCAAACTAAACTCTAGTGGCTTTGTGAGAGAAATTAGGCTCCCCGGCTAGTGACCACACACTCGTGTCGAAAAATTGAGTGGTAAATAAAGACTTTGCAACGACCAAGAAGAAAACACAGTTACTATAAAATAGCTCATATAAATTTAAGAGCCCCCAAGTGACTTGGGTAAAAGAATTTTATGTATAATGATTGTATCTACCGAAGTACTAATATCATATATTTGTTCAACCGAACTTTAAACGCGTCTTAACCGATCATCGGCTTTTCCCTCTTCGGTCAAGGACCGAAAAGTGTTATGTACTCCACCTGTCGAGAATATCGACAGTGTTTCTGATAACCAGGCAATGGGGCCATAAGGCTGTAACAGACAAAGCGCGCTCAGGGAACTTATGCTATATTACAGACAAAGTGTAAGAAGCATCTTCAAAGAAAATAGTACCCCACCGATACCTTTCTTCGGTGCTATTATTACTATGAGACTTGTGCAATAGATTTTTTGTACTCATGAGTTCCGTTGTGTGCCGACCATGATTGAAAACAATAAGAGCGCTAGTTTTCGGCTTCACCCAGTCTGAGGTCAGAGCTCGGAGGACCCGGTCGTGACAATCGCAGAGGTGCTCCCTTTACTCCCTAGCCGAACAATCGGGAACGTAGGGGTAAGCACAGGAGCCAGGCAACCCAGCTTGCAAATCGCTTAAGTCAATATGGTGCATATTGTGGCGTAATACACGAACAAGGAACGAAGTCGTACAAGTATAATCATATGCAAGAGGAAAAGTTTCATAAAGGAAGCCCCCAAATAAACGGAGTATTTGAATATGTGTGTCACAAAAAAAGTTTGGACAAGGAAATTTTTACAAGCAACTTTTTTCCAAAAAAGTATAATGCTTGTTCGAACCGAACAAAAGTTAAAAATTAAAACTGTGAGCATGAAAGCGACTTAGCTAGTTAATGTGTTCGGCTTTGATGATGCGGTCCGAGCTTGATGCGGGACAAGTTTCCATCCCCCAAGCCGGTCCCGAGGTGGCGGAGCGAAGAGCTCGACATGCCGAAGTGGTGACATAGCACGGTCAATGCAGACCAGCAGAGTGATGCCGAAGTCCGCGGATCAGTTTCCTGTGCACAAAAAATAGTGCAAACCGGATATAATAGTAATAATAATAATTAAAAAAATTGTTGCATAATAAATAATTTATGCAAAGTGAGTAATAAAAGAAATATGGCCTGGCGCCAAAGTCAATGTCGATGCAGGGCGTCGGCGTGATGCGGTAAAGGCGTGGCAAAGCCTGAATTCGCAGGTCGGTCTGAGTTCCGGATGCGGCGTTCGCCGAACTATGTACAGAAACTGACCGAACCACCACGCGACCCTCGTTAATGCGGCCATCATTTGATAGGCTTGTGTATAGATGACGGACAAATCAGAGTAATAATTCCTTGGGAAAAATAAACCGAAACAAGCAAAAAATACTAGGATTAATAGCACCTGGTTTATTTGTAGTAGCAATCCGAAGAAAGGTGATTTCCAAAATTCTGACTCGATCCGCACACCCATTGCCTGATGGGCGATAAAGCGACGATATGGCGATGCTGGCAAAGGTTGGCTCGCCGAGGCAAAGCCCTCGGTCCAGCTAACGTGCCAGAGCTGGTCGGCTAGTGACGCCGAAGTCTCCGAAGTAGGTTGATGAAGAGATGGCAAACCCCCGGTCCAGCCAAGATGTCGAAGCCTCGATGTCATCCGATGAGTCAAAGTAGGTCGGCATGATGAACACCAGCTTGAAGAAGCAATAGTGCGGCCCTGCTAATGCAGGTCATGACGTGGTCGATGCCGGCTTGATTAAGTGACCATGCAGCGATGCCGGTATGCCCACTCCGTGTAATCCGTGGGGCGGAGATGTTGGTGATGATTTATCCTTCGCGATGTCGGACTCTTGTTCGGCCTGCCGAGATGATGATCCGAAAAAGTTGAGCTTGGCTCAACAAAGTGACGACGTGTCTAGCGCAGGTCGACAGCCTTGGAGCAATATCGCTGGACTGGTTTGACACCAGCATGATGATGAAGGCGACCTCAGGGGAGCCTTAAAAATTTACATGCACGTGTTTAAAAACAACGCACAATATCCTAGAAGAGAATTCCTCTAAAAAGGTTGTCCAACGTCACGTTCATAAAGAAACATGAATTCGGGTCAGATCCGTATTCGCGCAGAAAACGGATCCGAAAATTGATCCACTCATCGGAAGGTTCCCGGAGTTTGAACCGTCGGATCAAGCTGAAATTTGGAGGGGTGGTAGATATGGGAATTCCACAGTAGATGAACGGTTGGATCTTCCAAAGGACCTCCGAGATAGGCTCTGGAGACCACGCGCTAAACTCGTCCAGATTCCCGTCCAGATTTGACACGGCTCCGGTATATCGTAGATTGTCGGTGATTCCTCCATCGGAACTCGACGAAATTTTGCATGGTTATTGTAGACTCAATTCCACACAATTCCACCAAAGGGATCGTCAAAGTGATGCTCTAAGAGGTGGTGGCAGCGGAGACAAGTTTAATGTTCGGAAAAACAACACGGTCGCCCGAGGGCAATGTTGACGTTGAGCCCTCGAGCTCCATGGATGATTCCTCCATGATCTTGATAGAGATCGGAGTTGACGTTGATGAAGGCCCTCGTCCGAACACGACGATCGGAGATGGAGCACGGTCCTCGGTCGAGCCAAGGTGACCAGTCGAGCCGGCGACGAAGATGCCGGCATCGCAGTTGACCTGCAGACGAGCCATCGATCCTTTTGCCGATCACACAGCGGAGCTCTCAATGAAAGCACCAATGTCGGTGTCAAAACTGGCGGATCTCGGGTAGGGGTTCCCGAACTGTGCGTCTAGGCGGATGGGAACAGGAGACAAGGGACAAAACGTTTTTACCCAGGTTCGGGCCCTCTCGATGGAGGTAAAACCCTACTCCTGCTTGATTAATATTGATGATATGGGTAGTACAAGAGTAGATCTACCACGAGATCAAAGAGGCTAAACCCTAGAAGCTAGCCTATGGTATGATTGTCTGTATATGTCCATCGACTAGCCTGGCTTTGGTTTATATAATGCACCAGAGGCCTAGGATAACAAGAGTCCTAGCCGAATACGCCGGTGGGGAGGAGTCCTTGTCTTGATCACCAAGTCTTTGTGGAATCTTCCTTGTATGCGGGAGTTGTCCGAACTGGCCCATGAATATACGGCCATGGGGGTCCTCGGCCCAATCTAACAGATCGGGAGATGACGTGGTGAGTACCCCCTAGTCCAGGATACCGTCAACGCCGGTAGCCTGTTCAAACGAGGCTATCATGCCGTCCTGCAACCTCGCCGAGCGGGAGATCTGATCCGTCTGGCTATGGACGATCTCATGCATGCGCCTGTAACAGTCATCATGTGCCCGCGAGAAATTTTCCCAGGCCGCCGCGGTGCGGCGGGACATCCCTACTGCATTCATGGCGCGGCGGGACATCTCTGCTGCTTCTGCGGCGCGGCCGGACCAGTCTGCTGCATCGACGGCGCGGCGGGACCTCCATGCTGCTTCAGCGGCATGGCGGGACCTCTGTGCTGCTACTTCCGTGCGGCGGGACATGTCGGATGCTCTCGCAGCGAGGCGGGACATCTCTCGTGCTTCCGCTTCCATGCTCGCCTCTCCCTGGTGGCAATTCTCGACCCAGAACTCACGCTGGCCATGGCAGATGCAAGGGAAGGATGCTGAATGACTTGTTTGTTTTTGTGGATGAGGAGTTGAGGTGGAATGTGCAGTCATCTTGGCATACTAGTATTTATAACCGAGTGCTAATACGCTCCTAAGTGGGAAACCGTTTAGGTTGTGATCGGTGTGAACAGGTTTGCAATTCAATATAGCATGGAGTAATTTGGAATGTGACGAGACGGCTCAAAATTTATTGACGGTTCTAGTTTCGAAGTGCGGCACTATTCCCGGATGGAGTACTTCTTTTTCTACTCCCTCCTTTCCGGTTTTATAGGGCTTATCTCAAAATTTTAGTTTTTCCATTTTATAAGGCTCAATTTGGTTGTCCCCAACACATGTTCAGATCCCAAGGTGCATTAAATCATTGCATGCAAGTATTAAGAGAAAATTGACCAATGCATGTACTTTATGCATGCATGCATTGCAATTAATGCATTAAACCTATCTCTCGGGACTTCTCACACGCACCATCGTGCCACCCACAAAAACTTGTACTCTGAGTTTAGTAGTACGTTATACAGCAAGAGAAGAGGTGCACGCACGCACTTGTCCTCTCACACACGTGTCTATTTTTTCTCGAAAAGGAGGATGATGACCCCCGGCCTATGCATCTGGGAGTCACACGCGCAAATTATTGAAATATATCGAGTGTAGTGCTTTGATGTGTCGCGTCAACTCGTACATCAACGAGAAGTTTGATTATCCTCTCCCTCGCGGACTTAACTGTACATACCTTTGGCTGTATGACAGGTTGGCCACACACCTATAGGGCCCATCTGTCATACACGCAAAGGCAGGAGCGTCCCTCCCTTGCCCATGAGCGTGGTGGCTGGCAAGACTAGGAGAAGCTTTCGCTACACGCTCTCCCTCCCGCATGCGGTGGACATGCAACAGTTCAATCGGTGTCAGATGGCCAGAAGCGTACTGTAGTACTCCTCCAGTGCAGTAGTATTCCATCATTGTTCGACTTCCCGAAGAGGCGTAGAGCCAAGCACAGCCCGGACGCTCGTGTGGCAGTTTCATGTGTATAGTAGTCTAGGATAGCATGTACCGTGCCTGTAAGCTTAAAATAGTTGGGGTTGGCTCCACGCTATGTGGCCGTCTCGAAGTTTTTTTAAAAAAATTAATATAGTCTTCTGGCCCTACCCGAAAACTGCCGCGCGTACTGCCCGGGAAAAGCCCCGCCCTCAACTTTTAACTACACGAAAACAGTTCGAGCTTGTTCGTTCTATATAAATACAGTACTTACTGTATGTTTATTCACTCGTGGGGTTGTTCAATGAATGGAGGGGCGGGGAGCACAAGTGAACAATACTGTAGTACTACTAGTAGTAAGTAGGAGTCGTACAGTAGTCACCTTAAATAGAGAGTTTCTTTTCTTTTAATGCCACGTACACAAATTGAAACGCTTGTTGTGGAGAGAAAAAAGATAATCACTCCACTATATATGGACACAGGGGCCTGAGCGCTTGCTTTACTAGGGTTGCTCTCTCATTCTCTCATCCTCTCCAGATATAAACAAGACAGTGGTAGCGACATTTTCTCTCTGCTCAACGCTGGTCACAGATCCGGTCGGATCCCTTCGGTCGGTGTGTGTAGAGGACTAAAAGGTGCATCGTTCACGCGGTCATCGCCGTCGAGGGAGGAAACCCACAGCTGCCGGAGGGGCCCGATCCTCTGCCCGTGTCATTCTCTCCGACACAAGGCCGGCTTGGGAGGTCCTCCGACCCTTCTTCCTCCCTGTCGTATTGTCCGCAGATCCGACCTGCCGCCGTCGACATCCCGGTGACCCTCAGGTATAAGTTCTTTGAAAGCGGCCTTGCTCTACTGCCCCAGCTCCCGACGTGTCTGCATGTGCATCTTTTTCTACTCCCGTCAGCTCTTCCAAAGCCACCTAAATTTTTAGTATTATTAGAGGTAAAGCTACTTCATGCATTCGAATCTAGGGCTTTGTTCAAACAACGAAGAAAGGGGGGAAAGTTATAGCATGAATCTAGGACTTGATTCAAAGAGGAAATAATATGGTGAAAGTAGTAGAGACCGGATACCCAACCGGTCTCTTGGTTGAAAAGGGAAATAATGGGAAAACGCAGTACAAACTGGATAAGGAACAGATCTATTATTGGTTGAAAAAAGGATAGAAAGTGGCGGCTGGTGGACAAGTCAACAGAGTATGTCCAGGATTAGATTTGTTGCCATCACATAGTAAAAGGTCTCCAGGATTAGATTTGCTGCCCTCACATAGTAAAAGGTCTCGGGATTAGATTTGCTGCCCTCACATAGTAAAAGGTCTCCAGGATTAGATTTGCTGCCCTCACATAGTAAAAGGTCTCCAGGATTAGATTTGCTGCCCTCACATAGTACAATGGCACTCCTGCTGTTTTCCCCAGTATGATAAGTAAGTTGCTCCTTTATGCTGCTGAGTGTCCTGGTGTCCCCACGGTCCCATGCCCTTAAACCAACTCTTTAGCTACTGTTGATTTACTGTGTCTGGTAAACAAGCAATGCCACCATTAAAGTAATCCCATATTTGAGGAATCTCATTGTTGATCGTAATGCTTCTGGTAACATGAAGCATCGCTGACGTTTTAAAATTTCTATTGTCCTTGCGTGATTGCCATGAACATAATTAAGATGCTTCTTTTCATTTTGTATATGTTTCGTATATTCTTATTGACCAGCAATTCTTTACTTTCTATCTTTTTGTGCAGATAGGGATATCCATTTCACCTTGTTGCTATTGTGACCTTTTGGTGAACTGCAGAAAACACTTTTTTGGAATGAGTGTCTTGTGCAGTTCAACTAAAATGTCACGTGGGCAACATCTCTCAATTTTGGTGGAACTGCACAAAATGGTGATTGGAGTTTCCAAAATCTCCGTCAAGTTCTGTTGGTAATCTCGTGCAACATTTTATTAGCCTTTGCAAGATGGAGCCGTCACTGTCACCACAATGGCACTTTATTTTAGTGGAACTGCACAAAAGGATAAGAAAATTATAGTTGCACCTTACATGAGCTGGACAGCCAACCTTAATGTTCCTCAATTTTAGTGCAACTACTAAAGAAGAACCTGCCAGCTCACAAGAGCAAGTACTTCTTGCTAGTTGAATGATGCAATCTTTGCTTCATTTCAGGTGAACTACAGAAAAAGGCGCATGAATTGAATCATGGAACTCCAGGCAGACCTCATCCAAGTAGAGCTGGAGGTTGAGTTCAAGGAGGCCGCTATTAAAGCTAAATCATGCTCTCCTGTCTCCTTGTTTGTGTTGTGCAAATAGGAATACTCAACTACAGATGTTGTGACGGTCAAGAGCATTCACCAAGTTCTTCGATTGTATGACATGGCTAGCCAAGATGGATTTAATCCCGATATTCACTTTATCAAAAGGCTCTAATGGATTGGTTCTGAATCTTGCAAGCTGGGAATCAGTGAGATGTGTAGGCATCTTTGTTGTACTTATTATTTGGATCTTATTTGTTGGTTCTGAATCTTGCAAGCTAGGAATCAATAAGATGTGTAGGCATCTTTGTTGCACTTATTGTTTGGATCTTATTTGATGGTTCTGAATCTTGCAAGCTGGGAAACACGGCATGATGATGCAGAGGACAACAACCATAACAAACAGTTCAAACTCGGTAGTATTATCTTTTGTGAAAGTGCGACAAATGTGATGATCGTGTGCATCCTAAGAATAATAATTCTAATTGTTGTGCATGTTGATCCTATGGCACTGATAGAACGAGCGAATGCATTGCTTGTTTTAAGTACAAATTTTTATTAAAGCTAATTAAATTTAAGTAAAGTGACCACTAACTCCTGTTATTACAGTACCAAACAGACCCGCTCGTGAACCGACGTGTGGCCGAGGGTGCATCTTCTACCGGGCGTGCAGCGGACGAGGGAGGGGTAGTAACTGTTGTCGCCTGTACACACTCAGCTTACTATTGAATCCAGTTCCCCAAGAGCTGAAAAACGAACTGCCGCTGCCTACACACTCGTTCACTCGAAGAGACTCCAATGGCGATCCGAGGGGTGAGCCTGCTGGATATGGACTTCAACAAGGAGTTCCCCTTTGAGTTCGCCGTTCAGTCCTATGGCTGCATCAAGTTGAATGTGATGTACACCAACGATATGGACTGGGTGAAGCTCTGCCTCGCCTCAGTCCTATGGCTACACCAGGTTCTGGAGCATTCGCCCATTTCATCGGCAGCGTCGACTGCACCTTCGCTACAGTGGAGAGAAGGAAGAACGCGACGATTCAACCATCTGGTGCAACAACTTTGTCGACATCCAGAAGCAATACAAGATCATCAGCAACGGGCAGGAGAAGGACTCCGTGGTTGACCTCGCTGAGACCATCATCGACCCCTGATACGCCAACATGAAAGAAGACGACCTGAACATGTGGGAGGTACCTTTGAATCTGGCCTACATAACCTACGTGGCCAAGGGCGCATACGCATGCTAAGACATGTACATGCAGATCTGGGACATGAGGGCGTGTCTGCTTCCCTTAACCGATGAGTACACGGACAGCCGCAGCATCATGATCAAGCGTGCCAGAAAGGTCTAGATGTTGTACTTTATCTGTTTATAAGCACCTTTATCATGTGAGTGTTTCATGCATTAGCCTATGTGTCATAATTATCTGTTTTGCCGAAATATTTCTTTTAAGAACCCATTAACCTGATTGCTTTTTTAGTGGCAATTTGCTTATGTATGTAAACTAGTTCACTTGTCCGTAAAAAAACTAGTTCACTCGGCTGCCGTGCTTTGAATCTCCTTCCTCCCAACATATTCCCCTCCTCAGGTGGACCCAACAGGTCTCTGAATTTTCTCCCACTTTCTTTTTCGATGTAAACTAAGTTTTCTCCCAGTAGTTTCCCCTAGAACCAACTCAACTGTCCCACGTCTAGCCTAAAAAATAATAATACCCCACGTACTATTAACTCATCAAATTAAAATTATATTTTATTTCGTAAGTTGAAAGTTCTTACAAAATAATAATAATAATTGTTTATATATAACTTGGCAAGTTAACTCCTAGTGATTGCGTACATAAGCTTGCAAAGATTTTACTGACGTGCAATCATGTGTTTATGTTTTTTATAACATTTCTCCGTCTAGCCCAACATGATATTTTCACCCAGCCCAGGAAGTCCGCGGATTTTGAGAAAAATGCAAATGGGATTTAAATGGGCTGCATAGATGCTACATCATTGTTTCACCCAGCCCACCAAATGGACTAAAAAACAAATGGACTGACAGCTGGGTCCATGGCCACAGCCCAATTTTTTTGTGATTTGCCAAGTAAGTCGCTTTGTCAGGCCTGTTGGGCTGCAAATCTTTCAAGACGAGGAGAGCTTTCATTCGGCTGGCCGAGAAAATGGCCCATCAGTAAGGAGAAATGGGCTGTACATTTTTAAAACACATCAAACCGGCAATTAGTTTCAAATATCTTTTTTTTCATTTCGAGATTTTAAATTACCTTAATTTTTATGCGTGGAGAATTTGTTGGATTTTATATTGATATACATTTATTTTTAAAATCAGTTTGAATGTGAGTCGAAATTTCAGGATTAAAAACAGTTCGGACCGCACCGAAATATGCAAAATTTCGTATAATTTTTTAACCGTGGCCACAATATGGGCTGTAATGCTAACAAAAAGAATATGGGCTCCAAAAAACCCTTAAGAATTAGCAAATGGGCTGTATGCTGTTTTCCACAGATTTGAGGCTTTCCTAAAAAAAGGTTGACGCACAAGCAGTGACTGTTGGATGGACATCCAACGGCCGTCGTGCTTCTTCAATCTCTGCTCTTCCCGCTCCAGCCGCTCAAACAGGCGCCAGCGGGACTGCCTGCTCCCTCCTCCCCATGGCTGGCTCTGCTGCCGCGCAGGCCTCACCGCCCCACCGTACTCCCATCGCTGGCCTAGCCATCCCTCTACTCACCCACACCTGCTGTTATTCTCCGGCGACGGCAGACGAACCAGTAAACCCTCGTACAGTCGTACTCCCCTCCGCGTGGGAAACAACTGCCGAGTCTTCCCTGCCTCCGTGTCGTTCCCTTCCTAGGCCTCGCCGTCGTCCACCGCCTTGGTGCTCTCGGTGCGGCCTGGTCAACGTGGTCAACGACCGACATGCATCTGAAGTGGACTTTACATGGAGAGGCCGACAACTGGGTCCACGGCCGCATGCAAGGAAATGCCTCCTTATTACGCACAAAATAATGATTCCTCCACCTGACATCAGGGACCCACCGAAAGGGCCTCTGTATTTCACGAAAAAAATGTTACTGCCGCTGACAGCTCGGACCCACCAGCTATATCTTCGCACGCAAGGAAGTGCCTCCTTATTACGCACAAAAAATGAATACTCCCCCTGTTAGCTGGGACCCAGTATAGTGGCAGGCTGACTTGTGGGCCTACTAAGTTGACGGGGATGGAGGGCTTTGTCAACTTAGTCAATATGCATGATTCTAGCTCCGGTGACCGTACGATGTCCATCCAAGGGCCGTAGTGCTTCTTCAACCTCTGGTCTTCTTGCTCCAGCCGCCCAAACCAGCACCGGTCGTGCCTCGTGCTCCTGCCTCCCGTGGCCAGCTGCGATGTGGCGGAGGCCTCACCGCCCCCTACTACTCCCACCACTGGCCAGGCCATCCCTCTACTCACCCACACCCCTTGTTATTCTGCAGTGGCGGCAGCCTCACACCGCAGCGAACCAGTGAACCCTCATACTCCTCTACGTGTGGGCATCCACTGCCGCGTCTTCCCCGGCTCCGCGTCGTCCCCTTCCTAGGCCTCACCGTCGTCCACCGCCCTGGTGTTTTCGGCGCGGCGTGGTCAACGTGGTCAAGGAACAGCTTCCATCGGACATGGACTATACGTGGAGAGGCTGACAGCTAGGTCCACGGCCGCAACAAGGAAGTGCCTCCTTATTGCGTGCAAAATAATTATTCCTCCACCTGACTGTGGGACCCACCGGACGGGCAACCGTATTTCGCGAAAAAACGATTCCCCCTGACTGATGGGACCCACCAGCTACATCTTCGCACGCAAAGAAGTGCGTCCGGGCAAAAAAAACGATTCGCCCCCTGACTGCTGGGACCGACCAGCTACATCTTCGCAGGCAAGGAAGTGCCTGACAGTCAGGACCCACCTGTACGTAGTGTTGTCATTCTGGTCGTGAACGTGTACGTACATACTGGTCGATGTAGAGGCGCGCACGTGTCGTAGTAGAGGCGCGCACGTGTCGTAGTAGAGGCACGCACGTAGCATTTACACGTACGTACAATGGCCAGGGTGCAAGAAAGAAAATACGGCCACGTATGTGTACATACGGGCGGGGTCTCGGACGCCTACGCGCGCATACGTACGGCGACGGCTCGTGTACATGGCTGGGTCAGAACGGAGAAACAGCGTCGTCATCGTGTTCATGGGGAGGCAACGGAATGCGTCGTGTTCATGGGGAGGCAACGGAATGCGTCGTGTTCATTGGGAGGGCTTGGACGGAATAGGCGATGGAAATGAGGCTTGGTGTACTGCGGAACGAAGGAAACGGCCTTGTGTTCGACCGGCCACATTCGAAACGGGATCCTGTTCATCGGGAGGGGTGTGGCGTACTGCAAAACGGAGGAAACGGACCTCCTACGGTCAGGGGGTCATGTTGATCGGGAGGGGTGTGGCGTACCGCAAAACGGAGGAAACGGGCTTGTGTTGGAGCGCTACGGTCGAAACGGGGGTCTTGTTCATCGGGAGAGGTGTGGCGTACCGCAAAACGGGACTCCACGGGATACTGTTCATCTCCACCGTTGACCTCCTCCAGCCTCCATGGGCTCCTGTTCATCCAGCCTCCACGGGCTCCTGTTCATCCAACCTCCACTGCGCGCTACTCCACCGGCTACTGTTCAACCATCCCTCCACTGTCTACTATTCATCCAGCCCTCCACACCACGGGGTCCTCTTCAACCACCCCTCCACGGGCACCCCTCCACTGTCTACTGTTCATCCAGCCCTCCACACCACAGGGTCCTGTTCAACCACCCCTCCACCGTCT
>NC_041380.1:413127534-413134512 GCF_002162155.2 Triticum dicoccoides
ATCCCATTGATCGGCTTCAGTTAGCAGCAGTAGCGAAGGAAATCGCTCGATCGGGTTCAGTTAACAGCCATCGATTGATCGCTCGGGTTCAGTAACGCGTAGCCTGCAGTGCAATCACTCGGGTTCAGTTAGAGCCCAACACCTCGCTCAGGTTCAGTTGGAGCCAACGCCTCGCACACACGCGCATACGTGTACGAGAGAAATGCGCATCGCTCGGCCCCCGACCTCCCACCGTAACCGGGAACTCCCCGAAATTTTCCTCGCCCTCGCTTCTACCACGGTTTTTTCCGTCATGGAAGGCCCAAAGAATGTCATGCAGCTGCGTCTCTGGCCCGCCCAGGACGAAAAGCCCATTTTCTGTCATGATTTTTTGTCATAGAAGTAGGAGCCCACCACATCTATGATGATACCAGGTTTTGTCACAATTATCGTCATAGAAGTGTCATATGTATGACAGAAAAAAATTCGCTCGGCCCAAAATGTCACGGATGTGTCTTTTTTTGTAGTGTTTGGCCATGTTATTTTGAGAAGACATGATTGCTTTGTTAGCATGCTTGAAGTATTATTATTTTTATGTCAATATTAAACTTTTATCTTGAATCTTTCGGATCTGAATATTCATACCACAATTAAGAAGAATTACATTAAAATTATGCCAAGTAGCACTCCGCATCAAAAATTCTGTTTTTATCATTTACCTACTCGAGGACGAGCAGGAATTAAGCTTGGGGATGCTTGATATGTCTCCAATATATCTATAATTTTTGATTGCTCCATGCTATATTATCTACTGTTTTGGACATTATTGGGCTTTATTATCCACTTTTATATTATTTTTGGAACTAACCTACTAATCGGAGGCCCAGCCCAGAATTGCTGTTTTTTCTGCCTATTTTAGGGTTTCGAAGAAAAGGAATATCAAACGGAGTCCAAACGGAATGAAACCTTCGGGAACATAATTTTCTCAACAAACAAGACCCATTTGTTATGCTCTGCTACTCATTCTGTTATGCAGTTATGAGTTTACTATGCTTTTATTACTGTGTTTATGGATCATACATCTTATCGTAATTGGCGAGTGTTGTGCTGGAATGTGTGTGGCCTGAACTCTGAGGATAGGCAACGGGATGTCAGGGCTAAAATTGAAGAGAGCAAATGTTTTATCATATGTCTGCAAGAAACTAAGGTCGAGCATTTTGATCTGAGATCGATACGTGCTTTTTGTCCGCGTAGGTTCGATCGCTTTGCGTTTTCCCCTTCTGTGGGAGCCTCAGGTGGTATACTGGTTATTTGGAATTCAGCAGTTTTTAGTGGCACTCTGGTTGAGGTGCAACGCTTTGGCCTAGTTATATCTTTCAAGTCTGTGCATAATTCTGAAACTTGGACTTTGGTGTCTGTCTATGGCCCATGCCATGGGCCACAACGGGATGATTTTGTTCAATGGTTGTATAACCTTCCTATACCTATGGATCAAAACTGGCTCTTACTTGGAGATTTCAATTTTATCCGTTCATTGGATAATAGGAATAGGCCTGGGGGCGATGTTAATGATATTTTTTTGTTTAATGAGATCATCGGCCACCTAGGTTTGCTTGAGTTACCACTGAAAGGCAGAGCCTACACCTGGTCTAATATGCAGGAACAACCTCTTTTGGAGAAGCTGGATTGGTTTTTTACTACTGCTGACTGGATATCTGCTTATCCGAACACAGTAGTATTTCCTTTGGCTAAAACCTCCTCCGATCATGTGCCTTGTGTTGTGTCAATCGATACCACTATTCCGAAGTCGAAGATCTTCCACTTTGAGAATTTTTGGGTGGAAATGCCAGGTTTTCTTGACTGTGTTAAGACCTCTTGGGAGGAGCCCATTGCTGTGGGCTTATCTGCACCTGCCACTTTGTCTGTTAAATTCAAGAGGTTGAGACTTGCACTCAAGAAGTGGAGCACTAATCTTTCCTCCTTAAAAAGGTTGGCCACTAAATGTTCAGAGGTGGTTTTTAATTTGATAACCTTGAGGAACTCAGACCCCTGACCAGACCTGAGTTCAACTTCAGGAAAAGGGTCAAGCTTCAGTATGAACGCGTATTGAAACTGCATCATATATATTGGAAGCAGAGGTGCACCATCGAATATATCATGGTGGGGGATGAAAACTCCAAGTTCTTTCATGCTATGGCCTCGGAGAGGCTTAGACGAAACACGATCTCCTCGTTGCAGATAGAGGATGGCTCTGTTGTCAGTGATCATGACCAAATGGCAGGAATTTTATGGAACTCCTTTAAGTCCAGAATGGGCCAAGCGCAGGGTATCTCCATGGGTTTTGATCTCTCCTCTCTGATTGCCCCTGTCTTGGGCCTTGAGGAATTGGACGCTCCCTTTTCTGATGAGGAGATTTCTGCGGTACTTAAGGATCTGCCTACTGATCAGGCACCTGGACCTGATGGGTTTAACGGTATGTTTGTCAAGAAATGTTGGACTATTATTGAGACAGATTTCAGAAAGTTAGTTAAGGACTTTTTTGAGGGGAGGATCAGCTTGCAGTATATCAATTCTTCCTTCATCACCCTCATCCCCAAAATGTTGGCGCCAATGGGCCCTAATGATTTCCAGCCTATTTCCTTAACTAATACCTACCTCAAATTCCTCACCAAACTGTTGGCCAATCGACTGCAAAAGGTAATCCTCAAGTGCATACACAAGAACCAATATGGTTTTTTGAAACATCGGTCTATTCAGGATTGTTTGGCATGGGCATTTCAGTACATCTATCAGTGCAAGCAATCAAAGAAACCAATCATTCTCTTAAAGTTGGATTTTGCTAAGGCTTTTGATACTGTTGAGCATGAGGCCATCCTGGCTCTACTTATGGCAAAAGGTTTTCCCCCCAAATGGATTGGTTGGGTCAAGGAAATTTTGTCCTCTGGTGACTCTCAGGTACTCCTTAACGGCATCCCCGGCAATCACTTTAAGTGTAAGCGTGGGGTTAGGCAAGGGGACCCTTTTCTCCATTGCTTTTTGTTTTGGCAGCAGACCTGTTGCAGTCGGTTGTTAACAAGATGTTGCTTGATGGTATTCTCTCTCTGCCGATTGATTGCAATGACAAGGATTTTCCAATAATCCAGTATGCTGATGATACTATAATGCTACTTCCTACGGATGAAGCCCAGCTCGTAGCCCTTAGAGATATGTTGCAGGTTTTTGCTGAATCTACTGGTCTCAGAGTAAACTTTGCTAAATCCATGATGGTACCTATTAATGTCCCTGAAGCTGAGGCTCTTCGGCTTTCTCATGTCTTTCAATGTACTCTAGGATCACTGCCATTCACCTATCTTGGCCTCCCCTTGGGAACGACCAAGCCATGATCCTTGAGCTGATGCCTTTGGTCGATTCACTTGAGAGGCGTTTGACTGCAAGTTCAGCTATGTTGAACCAAGGTTGCAGACTCCAGTTGCTGAGATCGGTTCTTTCGTCCATGCCTATATACTTCCTCTGCTCCCTATCCATTCCACCTGGCATCATCAAGCAATTAGAGCGGATTATGCGCCAATGTCTTTGGAGAGGAAACTCTGATACACCGAGGCAATCCCTTGCTGCGTGGGATATGGTTTGTAGACCCAAGGAAAAAGGAGGATTGGGGGTCATCAACCTGCAGCTTCAGAACCAAGGGCTCCTCATTAAACACTTACATAAATTCTACAATAAAGCGGATATACCCTGGGTATCCTTGTTGTGGGATTCATACTATGATGGAGTTGTCCCTCATGCCACTGTTCTTTGTGGCTCCTTTTGGTGGAAGGATATTTTTAAGTTAGCTGATAATTATAGAGCTGTTGCCTCTGTTTCAGTTAACAAAGGGGACTCGGTTTTGTTCTGGTCTGATGCCTGGAATTTGGGTGGTTCAACCATGCCTTTGAGTCAAAGATTGCCTCGGTTGTTCTCTTATGCTTTGGATGATAAGATTTCTGTGGCAGATTTCATTGACAGTCACGATAGGGCCTCTTTCTTTCAGTTGCCTATTTCCCAGCAGGCTGCTATTGAACTTGATTCGCTCACCGTCTGAGTGAACAATTTGGATAGGGACCCGTTGGCTAATGATGTTTGGTCTTGGGTAGGACTCACGGGAGCTTACACATCAAAGAGCTACTACACCATCATGCACTCTCATATGGTCACCATTCAGCCTTGCAAATGGTTATGGAGTAGTCGATCTACGCTGAAAATCAAGGTTTTTGCTTGGCTCCTATTCTTTGACAGACTCAACACCAAGGACCTGCTGGTGAGGAGGCACTGGCGGGCTGGGGATGCTGATAATCTTTGTGTGTTGTGCCACCAGCATATTTATGAGGATCGTCAACACCTGTTTTTTTCCTGTAACTTCAGTATGAGGATCTGGACTTATTTGCATATTGACTGGTCTGGTGGTTCTAATGTCCATGAATGCATTTCTTTGGCCAGACAAAGATTTGCTAAATGCTTTTTCTTTGAGGTGGTGTTCACAGCAGCTTGGAACATTTGGATTCTTCGGAATGGAAGTACTTTCAGAGGGGAACGACCTACGTTTAGTGCTTGGCGTTGTAAATTTGTACATGACCTAACTTTGTTTTCTCATAGAGTTAAGGCTCATGTTAGAATACAAGAGCTCGATCATAACACAACTCTACAAATAAAATATGTCATACAAGCATCATATTACAAGCCAGGGGCCTCGAGGGCTCGAATACAAGAGCTCGATCATAGACGAGTCAGCGGAAGCAACAAAATCTGAGTACAGACATAAGTTAAACAAGTTTGCCTTAAGAAGGCTAGCACAAACTGGGATACAGATCAAAAGAGGCGCAGGCCTCCTACCTGGGATCCTCCTAAACTACTCCTGGTCGTCGTCAGCCGGCTGCACGTAGTAGTAGGTACCTCCCGAGTAGTAGTAGTAGTCGTTGACGGTGGCGTCTAGCTCCTAGGCTCCAACGTCTGGTCGCAGCAATCGGGTATAGAAAGGGGGAAAAGAGGGAGCAAAGCAACCGTGAGTACTCATCCAAAGTACTCGCAAGTAAGGAGCTACACTACATATGTATGCATTGGTATCAAATAGAATAAGGGTATCATATGTGGACTGAACTGCAGAATGCCGGAATAAGAGGGGGATAGCTAGTCCTTTCGAAGACTATGCTTCTAGTAACCTCCAACTTGCAGCAGAAGAAGAGAGTAGATGGTAAGTTCACTAAGTAACATCGCATAACATAAACCTACCCGGTGATCCTCCCCTCGTCGCCCTGTTAGAGAGCGATCGCCGGGTTGTATCTCGCACTTGGATGGGCGTATTTTATTAAGTAACCGGTTCTAGTTGTCATAAGGTCAAGGTACAACTCCAAGTCGTCCTGTTACCGAAGATCACGGCTATTCGAATAGATTAACTTCCCTGCAGGGGTGCACCACATTTTCCAACACGCTCGATCCCCTTTGTCCGGACACACTTTTCTGGGTCATGCCCGGCCTCGGAAGATCAATACGTCGCAGCCCTACCTAGGCACAACAGAGAGGTCAGCATGCCGGTATAAATCCTATGGCGCAGGGGTCTGGGCCCATCGCCCGTTGCACACCTGCACGTTGCGAACACGGCCGAAAGCAGAACTAGCCCCCTTAATACAAGAGCAGGCTTACGGTCCAATCCGGCGTGCGCCGCTCAGTCGCTGACGTCACTAAGGCTTCGGCTGATACCACGACGTCGAGTGTCCATAATTGTCCCCGCGTAGATGGTTAGTGCGTATAGGCCAGTGGCCAGACTCAGATCAAATACCAAGATCTCGTTAAACATGTTATCTTGAAATAACCGCGAACGCTGACCAGGGCCAGGCCCACCTCTCTCCTAGGTGGTCTTAACCTGCCCTGTCGCTTCGCCACAAAGATCCACACAGAGGGCTGTCGGGAAAGTATTTCCTTATAGCCCCCAATTCGTGAATCAACTGCGGGTACTCCTCGAGCCGACCCGTCTTTTGTCACCACAAGTATCATATATTATGTATAAGTATATACCCGTGACCACCTCACAGGTGATCATGGCCTGATAGTATAGCATGGCAGACAGACCAGAATGTAGGGCCATTGATGATAATCTAGCATCCTATACTAAGCATTTAGGATTGCAGGTAAGGTATCAACAGTTGTAGCAACAACGACAGGCTATGCATCAGAATAGGATTAACGGAAAGCAGTAACATGCTACACTACTCTAATGCAAGCAGTATAGAGGAGAGTAGGCGATATCTGGTGATCAAGGGAGGGGGGCATGCCTGGTTGCTCTGGCAAGGAGGGGTCGTCAACACCGTAGTCGATCGGGGGTACCGGCAGCGGTCTCGGGGTCTACCGAAAAGAAGTAACGGAGGGGGAACACAATAAATAACAGAGCAAACAAAGCAACACAAAGCATAACATGGCAATGCGCGATGCTAGGGGTGACCTAACGCGGTATGAGGTGATAGCGGTGAAGGGAGGAAACATCCGGGAAAATATCCCCGGTGTTTCACGTTTTCTAACAGATGAATCCGAGAGGGAAAGTTGCATGTTTGCTATGCTAGGGGTGTGTGGTGGACGAACGGGCTGCGTATCCGGATTTGTCTCGTCGTTCTGAGCAACTTTCATGAACAAAGTTTTTCCATCCGAACTACGGTTTATTTTATATTAATTTTTAAAATTTTAAATCATTTCCTAATTTATTAATTATTAATCAAATTCGAACATAGTGTTATTGCATCAGCATGACATCATCAGTCAACAGAGGTGTTTACTGGTCAAGCTAACGTGTGGGTCCCACATGTCATTGACTGTTTAATCTAATTAGGGTTTAGCTAACCTAATTACTATTTAATTAAACAAACAAGTCAATAAGATTAATTTAATAGAATTAATTAACTTAATTAATTCACTAATTTATTAATTATAAATTTTATTACTTTATTTTTATTTTTATTTTTATTTTAAAGCGTT
>NC_041380.1:413135437-413141544 GCF_002162155.2 Triticum dicoccoides
GGGGCGGCTCCAGCGAGGATTCCGGGCGGCGGCGGCGAACGCCCCCGATCCGATCTGGATCAGGGAGGGGGCAGAGGGCGAGTGGAGCGAGTGGGGGGAGGTGGGGCGACTGGGAGAGGGGTTAGGGTTTTCGGGGTGAGGGGGCCATATAGGCCGAGGCTGGGCCGGCTGGCGTAGTGGCCAGTTGGGCCAAACGGCCCAGGGAGAGGGGGCTCTCTCCTTTTCTTTTCTTTATTCTTTTCTGTTTTTATTTTATTTCACTTATCTGTTTTCTATTATAGTTTCATTTATTTTAGTTTTATAAAAACATAAAAGCTGAACCTAATTTAGTATCACTAACTATACCTTAGCTAAAAAAAGTTTAAACCCTAAATGAAATAGTTTAACATTTTATAGATAATAAAAGGCATTTATTAAATTTGTCATGTTGTTGTTTTATTCATCTTAGAGTATTTAAGCATTTTATAAAAGTGTGGTTCCTCCACCATAATTACCTATGCAATATTTGGTTCACTCCGAACATTTTAGTTTTAATATTTGGAAACTTTTATTGTTTGCTGGATTTTGAATTTGAATTTGAATCAGTTTCGAACTAACGTGAGATTATGTGACGCCCCCGATTCAATCGTACACTAATCATGCACGCAAATGTGTATGATCAAGATCAGGGACTCACGGGAAGATATCACAACACAACTCTACAAATAAAATAAGTCATACAAGCATCATAATACAAGCCAGAGGCCTCGAGGGCTCGAATACAAATGCTCGATCATAGACGAGTCAGCGGAAGCAACAATATCTGAGTACAGACATAAGTTAAACAAGTGTGCCTTAAGAAGGCTAGCACAAATTGGGATACAGATCGAAAGAGGCGCAGGCCTCCTGCCTGGGATCCTCCTAACTACTCCTGGTCGTCGTCAGCGGGCTGCACGTAGTAGTAGGCACCTCCGGTGTAGTAGGGTTCATCGTCGACGGTGGCGTCTGGCTCCTGGACTCCAGCATCTGGTTGCGACAACCAGAACGAAAGCAAAGGGGAAAAAGGGGAAGAAAGCAACCGTGAGTACTCATCCAAAGTACTCGCAAGCAAGGAACTACACTACATATGCATGGGTATATGTGTAAGGAGGCCATATCGGTGGACTGAACTGCAGAATGCCAGAATAAGAGGGGGATAGCTAATCCTGTCGAAGACTACGCTTCTGGCAACCTCCGTCTTGCAGCATGTAGAAGAGAGCAGATTGAAGTCCTCCAAGTAGCATCTCCAAGTAGCATCTCCAGTAGCATCGCATAGCATAATCCTACCCGGCGATCCTCTCCTCGTAACCCTGAGAGAGAGCGACCACCGGTTGTATCTGGCACTTGGAAGGGTGTGTTTTATTAAGTATCCGGTTCTAGTTGTCATAAGGTCAAGGTACAACTCCAAGTCGTCCTGTTACCGAAGATCACGGCTATTCGAATAGATTAACTTCCCTGCAGGGGTGCACCACATAACCCAACACGCTCGATCCCATTTGGCCGGACACACTTTCCTGGGTCATGCCCGGCCGCGGAAGATCAACACGTCGCAGCCCCACCTAGGCACAACAGAGAGGCCAGCACGCCGGTCTAAACCTAAGCGCGCAGGGGTCTGGGCCCATCGCCCTGAGCACACCTGCACGTTGCGTGGGTGGCCGGAAGCAGACCTAGCCTAGTGGCGTTCCAGTCCAATCCGGCGCGCGCCGCTCCATCGCTGACGTCTGAAGTGCTTCGGCTGATACCACGACGTCGGGATACCCATAACTACTCCCACGTAGATGGTTAGTGCGTATAGGCTCGTAGCCGACTCAGATCAAATACCAAGATCTCGTTAAGCGTGTTAAGTATCCGCGAACGCCGAACAGGGCCAGGCCCACCTGTCTCCTAGGTGGTCTCAACCTGCCCTGTCGCTCCGCCACAAAGTAACAGTCGAGGGCCGTCGGGAACCCAGGCCCACCTCTACCGGGATGGAGCCACCTGTCCTTTCAGCCCCCTCGTCAGAATCACTTGCGGGTACTCAATGAGCTGACCTGACTTTAGTCACCATCTGTATAGTATGTATGTATGTATAGTATATACCCGTGATCACCTCCCAAGTGATCACGGCCCGATAGTATAGCAAGGCAGACTGACAAGAATGTAGGGCCAATGATGATAAACTAGCATCCTATACTAAGCATTTAGGATTGCAGGTAAGGTATCAACAGATGTAGCGACAATGTCAGGCTATGCATCAGAACAGGATTAACGAAAGCAGTAACATGCTACACTACTCTAATGCAAGCAGTATAGAGTAGAATAGGCGATATCTGGTGATCAAGGGGGGGGCTTGCCTGGTTGCTCTGGCAAGAGAGAGGGGTCGTCAACTCCGTAGTCGAGCTGGGCAGCAGCAGCGTCGGTCTCGGAGTCTACCGGAGAGAAGAGGGGGAAGAAACAATGAATACCAAGTAAACAGATGCATATCGATGCATGACATGTCAAGAAGCGATGCTAGGCGTGCCCTAACGTGGTATGAGGTGGTACTGGTTAAGGGGGGAATCATCCGGGAAAGTATTCCCGGTATTTCGTGTTTTCGGACAGATGAACCGGAGGGGAAAAGTTGCGAGTTCGATAGGTTAGGGGTGTGTGGCGGACGAACGGACTGCGTATCCGGAATCGTCTCGTCGTTCTGAGCAACTTTCATGTACAAAGTTTTTCGATCCGAGCTACGGTTTACCTTATATTAATTTTAAAAGATTTAATCAACTTATAAATTATTATTATTAATTTAATCCGAAAATGGCATTACTGCATCAGCATGACGTCAGCATGACATCATCAGTCAACAGAGGTGTTGACTGGGTCAAGCTGACATGTGGGTCCCGCATGTCATTGACTGTTTCAGTTAATTAAGTTAATTAGTTAATTAGGTTAATTAATCTTATTTAGTTAATTTAATCAGAATTAATTAAGTTAATTAATTAGTTAATTAATTAATTAATTCATTAATTTTATTATTAATTATTTACTTATTATATATATTTTTTAATTCTCTTTTTTTTTAATTTTCGTTCTGGGCGTGGGCCCCGTTTGTCATAGGCCCATAGGGGCCTTAGTGGTTATGGGCGTGTGGGCGCGCGGGCTCACGGGCACGGCCACGAGCGCCCACCGGGGCAAGCCCAAGCGATGGCCTCGGGCGCGGCCAGTGGCGCTGCCGCCGGCGACAAGGAGGCAGCCAGGGGCGGCGAGGTACCGGGACGCCACGCACGTGGTCTCGGCGAGGTGCGGGCCCGGCGGTCGTCAGCGGGGAAGGCAGGAGTAGTGCACGGGGGCTGCAGGCGGAGCGGGACGGCGGCGTGGGCGGCAACAACCGCAGGTGGCACGAGCGACAACGGGCGCGACGGGGCGCGCGGGTGCGCGCGTGCTCACAGCGAGCACGAGCACCGGGCGGCACGTGCACGACTACGGGACGGTGCGAGGAGCAAGAGGAAGAGAGGCCGGGGGCCTCACCGTGGATCCGTAGGGTCAAGGCAGCGGGGCTCAGGGAGGTTGACGGGGACGACGCGTGTAGACGGGGAAGTCCGGCGGCGTCCGGGACGGCTTCGGGCGACGGAGTCGGCACGCAAATGTGTACGATCAAGATCAGGGACTCACGGGAAGATATCACAACACAACTCTACAAATAAAATAAGTCATACAAGCATCATAATACAAGCCAGGGGCCTCGAGGGCTCGAATACAAGTGCTCGATCATAGACGAGTCAGCGGAAGCAACAATATCTGAGTACAGACATAAGTTAAACAAGTTGCCTTAAGAAGGCTAGCACAAACTGGGATACAGATCGAAAGAGGCGCAGGCCTCCTGCCTGGGATCCTCCTAAACTACTCCAGGTCGTCGTCAGCGGGCAGCACGTAGTAGTAGGCACCTCCGGTGTAGTAGGGGTCGTCGTCGACGGTGGCGTCTGGCTCCTGGACTCCAGCATCTGGTTGCGACAACCAGAAAGAAAAGGAAAAGGGGAAAAAGGGGGGAGAAAGCAACCGTGAGTACTCATCCAAAGTACTCGCAAGCAAGGATCTACACTACATATGCATGGGTAGATGTGTAAGGAGGCCATATCAGTGAACTGAACTGCAGAATGCCAGAATAATAGGGGGATAGCTAAACCTGTCGAAGACTACGCTTCTGGCAGCCTCCGTCTTGCAGCATGTAGATGAGAGTAGATTTAAGTCCTCCAAGTAGCATCTCCGAGTAGCATCTCCAAATAGCATCTCATAGCATAATCCTACCCGGCGATCCTCTCCTCGTCGCCCTGCGGAAAAGTGATCACCGGGTTGTCTGTGGAACTTTGAAGGGTGTGTTTTATTAAGTATCCGGTTCTAGTTGTCATAAGGTCAAGGTACAACTCCAAGTCGTCCTGTTACCGAAGATCACGGCTATTCGAATAGATTAACTTCCCTGCAGGGGTGCACCACATAGCCCAACACGCTCGATCCCATTTGGCCGGACACACTTTCCTGGGTCATGCCCGGCCTCGGAAGATCAACACGTCGCAGCCCCACCTAGGCAAAACAGAGAGGCCAGCACGCCGGTCTAAACCTAAGCGCACAGGGGTCTGGGCCCATCGCCCATAGCACACCTGCACGTTGCGAGGGCGGCCGAAAACAGACCTAGCCTAGTGGCGTTCCAGTCCAATTCGGCGCGCGCCGCTCCGTCGCTGACGTCTGAAGTGCTTCGGCTGATACCACGACGTCGGGATACCCATAACTACTCCCACATAGATGGTTAGTGCGTATAGGCTCGTAGCCAGACTCAGATCAAATACCAAGATCTCGTTAAGCGTGTTAAGTATCCGCGAACGCCGAACAGGGCCAGGCCCACCTGTCTCCTAGGTGGTCTCAACCTGCCCTGTCGCTCCGCCACAAAGTAACAGTCGAGGGCCGTCGGGAACCCAGGCCCACCTCTACCGGGATGGAGCCACCTGTCCTTTCAGCCCCCTCGTCAGAATCACTTGCGGGTACTCAATGAGCTGACCCGACTTTAGTCACCATCTGTATAGTATGTATGTATGTATAGTATATACCCGTGATCACCTCCCAAGTGATCACGGCCCAATAGTATAGCAAGGCAGACTGACAAGAATGTAGGGCCAATGATGATAAACTAGCATCCTATACTAAGCATTTAGGATTGCAGGTAAGGTATCAACAGATGTAGCGACAATGTCAGGCTATGCATCAGAATAGGATTAACGAAAGCAGTAACATGCTACACTACTCTAATGCAAGCAGTATAGAGTAGAATAGGCGATATCTGGTGATCAAGGGGGGGGGCTTGCCTGGTTGCTCTGGCAAGAAGGAGGGGTCGTCAACTCCGTAATCGAACTGGGCAGCAGCAGCGTCGGTCCCGTAGTCTACCGGAGAGAAGAGGGGGAAGAAACAATGAATACCAAATGAACAGATGCATATCGATGCATGACATGACAAGCGATGCTAGGCGTGCCCTAACGTGGGATAAGGTGGTACTGGTTAAGGGGGGAATCATCCGGGAAAGTATTCCCGGTGTTTCGTGTTTTCGGGCAGAGGAGCCGGAGGGGGAAAGTTGCGGGTTCGATAGGTTAGGGGGGTGTGGCGGACGAACGGACTGCGTATCCGGAATCGTCTCGTCGTTCTGAGCAACTTTCATGTTGAAAATATTTTAATCCGAGTTACGGATTAAAAGATATGATTTTCTAAAGATTTTATTAATTTCTGAAATTTATTTAATTATTTAATTAATTCGGAAAATGGATTTATGACGTCAGCATGACGTCAGGCTGACATCAGCAGTCAACAGGGTTGACTGGTCAACCTGACCAGTGGGTCCCACTGGTCAGTGACACATTTTTAATTAAACATTTTAATTAACCTAATTAGTGTTAATAGGGGGGTGGGCCCCACTGTCATACTATGTTAGCTAATTAACAGTAGTTAATTAGGTTAATTAGTCATTAGATTAATTAATCTTAATTAGCTAGGTTAATCAGAATTAATTAAGTTAATTAATTAGTTAATTAATTAATTATTTTTATTATTTATTAATTATCTTCTTTTACATTTTCTGTTAAAACGTT
>NC_041380.1:413144080-413149674 GCF_002162155.2 Triticum dicoccoides
ATAAACTGGTCATCATTTCTTCGGGAACTCCATCGTACTTACGAAAGATAAGGGCCAGCTCACTACGACATAAAGCTTTTAAGGGAAACAATCTGGGGCTAACCCATGAATTAGTATAAGATTATCTCTTGAGTCGAACATATCGAATACATCAAGAGTAAGGTACGAAGGTACAATAAGAGGTTCCAAGTGGATAGATAGTTGCTCGAAGTCTGAACCAGAGTGAGAAAGGGTTTCAGAGCAGCGAGAGTAAGTATTGCGTCTGATACCAGAATAGAGCATTAGGAAGGTGGCCCGTGAATTAAATACGAAGCCAAGCGCGAGGAATAACTTCGACAATAGGGTGTATAGGAGAGTCAGGTTTCGATCCAGTGGACCTGTGGGTTATGGGCCCACCATGTGGGTTAGAAGTAGGAAGGGCGGAGACGTCTTGCGTGATCATGCAAGCTAGGCATGTCAGGGGGGGGGTAGCCTGTCAATTATGTCGGCGACAACGTCGATACCAAGGGCGAGGGACGAAGAGAACTACTTTCCTGCTTGTTGAACGAGGCGGACCAATAGGCAAAGTTCTCATCCATCGGTGGTTACCGGAATGTCATCAACAATAAAAACAGGGTCTTACTGACAGAGTTGTACATCGGGGTGTTTGCACAAGCAGTGGATTATTACTGCTTATATCATATAGATCATAGCAAAGGTCTAAACAAACCAATGGAAGGAAAATATGATCATCAGATTAAACAGAACAATGGAAAGGAAAATGTGTTTAAACACATATTTCAGGGGTATATCCTTCCTAATGACAAGCAGAGCATGATATCCATGACAGGATATAAAGTAGAAAACCATTTAGGTAAGGGGGAAGGAATCTCATGATATTACCCATACAACGTGTTAGGATAAGTGATAAATAGAATTTAGCATCGTGCTTCAAATGTTCCTGTTGAAAATCGGAGTACCATTGACATGCTTCGAGATAGCATTGACATGGTCTTCAGGTGAAGATCAGACTTTGGAAACACGAAGGATCCATCAGGAATAACTTGTAGAATAAGTCTTACAATTTCCTCATGGACGAATGGATAACCTTGCTGAAAAGGAATCTATAATGATAGGTCCTCCAGCCGGGGGGGGGGTGCTAGGCATGACATCATGTTACCGGGTCATCAAAGGATCAACATCATAACTCTTGGAAAGGTGTCCCAACCCTCATATCTGACCGAGATTCAGATCCGATTGCTGTCAGGATACCTCAGACTTAGGATACCTGAGAAGAAAAGCTGCAACGCAAATTGACGAGATGACAATGTAAGATTCTCGGGGAAATGAACTATGAAGTGTTTTCCGTTATCAAGAGTCCATCATTAACCCAAGGAGAGGACAAGGAGGTGTCTGGTGAACTCAACGGCAATTCACCGAGATTCCCAAAGATGGATTTCCACAATTAGGTGAACAAGGAGATAACATTGGTCAGATCAAATGATATAAGGAAGTATGCTCGAGGAAAACATACACAATTAAACATTGGTTGAAAGGTGCGCCCGAAATATGGGTTGGGTTGCACGACCAATGTCAGAATGGTGATTCAATAGTCAATAGCCTAAGAATGAACTTTCGACCATTAACTTCAGAAAAATAGGGTTGCTAGAAGGAAAGAATCCAAACAACACCGTTCACTTGTTGGAATTAACACGGGGACCAATAAAGAATGGTGATGGTGAGAAGTATTTCTATGCCAAGAATTCTCAAGAGGTGGAACAAATCTCAGAACATTCTTGACATAAAGGATGGTAATACTCCAAGGTAAAGAAGAACAATTGCTGGATAGCAAGGAACTCAAGGTATAACACCAAACATGAACAAGCTTGTGTTGGTGGGAAGGCAATAAAGTGGTCGACGATAATACAATTCATCGAGGGCAAGGATGTTATTTCTCATCATGAATTCAATTGATATCCTGGATGAGCTCAGAATGTTGATGATCACGACACCTTTGTCGCGAGAGTTCATGAAGATGTAATCGATCGGTAACGACATCAAGTCAAGTAATGATGAAGTGAAAGGTTATTGGAACCAAGGGTACGACACAAACTCGAAACCAAGCTTGTTGTTCAAGGCGAAATGATATGACGATGAGGATCGACATAAGGTTAGTTCAGCGTCGAAAATTGGTGCTCCGAGAATAAGGACCAGGTAGCACAGTTAGAATCGTCACGACAATGATATAGCCAAACAGGCTAGGAATGGCGTGATCGGGTACAAACTCGTACTTATAGAAGCTTACTGAAGAGTTGTTGAACCGAAGAGCGGACTCGGTTCAGTTATCGGTGTCTTTGAGTGTTCAATAACTCAGAGCCCGCGAAAAATTGGAATCAGTGGGAAGGTAGCACTTGATGAAGAACTCATAAGGAGTTATGCAGTTCCATGATAATCTCGAGATACCAGGGGGGTAATACTCGACACAAGATCAAAGTAAAGGTGGGACTGGTGTATTGATCCATAGAAGACAATTGTTTTAACTTGTCCGAGAAATGAGATCAAAGAAGAACAATCATGGTCGGAACCACGGTTGCAAAAGGCCAGATCCTAGATATAAGATGAACTTATACCAAAGGAATAATTTATTTAAGAGAAGCTTTAATGATAAGATCTACATCGTGTCCATGGGCATGAACACAAGTTCAAGGTCGACTCCCACTTTTCCAATGCATAACATTTCATTCACTTCTCACGTTTGATGAAGTTGCAGTGTTGAAATTTTATCTGGTGAAGCACCAGAAGAGTATGACTCGTGAAAACCTTCGGGTTCACACGGTTTAGAGAAGGCATATGTTCAACCCACAGGGGCTTCTTAGAAACGTATACCACAAGTTTCAAGAGTAAATAACACAAGCTCGAAAGTAGAGCAAGGTTGAGAAAGTAGATGATACAATTTCCAAGGGCATTATGTATCCAAGGGAAGGCTCACAAGGTTATTGAATATGAAGGATGCTGACGGATAAAATCCAACAATGGGCCTGATGGTCCACAAGGGATCTGACGTGAGCATCGATACTCAACTAGAGGAAGCAAATTATAGAAACAACTGACTAACTCAATTGTCAAATGCAAAGGAATTATGATTTCCAAATCAAGGGATCAGAAGCAATGCTCTGATTAGGGGTGGATAAGTTGAATAGTCTTAGGGTACAATCAAAGAAAATTGGATTGGTCGAGAACCAATTCCAGTTAAAAGGATGGCAGCTCAGCCGGAAAGGTAATTTATAAGGATCAATGATGATTGCGTGTATTCGCAGAATATTGAGTCAACAGACTCAAAATGATAATGACAAGGAATGTCATTAAGACTACGAGACTTATGGGATTAACCATAATGCAAGCAAGCAAGAATTTCAAGAGCCAAAGGCCCCAAAGGATTTTCGGAAGATCGAATATTATTTCGAAGACTCTTGTGAAACACATGAACAACTAGGGATGAGCGGATACCCGACAAGTGCGAGGATTTATTCAAAGGGGTATTCATGTGGCAAAGAACTGCTAGGCAGTAGGCACGAAGTATTCTCGGAACAATAGAGAAAACTTCAGGTATCTTGTAATAACAAGAACAATGGGGAATGATCGTAAGAATGGCAAGTGTAAGTAGTTATCCATAAGGATTTATCGGTGGTCGGGAATAGCAAAAGTGATGGGCACAAAGTCTCGAGAGAATATCAAAGAGTATCTCCGAAATCTTCTGGTGCAGTCGGTGACCATCTGGACTGAAGGGGCTCTCTGGGAGAAAGTATTTTCGAGAACCTAAAGTTAGTTTTTAGTAAAAAATCGTTTAACCCGAATAGAAGAGGGTTCAGAATCCCAGAGTAAAGGTCGAGGAATAAAAGATCCTAATACCTCCCGATGGCGACGTGGGCCCATGGGCCACACACCCATGTTAGTAAAAGTTTTTCAACGACTAGACTCGACTTCGGCCAAGGAGTTGGAAAGGGGGATTCCTACAGGCAGTCGGCTCTGATACCAACTTGTGACGCCCCCGATTCAATCGTACACTAATCATGCACGCAAATGTGTACGATCAAGATCAGGGACTCACGGGAAGATATCACAACACAACTCTACAAATAAAATAAGTCATACAAGCATGATAATACAAGCCAGAGGCCTCGAGGGCTCGAATACAAATGCTCGATCATAGACGAGTCAGCGGAAGCAACAATATCTGAGTACAGACATAAGTTAAACAAGTGTGCCTTAAGAAGGCTAGCACAAACTGGGATACAGATCGAAAGAGGCGCAGGCCTCCTGCCTGGGATCCTCCTAACTACTCCTGGTCGTCGTCAGCGGGCTGCACGTAGTAGTAGGCACCTCCGGTGTAGTAGGGTTCATCGTCGACGGTGGCGTCTGGCTCCTGGACTCCAGCATCTGGTTGCGACAACCAGAACGAAAGGAAAGGGGAAAAAGGGGAAGAAAGCAACCGTGAGTACTCATCCAAAGTACTCGCAAGCAAGGAACTACACTACATATGCATGGGTATATGTGTAAGGAGGCCATATCGGTGGACTGAACTGCAGAATGCCAGAATAAGAGGGGGATAGCTAATCCTGTCGAAGACTACGCTTCTGGCAGCCTCCGTCTTGCAGCATGTAGAAGAGAGCAGATTGAAGTCCTCCAAGTAGCATCTCCAAGTAGCATCTCCAGTAGCATCGCATAGCATAATCCTACCCGGCGATCCTCTCCTCGTAACCCTGAGAGAGAGCGACCACCGGTTGTATCTGGCACTTGGAAGGGTGTGTTTTATTAAGTATCCGGTTCTAGTTGTCATAAGGTCAAGGTACAACTCCAAGTCGTCCTGTTACCGAAGATCACGGCTATTCGAATAGATTAACTTCCCTGCAGGGGTGCACCACATAACCCAACACGCTCGATCCCATTTGGCCGGACACACTTTCCTGGGTCATGCGCGGCCGCGGAAGATCAACACGTCGCAGCCCCACCTAGGCACAACAGAGAGGCCAGCACGCCGGTCTAAACCTAAGCGCGCAGGGGTCTGGGCCCATCGCCCTGAGCACACCTGCACGTTGCGTGGGCGGCCGGAAGCAGACCTAGCCTAGTGGCGTTCCAGTCCAATCCGGCGCGCGCCGCTCCGTCGCTGACGTCTGAAGTGCTTCGGCTGATACCACGATGTCGGGATACCCATAACTACTCCCACGTAGATGGTTAGTGCGTATAGGCTCGTAGCCGACTCAGATCAAATACCAAGATCTCGTTAAGCGTGTTAAGTATCCGCGAACGCCGAACAGGGCCAGGCCCACCTGTCTCCTAGGTGGTCTCAACCTGCCCTGTCGCTCCGCCACAAAGTAACAGTCGAGGGCCGTCGGGAACCCAGGCCCACCTCTACCGGGATGGAGCCACCTGTCCTTTCAGCCCCCTCGTCAGAATCACTTGCGGGTACTCAATGAGCTGACCCGACTTTAGTCACCATCTGTATAGTATGTATGTATGTATAGTATATACCCGTGATCACCTCCCAAGTGATCACGGCCCAATAGTATAGCAAGGCAGACTGACAAGAATGTAGGGCCAATGATGATAAACTAGCA
>NC_041380.1:413151791-413153458 GCF_002162155.2 Triticum dicoccoides
CTTGTCTTTTCTTTTTTTTTGTTCCCTTTTCTTTTACTGTTTTATTTTATTATAGTTTTATAAAACATAAAAGTTGTACCTTAAATAGTAACACTAATTATACCTCTGCCACAAAAGGTTTAACCCCCAAATAATATAGTTTAGTATTTTATAAAATACCAAGGCATTTAATTAATTTCTTTTGCTGCTGTTTTATTTTCCTTTGAGCATTTAAACATTTTATAAAAATGTGGTTTCACCTCCATAATTACTTACGATTTATTTGACACAACCCGAACATTTTAGTTTTAATTTTTGAAAACTTTTGTTGTTTGCCTGATTTTAAATTTGAATTTGAATCGGTTTCGAACTAACTCGAGATTAGCAACTACAAACGAGGTGACGTGGCAGCATTAGCAAAGGATCACTGTAGCTTAATTACCCGGGCGTCACAGATTAGCAACAATAATCGAAGTGATGTGGCATCATTAGCAGAGGGTTGCTGTAGCTTAATTATCCGGGCGTCACATTTGGCCTACTAGATTGATCTTTCTTGCAATGGAAGAAGTGCTTAGCTTTGGGTTCAATCTAGCGGTGTCCTTTCCAAGTGACAGTAGGGGCAGCAAGGCACGTATTGTATTGTTGCCATCGAGGATAACAAGATGGGGTTTTCATCATATTGCATGAGTTTATCCCTCTACATCATGTCCTCTTGCTTAAGGCGTTACTCTGTTTTCATGAACTTAATACTCTAGATGCATGCTGGATAGCGGTCGATGAGTGGAGTAATAGTAGTAGATGCAGGCGGGAGTCGGTCTACATGTCTCGGACGTGATGCCTATATACATGATCATACTTAGATATTCTCATAACTATGCTCAATTCTGTCAATTGCTCAACAGTAATTCGTTCAGCCACCGTAAAATACGTATGCTCTTGAGTGAAGCCACTAGTGAAACCTATGGCCCCGGGTCTATCTTCATCATACTAATCTTCCAATACTTAGTTATTTCCTTTGCTTTTATTTTACTTTGCATCTTTATCATAAAAATACCAAAAATATTATCTTATCATATCTATCAGATCTCACTCTCGTAAGTGGCCGTGTAGGGATTGACAACCCCTTATCGCGTTGGTTGCGAGGATTTATTTATTTTGTGCAGGTACGAGGGAGTCGCGCATAGCCTCCTACTGGATTGATACCTTGGTTCTCAAAAACTGAGAGAAATACTTACGCTACTTCGCTGCATCATCCCTTCCTCTTCGGGGAAAACCAACGCAGTGCTCAAGAGGTAGCACCGACAGCCATCGCTACTGCAGCACCGTCAAATTCTTAGCAGATGCATACAGGGCGCCGCACCAGAGGCGGTACTCTTTCGTATCTTCTCAACTTATTTATCGCAGCAAGAAAATAGATCGCCACTGCTTTACTCTGATTTCTTGTCCATCACTTACTTGCTAGTTGAGAGCAAACATTGGTTGAGAAGTTGCCTTTGTCCGGTTTGCACCTTTAGATCCGCCATGGCACGCTCAACACTATACTCCCAATGCTTATGGTTTTCCCCTTTTATATTCCACACTAGTTAAATCACAGTAGACTAAATTTCGAAATTGGGCCAGTCGATTTTTCAGAGCTCGCCGGAGTTCGCCGGTGCGAATGAAGGGGCTCGGGTGGGGACTTTGGTGGG
>NC_041380.1:413153846-413212356 GCF_002162155.2 Triticum dicoccoides
GTGGGGGCGGGGGTGGGGGTGGCAGAGGAACACATGAGGTGGGGGCGATGGTCCGGTCGGTGGCCCGTGCGGTGTTCTGTATGGGAAGAATCAGAGACAAGGAAGAATAAGGGTTAGGAGACGTAGGATCTTCATCCAACCGCCTGAAATAGTCGACTGACCCAAATGCAGACATGCCTTTATATTCAGTACCATCATCGTACCTGCTTAACACTCTTGAATCCATCAAGCTAAACAATGTGCCACTCATAATTCCAAACTTGTTGCTCAAGTATGAATCTGATATGATGCTGATATTACTAAAACAGATAACATTTAATTGGTCAGCTAATGTTCCTACTTTACTTTCGGAAAAGCACGTGCACCACATATAGAGAGACAGTAGGGAGTTGCTTTCTTAATGCGCTCTGGTTCATCATGTGTGGGCACTACGCAACGAACATTTTATTATCCAAAATCTTCTTGCTCTTCTTTAGCATGTTCCTCTTCCGTTCTTCTTTAATAAGTACTCTCTTCATTCCTAAATACAAGTCTTTGTATAGATTCCACCATGGACTACATATGGAGCAAAATGAGTGAATCTACACTCTAAAATGTATCTGGATACATCTGTGTGTGATCCATAGTGGAAATCTCTACCAAGACTTATATTTTGGAACGGAGGGAGTATGATAGTAGTACAGTATGTTCCTTGTAGTGAAGATGAGCAGGGACATTTGCAGTGTAGAGGTCTATACGGTCGGTTGGTATGGACACTTTAAACTCTTCGGGCCTCTTTGATTCGTAGGATTTTGTAAACATGGGAATAGGATTTGTAGTAGCCTGCCCACTTGAATCCTATAAGAATAGCAAGGAAATGCGGGGAGTTGTGTCGCATTTGAGAGTTACACTGATATTAACAGTACCGCACCTTCAGTTGAAGAGAGCTGGTATCCAAAGCCTTTCTAGCCGTACCGACAATACTAGCACATATATTCCAGCAAGTTCCACTTTGCTAATTTTACTCTGATGCTTACGGTTTTCCCATTATATCTACACTATGATCTGTGTAGCTGCTTTGTGTCGCACTAGCAGCAGTCCACTCTTGAAGCCAAACACTTCAATGACTTACAAAATTGGCACCAAGGCATTGAGTGCCATTCTGGATGCAATGAAACTCATACGCTCCCCACCTGTTGACTCTTGTTCAGAATATGATCCTAATGACTCGTGTTCAAAATTGCCACATATAGAGAGTCAGCATGGAATTGCATTTCTTTGGGCGCAGTGATTCATCATGAGTGGGCAACCAATATTGTATGCAATTAAGCGGAACCTCAAGAATATGCTTCCTCTTCTGTTCTTTAACATGTTCCTCTTTTGTTATTTTGTATTTAGTACATACAGTATGTTCCTTGTTAGGAAGGGGAGCAGGGACATCTGTAGTCAACAACTGATAGAGCTGGCATGTACTTGATCTACATGCTTTCAATTACTAGCGGCAATACAACACTGTATTTTCAAGCCAGTTCCACTTTCCCAATTTATATATCGTGGTTATGGTGTACCCCTTTTGTGTACACTATGATCTACCTAGTTGTTGTGTGCTCTTGTTATCATGGTTTGGCAATAAACTCTCTATACAGTATATTTTGAACCTATCATCTGCCAACTATCCTTACTTCTGGAGCCTATTTTTTTGTGTACTTGTGCCAGATTATATAAATGCACACACCATATTACAACACACATGAGCTCTCTCATCAGAATCCAGTGATAGCACAGTGTTTACAGGGGCGCCCCTATATTAGAATATCCTCTGCATTACAAAGATAATCTCACAACTATTTATGTTTTCATGGTTCTCAGATATTATACGTAATTACAGTGAATATCTAAATCCGCGCATCACAAGAATATTGTGGAACACTACAATGACTTACAAAATTGGCACCAAGGCATTGAATGCCATTCTGGATGCAATGAAACTCATACGCTCCCCACCTGTAGATTCTTGTTCAGAATATGATCCTAATGACTATTCTAACCTCGAGGAGTCAAAGGCAGATGGCATATCATGTTCACCCATCAAGGTGCCTGCTCTAATTTGGCAAGGTTTTATTGATTGTGCGTATCTTGCATATGTTGTCTTGCATTCTTTCTACTTTGTTGCACCGCCATCTGCTTAGTTTACTCATCATATATGTCGAGATGCCATGCCCATCCATTATCAATACATATTCCATCTGTCACCATACCATGTTTTTTCACTCAAATGCTGTTCTTGTGCATCAGACATCAAAAAGGAAGAGGGTGATTGCCGAACCTGAAGGAGCACCAGCAAAGTCCTTGAAAAACGTGGTTATGCCGGAGAAATCAGACATCACCCCACTTATATTGGTTGTACAACTAGTGACACAAAACATAGGACCGACTCCAGCAGACTGTACCCATACTTCACTGGCCACACCACTAGCCCCACCACACAGGACCTGCACTCCAGCAAAAGGTATGCCGATTTCAGTTGCCATAGCACCAGCCGTACCATAGAAAAATCCCACTCCAACAAAAAATACAGCAAGTCCACCGGCCGAAGACCTATCCCAACTGCAAAGACGGCCAATTCCTGCAGATTGGAACCCCATTCCAGTTATTCCCAGTTTAAAAGACAATGCTTTCAATGTTGTTAGGGACTACATGCATATATTCCCATCATTGGAAGATTATAGTGAAGACAAACACCATTTTCACATCTTCATGTCCTAGTTACATGTAAGTGCTATTATTCATGGTGATTATTTTCCTGTTTTTTGCTCATTGAACATATCAATGATTTACATTACATTGTTGTAAGTAGGCGAGGGTCAATCTGGATAGTCATGACAAGCAAAGCTTGGTTGCGCTTTTCAAGGAAGCATTGCAGCAGTATTGGTGTTACCTGAGGAAATCACACCTTGGTGGCAAGTGTATAAACCAATTTCTGGTGAAGTCTCTTGTGCTAAATTTAGAAGACATTGAATGGAAAAACCTTGTTATGCACTGGTCTCATTCCGAGGATGAGGTACTGTCTATGATATCGCATGACAATTTGAACTTCTACTTTTCCGCATGTGCCTCACGTGTCCTTTTTACAGGAAATCTACTCAGAAAAGAATTCCGGTTTGAAAAGAACGACATGATATCGCAAATATGCCGCCCGCTGCTTTGCTCTTGTTAGTACCTGTTGTCCTGTATCACTGTACTTGCATACATACCTAGTTCATTATGTGACAGCAGTATGCATGATAGCTTGCTTATCAATTGTTCGCTCCAAATTATCTAATCTGTATGAATGGTTACATTAGTGTAGAATATATCCAAAGCCAATGAATTTTTTTAGCTCTGCATTGTTCTCGTAAGTACCTGCTGTCCTTTATCAATGTACTTATATTGACAGGTAGTTGTTCATGTACCATCACTCTGCAGCTTATTTTCCTTTGCCCTCCATTTTCTACACATAAGATATATATTTACTCTTACCATAAGGTTGGATAACACCGATGGTACTGAAAAATTTTAGCTCTGCATTGCTCTTGGCTGTACCTTTTGCCTGTATCGCTGTACTTACATTTATAGCTACTTGGTTATGTAGCATCACTCTTCATCTTATCTTAAATATTCTCCATTTTTTCTTATATTGTCACATTTATATTTACTCTTAACAAAATGTAGAATAAATGTAATGCTTATGAAGAAGATTCTGTGGTAAACTTCTTGAATCCCCCCCCATCAGCATGGACAAGGGCTTTATAGAGCCTGCCTTCACCAATAATGTAAGTTTGTCCTTATCAAGCCTTCAAACTTTGTTGTGTATATTTGGTTAGGCATGACTGCAACGGCTGTTTATTTTTGGTGTTTGCATCAAATTGCATGTTTAAAGTTTATTATGTACTCCAGTTCATAAACAAAAGTTTGTCCTTCTTAATTTAAGTTTTCAGTTGTACAACCAAGTTCCTTCTTCATACCATGTAAATTAAACTATACAGAGCAAGTGATCTTATTTTTCCAATCTGAAATGGGATAAATTGACAGCACACTAACTATTGATACTTATGAGTTCTTGATCAGTAATCAAGTGGTGTCGTGAAGCTGCCAACACCTTCACAGTGTCATTTCCTACCATGTCTTGACCTGAACAATACTATATTGTGTTAATGCTATTTTAAACTGTGTCACTTTATTCGTCAGTAGGAAATGTGATGAATTGTCAACATTGATACTTATATGTGCAAAACCTGTCATCTGTCTGCTTGTTTATCTTTCAGAGTGAGGAGGATATAAGTGTCAAACAAGTGCAGTCTCACCAGCTTGCTCAACTGCTTCCGATGTAGCTCCCGAGCAGGGCTAACCTTTCTTGAACTCTATTGAAGTGCTATCGGTTTTGTATATTATTTTGTCGGCGTGTTTAGTTGCACTGGTGGCGATCTTTGATACCCAGTGTATGTAATCTACTGTCTACTTGTGCTTTATTATCATAGTGGCGAACTTTGATGCCTAGTGGATGTAATATGCCGTAATTTCTTTATTGTATAGTCTAGTGTTTTTTCTTATTCACGATGCTACATTTATTTTACTGTATATATATCCTGTCTTCGCAGTAAATCAGCCAAATGGCCGTCATGCAAATCACTTGTATGATCCGCATCATGGGCCCCGTCATCTTGGTCCATTAACAGGTCTAAATGTAAACTGGCCCACTAGTAGATTCGGGCCTTTAATAGGCCAAGTAAACCGCCGACCCTATTTTCCCAAGAAAACTCAATGGGCCTTTAGGAGGCTAAAAAGTAGGTTGGGCCTGAAACGTGTCGAATAGCTCACGGACTGGCAGCAGGCCAAAATAGACCCCGACCCATGAATGTGCCAATCAAATCATGGGCTTATAACAGGCCAAAATTGTCTCGGTCCTTGTTTGGCCCAATCAGATTATCTGCTGCGAGCAGGCCGGATGCAAACTAGGCCGTAGTTAGGCCCAACTATATGAAGGGCTTTTAACAGGTCGAAATTAATATAGGACCGAAATGTCAAACGGGCCCTTAACAGGCCGAAACTAATATCAGGCCGAATTACTAAATGGGCCTTTAGCAAGTGGGCCCAAAAGCATAGCGTCCAGTTGACGGGCCGAATCTGATATGTGCCATAATTTAGCCCAAAGCCTCTTAAAGGGCCGGACCTGATCTGGGCCGTAATTTGGCCTAGAACGTGGTAGGCTTTTAACGGGCCGGATCTCATATGGGCCATTATTAGGCCCGGAACGTGGCAGCCAATTAATGGGTCGGCCTACTAGGGTCCTCAAAATCTTGTGGGCCTACAGCTGGGCCGGCCCATTAATGTTGGCAAAATCTCGTGGGCCTTTAGCTGGGCCGGCCCATTATGGTCCACAAAAATCTTGTGGGCCTTCACATGGGCCGACCCATTATGGCCCGCAAAAATCTTGTGGGCCTTTAACTAGGCCAACCCATATGGCCCGCAAAATCTTGTGGGCCTTTAGCTGGGCCGGCCCATTATGGTCCACAAAATCTTGTGGGCCTTTAGTTGGGCCGGCCCATTTAAACTTTATGGGCCACTTTTGGGCCGGTCCACGTGTTAATATATCATAGGTGCATCTCGCCCATTGGATGAGTGACACCTGTGCTAACGCGGAGCTGACACGTGTTTCCTCCGGCAATGATGATTTTACACGTGGAAAATCCCCATTGGTCCGGGCTGTTAATGGGTTATCGGATCCAAAACAGGACCCGATAGCTTAATGGTGTTCCGTTATGATGGATGCCACGTGTCTGTCACCCTTGACGAAAGCACTTATGTGACACACAATTTATCGTCATGGAAGTGGACACTTCCATGATAATAATTTTGGTAATGTCATGGAACACTACTACGACAACACATGTATGACTATCTTGATTCTCTCATAAATTTGTCATGGATGTACATGCATGACAGAAAACATGACCTACTGTGACAAACACGTATCATCACGGAAGTGTATTTTTTTGTAGTGGTTGTTGGTGATCATGTTTTCTAGATCTTAGGATATTGTTAAGTGTTAAACGATAGTCCTAAAACAACATTGAGACATTGGAAGAATGATCATATTGAATCTACCCAATCTTGTCTGTTATAAATTGAGTTAATATCGTCTATAATAAATTGTAATAGCACAAAGTGTTAGCATGTGATTTTGCTCCTTAGACCATGAGAGTATCATTGTCACTTCATACCGTACGATGGACTTTGGGGTTGCTCAAACGTCACCTATAACACGGTGATCATAATGACAACTTACAGGCACATCAGAAAGTTTGACAAGGAACTAGATAGCTCGAGAGTGGGATATTCTTCTCTGATGATGGAGATACAATTTTTAGGGCCCTCTCGGTTTGACGGAATCCATCATCGGCTGGCCAGACACAGGTCTTCGTCACGGGGATGCCGGAACACGACTATGAGGAAGGAGAAAAAACCCGGTAACGAGGATAATGGTATAGTGAGCATGTGACGAGTGACGACTCATGAGTATACCAGTGCATCTCGGGGGTTGTGAAGTATCGCGAAGCAAAGGGAACATCACATGATAACCAAAGGTTCACTCGAATATCATTTTTGTGCTCATAGGGATCGATATGGACGTCCATGGCGTTGTCGGTCATTGAACGAGGGTTTTTCGTTCATATCTGTGAGTTACAGAACCTAAGGGGTCACAAGCTTAAGGCAATCATAGTATGCGGAATGTTAGTAGGACAGGAGTGATGAGAACATATTTGTGGAATTGTTTCATTAATATTCAGAATACTTTCGAGAGGATCCAGAAGCATTTCAAGGTCACTGGAAGGGTTTCAGAGAGTATTGGATAATACCGGGTATTACCGGGGCTGTTATATTATATATATAAGGGTCTAAAAATATTTAGAACACTTTTATACTTAATTTAATATCAATGGGCCTTAAAAGGCCAAGTGGTGGAAGGAAACCTGGGCCACCAAGGCCCAAGTGAGGGAGGCGCCCCCTTTGCCATGGAAGGAGGTCGAATTGGAGGGGGAGGAGGACTCCTCCTCCCTTCCCTTGGTCGGTGCCCCAAGGAGGCCTTTCCCTCCTTGGTGGCTGCCCTCTCCCTCCCCTGAAATCTATATATACTAGGTTTTTTTGCCCTATTGGATACACAAGTTTGGAGCCTCCTCTAGACCATCTAGTTCTAGTTGATCCTAGTTGATCTAATTAGAGCTAGACAAATCCTCTAATCCTCATAATTAGAAGCCTGGTGTGGTTCTAATCTCCTCCTTCTAATTCTTCGACAACGATTTAGCTTTGGACAACGAAGTGCTGCCGGATCATGAAGGCTGCACGCTTGCAACCAAGTAGAGAGGTCATGCTTTCGGTCTTTGTTTCGAGGGACTGTTCATGGGCGGTTTGCAGGATCGTTCATCGACGATTCGAGGGACCCCAAGTATGATCTATACCGACACTTTCTTCTTCTGCCGCAACTCGGTGATAGTAACTATCATGATCACAACCCATTATGCATCTTTATATTGATCTTGGGTGTGCGTAGGTGTGATTTTTTTGGTTTTCTACTACGTTTCCAACAATGGCATCATGAGTGTTTTATGAGTAGGTGTAGGTTGAAATCTAGATCACATGAGGATGTGAGGGTTGATGTTCTTACTATGCTTCCCTTGGGTGTTGCATTGGTTCAGTTCATTGACGATATGGTGTCGCTTTTCACAAGGTTCTGACAATCTATCGGCTCTGGCTGTCGATGATCTGCCAACAGTTTCTTGGGCTTCACCATAGTCAAGAATAGTGAACCGCCGCGTACACAAGAGTTTGATGAAGATGAACGATCTTCTAGGGGGTCACGCATATTTGACGAAGTTTAGTGTGGGGGACGAGACTACGATCAGACTCGGAATCCCGGTGCACAAGACATTTTGACAATGGTAAAACAAAACCAGCAAGACCGCCCGATGTGCTGACAAATCCCGATAGGAGCCGCACGTATCTCGTTCTCAGGGAACACCGGATGAGCGAAGCGTACAGGAACCAAATACCCCAAGTTGCCTAGGGCGGTCCCGCACAGTGCTCTATTTTGGACCAACATTCAAAGGAGCACTGGCCCGGGGGGTTGATTAAGTCCTCGGGGTCTGGAAAGTCCCTATGCATGTTTTAGTTGTTATTAGGCAAATGGTAAAACCAATGTTGGGCCTTGCTGGACGAGTTTTATTAGCGGACTGTCAAGAGGGGACCATAAACCCTCATAGTGTTAGGGACGCAAAATCAAGGAACATAATACCGGTATGACGGAAAGCAAGGCGGCAAGAGTGGAACAAAACACCAGGCAAAAGACCGAGCCTTCCACCCTTTACCAAGTATATATGTGCATTAATTAAATAAGAGATATTATGATATCCCATGATATCCATGTCCCAAACATGGAACAACCTGCAACTGCACCTAGCAACGCTATAAGAAGGCTGAGCAAAGCAGTAACATAGCCAAACAACGGTTTGCTAGGAAGGGTGAACATGTTAGAGGCTATCATGGCAATTTGGGAGGCTTGATAAACGAGTGGTAGGTAGCGCGACATAGAAGCATCGAGACAACTAGCATAGCAAAGATAGTAGTGAGATCCAAGGTGACGGTCATCTTGCCTGAAATCACTACAAAAAAAATACACTTCCGTGATGATACGTGTTTGTCACAGTAGGTCGCGTTTTCTGTCATGCATGTACATCCATGACAAATTTATGACAGAATCAAGATAGTCATACCTGTGCTGTCGTAGAAGTGTTCCATGACATTACCAAAATTATCATCACAGAAGTGTCCACTTCCATGACGATAAATTGCGCGTCACAGAAGTGCTTTCTTCAAGGGTGACCAACACGTGGCATCCACCATAACGGAACGCCGTTAAGCTATCGGGTCGGGTTTTGGATCCGATAACCCGTTAACAACCCCGACCAATGGGGATTTTCCACGTGTAAAATCATCATTGGTTGGAGGAAACACGTGTCGGCTCATCGTTGGGACAGATGTCAACCACTCATTGGATGGAAGGCGGCTATGATACGTCGACACTGTTGGGGAACGTAGTAATTTCAAAAATTTCCTACGCACACGCAAGATCATGGTGATGCATAGCAACGAGAGGGGAGAGTGTTGTCTACGTACCCTCGTAGACCGTATGTAGAAGCGTTATATCAACGTAGTTGATGTAGTCGTACGTCTTCACGTCCGACCGATCCAAGTATCGAAAGCACGACACCTCCGAGTTCTGCGCACGTTCGGCTCGGTGACGTCCTCGCCTTCTCGATCCAGCAAGAGGGGCGAAGTAGTAGATGAGTTTCGGCAGCACGACGGCGTGGTGACGGTGTTGGTGAAGAACAATCTCCACAGGGCTTCGCCTAAGCACTACGAAAACTATGACGGAGGATAAACTAGAGGGGACGGGGTTGCCGGCACACGGCTTGGTGTTTCTTGATGTGTCTTTGGTGCTAGCCCTGCCCCTCTATTTATATGTTGAGCCCTGGGGTCGAAACTTGGAGCAAAAGCCTCCTCAAAGTCGGTTTTGCCCGAAAGGCAAGAGTCCCACTCGGACTCCAGGACCAAACGCCACAATCCTTGGTGTCTGGCCCAGACGCCATGGGCCTCGGCGTCTGGCCCAGGGCCAGACGCCAGGGTCTCCGGCGTTTGGCCCCCTGGCCTCCGCAAAACTCCTTTTGCACCGACTTATAGCCCCATGGGCCTGACCCCTTGGCCAAACCATATCATCCAATATATGAATCTTTACCTCCGGACCATTCCAGAGCTCCTCGTCATGTCCGTGATCTCATCCGGGACTCCAAACAACATTCGGTCACCAACATACATAACTCATATAATACTATATCGTCAACGAACGTTAAGCGTGCGGACCCTACGGGTTCGAGAACTATGTAGACATGACCGAGACACCTCTCTGGTCAATAACCAATAGCGGGACCTGGATGCCCATATTGGCTCCTACATATTCTACGAAGATCTTTATCGGTCAGGCCGCATAACAACATACGTTGTTCCCTTTGTCATCGGTATGTTACTTGCCCGAGATTCGATCGTCGGTATCTCAATACCTAGTTCAATCTCGTTACCGGCAAGTCTCTTTACTCATTCTATAATATATCATCCCGCAACTAACTCATTAGTTGTAATGCTTGCAAGGCTTATAGTGATGTACATTACCGAGTGGGCCCAGAGATACCTCTTCGACAATTGGAGTGACAAATCCTAATCTCGAAATACGCCAACCCAACAAGTACCTTCGGAGACACCCATAGAGCACCTTTATAATCACCCAGTTACGTTGTGACGTTTGGTGGCACACAAAGTGTTCCTCCGGTAAACGGGAGTTGCATAATCTCATAGTCATAGGAACATGTATAAGTCATGAAGAAAGCAATAGCAACAAACTAAACGATCAAGTGCTATGCTAACGGAATGGGTCAAGTCAATCACATCATTCTCTAATGATGTGACCCTGTTAATCAAATGACAACTCATGTCTATGGTTAGGAAACATAACCATCTTTGATCAACGAGCTAGTCAAGTAGAGGCATACTAGTGACAATCTGTTTGTCTATGTATTCACACATGTATTATGTTTCCGGTTAATACAATTCTAGCATGAATAATAAACATTTATAATGATATAAGGAAATAAATAATAACTTTATTATTTCCTCTAGGGCATATTTCCTTTAGTCTCCCACTTGCACTAGAGTCAATAATCTAGTTCACATCGCCATGTGATTTAACATCAATAGTTCACATTACCATGTGATTAACACCCATAGTTCACATCGTCATGTGACCAACACCCAAAGGGTTTACTAGAGTCAATAATCTAGTTCACATTGCTATGTGATTAATACCCAAGGAGTACTAAGGTGTGATCATGTTTTGCTTGTGAGGGAAGTTTAGTCAACGGGTCTGCCACATTCAGATCCGTATGTATTTTGCAAATTTCTATGTCAACAATGCTCTGCACGGAGCTACTCTAGCTAATTTCTCCCACTTTCAATATGTATCCAGATTGAGACTTTGAGTCATCTGGATCAATGTCAAAACTTGCATCGACGTAACCCTTTACGAAGAACCTTTTGTCACCTCCATAATCGAGAAACATATCCTTATTCCACTAAGGATAATTTTGACCACTGTCCAGTGATCTACTCCTAGATCACTATTGTACTCCCTTGCCAAAAACAGTGTAGGGTATACAATAGATCTGGTACACAGCATGACATATTTTATAGAACCTATGGCCAAGGCATAGGGAATGACTTTCATTCTCTTTCTATCTCTTGCCGTGGTCGGGTTTTGAGTCTTACTCAGTTTCACACCTTGTAACACAGGCAAGAACTCTTTCTTTGACTGTTCCATTTTGAACTACTTCAAAATCTTGTCAAGGTATGTACTCATTGAAAAACTTATCAAGCGTCTTGATCTATCTCTATATATCTTGATGCTCAATATGTAAGCAGCTTACCGAGGTCTTTCTTTGAATAACTCCTTTCAAACACTCCTTTATGCTTTGCAGAATAATTCTACATTATCTCCGATCAACAATATCTCATTCACATATACTTATCAGAAATGCTGTAGTGCTCCCACTCACTTTCCTATAAATACAGGCTTCACTGCAAGTCTGTATAAAACTATATGCTTTGATCAACTTATCAAAGCGTATATTCCAACTCCGAGATGCTTGCACCAGTCCCTAGATGGATCGCAGGAGCTTGCATATTTTGTTAGCACCTTTAGGATTGACAAAACTTTCTTGTTGCATCATATACAACTCTTCTTTAATAAATCCATTAAGGAATGTAGTTTTGTTTATCCATTTTCCAGATTTCATAAAATGTGGCAACTGCTAACATGATTCGGATAGACTTAAGCATAGATAAGAGTGAGAAACTCTCATCGCAGTCAACACTTTGAACTTGTTGAAAACCTTTTGCGACAATTCTAGATTTGTAGATAGTAACACTACTATCAGCATTCGTCTTCCTCTTAAAGATCCATTTAATCTCAATGGCTCGCCGATCTTTGGGCAAGTCAATCAAAGTCCATACTTTGTTCTTACACATGGATCTCATCTTAGATTTCATGGCCTCAAGCCATTTCGCGGAATCTGGGCTCATCATTGCTTCCTCATAGTTCGTAGGTTCGTCATGGTCAAGTAACATGACCTCCAGAACAGGATTACCGTACCACTCTGGTGCGGATCTCACTCTAGTTTACCTACGAGGTTCGGTAGTAACTTGATCTGAAGTTACATGATCATTATCATTAGCTTCCTCACTAATTGGTGTAGTAGTCACAGGAACAGATTTCTGTGATGAACTACTTTCCAATAAGGGAGCAAGTACAATTACCTCATCAAGTTCTACTTTCCTCCCACTCACTTCTTTCGAGAGAAACTCTTTCTCTAGAAAGGATCCATTCTCAGCAGTGAATATCTTGCCTTCGGATCTATGATAGAAGGTGTACCCAACATTTTCTTTTGGGTATCCTATGAAGACGCACTTCTCCGATTTGGGTTTGAGCTTATCAGGTTGAAACTTTTTCACATAAGCATTGCAACCTCAAACTTTAAGAAACGACAGCTTAGGTTTCTTGCCAAACCATAGTTCATACGGTGTCATCTCAACGTATTTAGATGGTGCCCTATTTAACGTGAATGTAGTTGTCTCTAATGCATAACCCCAAAACGATAGTGGTAAATTGGTAAGAGACATCATAGATTGCACCATATCTAATAAAGTACGGTTACGATGTTTGGACACACCATTACACTGTGGTGTTCCAGGTGGCGTGAGTAGTGAAACTATTTCACATTGTTTTAACTGAAGGCCAAACTCGTAACTCAAATATTTTACTTCTATGATCATATCGTAGAAACTTTTATTTTTGTTACGATGATTCTCCACTTCACTCTGAAATTCTTTGAACTTTTCAAATGTTTCATACTTGTGTTTCATCAAGTAGATATACCCATATCTGCTCAAATCATATGTGAAGGTCAGAAAAATAACGATACCCTCCGCGAGCCTCAACACTCATAGGACTGCATACATCAGTATGTATGATTTCCAACAAGTCTGTTGCTCGCTCCATTGTTCCGGAGAACGGTGTCTTAGTTATCTTGCCCATGAGGTATGGTTCGCAAGCATCAACTAATTCATAATCAAGTGATTCCAAAAGCCCATCAGCATGGATTTTCTTCATGTGCTTTACACAAATATGACCTAAATGGTAGTGCCACAAATAAGTTGCACTATCATTATTAACTTTGCATCTTTTGGCTTCAATATTATAAAGATGTGTATCACCATGATCGAGATCCAACAAACCATTTTCACTGGGTGTATGACCATAGAAGGTTTTATTCATGTAAATAGAACAACAATTATTCTCTAACTTAAATGAATAACCATTTTTCCATAAACATGATCAAATCATATTCATGCTTAACGCAAACACCAAATAAAATTTATTTAGGTTTAACACTAATCCCGAAAGTATAGGGAGTGTGCGATGATGATCACATCAATCTTGGAACCACTTCCAGCACACATCATCACTTCATCCTTAACTAGTCGTTGTTCATTCTGCAACTCCCGTTTCGAGTTACTACTCTTAGCAACTGAACCATTATCAAATACCGAGGGGTTGCTATAAACACTAGTAAAGTACACATCAATAACATGTATATCAAATATAGCATTGTTCACTTTGCCATCCTTCTTATCTGCCAAATACTTGGGGCAGTTCCGCTTCCAGTGACCAGTCCCTTTGCAGTAGAAGCACTTAGTCTCAGGCTTAGGTCCAGACTTGGGCTTCTTCACTTGAGCAGGAACTTGCTTGCCGTTCTTCTTGAAGTTCCCTTTCTTTCCCTTTCCCTTTTCTTGAAACTAGTGGTATTGTTAATCATCAACACTTGATGCTCTTTCTTGATTTCTACCTTCATCGATTTCATCATCATGAAAAGCTCGGGGAATCGTTTCCGTTATCCCTTGCATATTATAGTTCATCACGAAGTTCTACTAACTTGGTGATGGTGACTAGAGAATTCTGTCAATCACTATTTTATCTGGAAGATTAACTCCCACTTTATTCAAGCGATTGTAGTACCCAGACAATCTGAGCACATGCTCACTGCTTGAGCTATTCTCCTCCATCTTTTAGCTATAGAACTTGTTGGAGACTTCATATCTCTCAACTCAGGTATTTACTTGAAATATTAACTTCAACTCCTGGAACATCTCATATGGTCCATGACGTTCAAAACGTCTTTGAAGTCCCGATTCGAAGCTGTTTAAGCATGGTGCACTAAACTATCAAATAGTCATCATATTGAGCTAGCCAAATGTTCATAACATCTGCATCTGCTCTTGCAATAGGTTTGTCACCTAGTGGTGCATCAAGGACATAATTCTTCTATGCAGCAATGAGGATAAACCTCATATCACGGATCCAATCGTCATCATTGCTACTAACATCTTTCAACTTAGTTTTCTCTAGGAACATATCAAAAATAAAACAAGGGAGCTAAACGCGAGCTATTGATCTACAACATCGATATGCTAATACTACCAGGACTAAGTTCATGATAAATTAAAGTTCAATTAATCATATTACTTAAGAACTCCCACTTAGAAAGACATCCCTCTAATCTTCTAAGTGACCACGTGATCCAAATCAACTAAACCATAACCGATCATCACGTGAAATGGAGTAGCTTTCAATGGTGAACATCAATATGTTGATCATATCTACTATATGATTCACGCTCGACCTTTCGGTCTTAGTGTTCCGAGGCCATATCTGCATATGCTAGGCTCGTCAAGTTTAACCTGAGTATTCTGCGTGTGCAAAAACTGGCTTGCACCCGTTGTATATGGACGTAGAGCTTATCACACCCGATCATCACGTGGTGTCTGGGCACGACGAACTTTGGCAATGGTGCATACTCAGAGAGAACACTTTTATCTTGAAATTTAGTGAGAGATCATCTTATAATGCTACCGTCAATCAAAGCAAGATAAGATGCATAAAAGATAAACATCACATGCAATCAATATAAGTGATATGATATGGCCATCATCATCTTGTGCTTGTGATCTCCATCTCCGAAGCACCTTCATGATCACCATCATCACCGGTGCGACACCTTGATCTCCATCATAGCATCGTTGTCGTCTCGCCAATCTTATGCTTCCACGACTATCGCTACCGCGTAGTGATAAAGTAAAGCATTACAGGGCGATTGCATTGCATACAATAAAGCGACAACCATATGGCTCCTGCCAGTTGCCGATAACTCGGTTACAAAACATGATCATCTCATACAATAAAATTTAGCATCATGTCTTGACCATATCACATCAGAACATGCCCTGCAAAAACAAGTTAGACGTCCTCTACTTTGTTGTTGCAAGTTTTACGTGGCTGCTATGGGCTTAGCAAGAACCGTTCTTACCTATGCATCAAAACCACAACGATAGTTTGTCAAGTTAGTGTTGTTTTAACCTTCTCAAGGACCGGGCGTAGCCACACTCAGTTCAACTAAAGTTGGAGAAACTGACACCCGTTAGTCACCTGTGTGCATAGCACGGCGGTAAAACCAGTCTCGCGTAAGCGTACGCGTAATGTCGGTCCGGGACGCTTCATCCAACAATACTGCCGAACCAAAGTATGACATGCTGGTAAGCAGTATGACTTATATCGCCCACAACTCACTTGTGTTCTACTCGTGCATATGACATCTACGCATAAAACCTGGCTCGGATGCCACTGTTGGGGAATGTAGTAATTTCAAGAATTTCCTACGCACACGCAAGATCATGGTGATGCATAGCAACGAGAGGGGAGAGTGTTGTCTACGTACCCTCATAGACCGTACGCGGAAGCGTTATATCAACGCGGTTGATGTAGTCGTACGTCTTCACGTTCGACCGATCCAAGTACCGAAAGCACGGCACCTCCGAGTTCTGCACACGTTCGGCTCGGTGACGTCCTTGCCTTGTCGATCCAGCAAGAGGGGCGAAGTAGTAGATGAGTTCCGGCAGCATGACGGCGTGGTGATGGTGTTGGTGAAGAACAATATTCGCAGGGCTTCGCCTAAGCACTACGAAAACTATGACCGAGGATAAACTAGAGGGGGTGGGGTTGCCGGCACACGGCTTGGTGTTTCTTGATGTGTCTTTGGTGCTAGCCCTGCCCCTCTATTTATATGTTGAGCCCTGGGGTCGAAACTTGGAGCAAAAGCCACCTCAAAGTCGGTTTTGCCCGAAAGGCAAGAGTCCCACTCGGACTCTAGGACCAAACGCCACAATCCTCGCTGTCTTGCCCAGACGCGATGAGCCTCGGCATCTGGCCCAGGACCAGACGCTAGGGTCTCCGGCGTTTGGCCCCCTGGCCCCCACAAAACTCCTTTTGCACCGACTTATTGCCCCATGGGCCTGACCCCTTGGCCAAACCATATCATCCAATATATGAATCTTTACCTCCAGACCATTCCGGAGCTCCTCGTCATGTGTGATCTCATCCGGGACTCCGAACAACATTTGGCCACCAACATACATAACTCATATAATACTATATCGTCAACAAACGTTAAGCGTGCGGACCCTACGGGTTTGAGAACTATGTAGACATGACCGAGACACCTCTCTGGTCAATAACCAATAGCGGGACCTGGATGCCCATATTGGCTCCTACATATTCTACGAAGATCTTTATCAGTCAGGCCGCATAAAAACATACGTTGTTCCCTTTGTCATCGGTATGTTACTTGCCCGAGATTCGATCGTCGGTATCTCAATACCTAGTTCAATCTCGTTACCGGCAAGTCTCTTTACTCGTTCCGTAATACATCATCCCGCAACTAACTCATTAGTTGCAATGCTTGCAAGGCTTATAGTGATGTGCATTACCGAGTGGGCCCAGAGATACCTCTCCGCCAATCGGAGTGACAAATCCTAATCTCGAAATACGCCAACCCAACAAGTACCTTCGGAGACACCTGTAGAGCACCTTTATAATCACCCAGTTACATTGTGACATTTGGTGGCACACAAAGTGTTCCTCCGATAAACAGGAGTTGCATAATCTCATAGTCATAGGAACATGTATAAGTCATGAAGAAAGAAATAGCAACAAACTAAACGATCAAGTGCTATGCTAACGGAATGGGTCAAGTCAATCACATCATTCTCTAATGATGTGACCCCGTTAATCAAATGACAACTCATTTCTATGGTTAGGAAACATAACCATCTTTGATCAACGAGCTAGTCAAGTAGAGGCATACTAGTGACAATCTATTTGTCTATGTATTCACACATGTATTATGTTTCCGGTTAATACAATTCTAGCATGAATAATAAACATTTATCATGATATAAGGAAATAAATAATAACTTTATTATTGCCTCTAGGGCATATTTCCTTTAGATACATGGCACGACCCAACAGAGGCCCATTCCTGTGAAAAGGCTGGCCCGTTTGACTTGGTCAAAAACTGGCAGGCGGGCCCATGGAAAGCCTGTTAACGACCTATTCGAATATAGCCCATTTACAGCCCGCTAACCCAAGGCCCATTACGCCCTATCCGAATTAGGCCCAGTAGCGTCATCTGGGCCATCCAATATTATTCTAGCCCGTTTTCACTTCTGGCCCATGTATGGCCCATGACGTCTTTCGGCCCATATGAGGCCCTATGTAACTCTTGGCCTACTAACGGCCCGTGGTGAAACTGGCCCGTAATGAACAGTGTATCACTTTACACCCATTAACGGCGCGTGGTGAAACTGGCCCGTAATGAACAGTGTATCACTTTATACCCATTAACGACCCGTTATTCCGTTGGGCCGTTTCCAGCCCATGTTATCTTTCGGCCTTCTCAGAGCCGATTTATTCTTGGGCTCATTTCCAGCATTCGTTTACTTATGGCCCGTTACTGTCATTTTCTGCTTGTCGGCCAAATTCAGCCCGTGGTTACAGTCGGCCCGTTTGTGGTCCGTTAATACGTCGGGCCGATTTCATAGCATCATCAAATACGGCCTGTTAATGATGGCCCGTTATGGTTGGCCCATGAACGAATGATTACAACTCTAGCCCGTTTACGGCCATAATGCAGTCTGTTTGGCCCATGTTTGGCCAATCGATTATACGGCCCATATAAGGCCCATTGATAATACGGCCCGCAGAAGGCCCATTGTTTCTATGGCTTGTAGAAGGCCCATTGTTTCTACGGCCCGTAGAAGGCCCACTGTTTCTACGGCCAGTAGGAGGCCCAGTGTCACTACAGTAAATATTAGCCCATGGTTATTGTGGCCTAGTTTTAAAAAATAGGTTATTGCAGCCACTAGCTAACCGCGGAAAAAGAACTGCAATGACTACTAGCAAACAAATAAACAAGACAACAAGGAAATAAATAAGCAAGCAACTAATGCTAGGCTATCACGGCTATTACACATATTACATCCACTGGGCATCAAAGTTTGCCACCAGTGCAAATATAGGGAACAAAGCAGCATATCATATACACTGGTTGTCAAAGTTGGCGACCAGCGCAAATAAACGCCGTAGCAAAACAAATCCAGAACTGAAACCACTTCAGAAGATCTCAAGAAACAATATCCTAGGTACCCATAATGCTGCAAGATGCTTAGCAAGCTTATTAACTTTCTCTTGTTTGGCGCTTAAATCCTCCAGCGCTTGCTGTTGCACCAGAAAATATGCATCTGAATTCTGCAGGGACTTCCTGAGTCCTTCAGCTTCCTGTCGCAACACATCTGATCGATGTCTTTCAACTTGAAGTTGAGACTCAAGAAGACGAACTGATTCAGGCAGCGAGTTCGAAGAGCTTGTGCCAGCAGTAGTGGCCAGTAACTCGAACACTACATCAAGACAGGACTTTTGGGTTCCCTCACTGTCTTCAAGATAGTTTTTATCAGCTTTCTTGGAGACCAACATGGATGTCTCACTATCTTGAACCTTATCTGCATTACTTCCTTTACCATTGGATAACGCGGTACTGTTCTCCAATATTTTGTCCGCATTCTAAAAGAGAAACAAGCAGACACATCACATGTTTACCATGTTGTATATGAAACTCATTTTGGTAAATGAGTTCAGTAGCAAAGTGGACAGGATAACATCATGAAACAAACATATATCTATGTACCATGGTCACTTTATGGTCTATATTATTCTAGTTTTTGTTGTCAAATCAGGATAGAGACACAGTTCAAATAATATTTGTTCAAGACAAAGCAGAATAGACAGAATATAAGTGTGGGTAACTATAGAGCAATAACAACACTTGTAATGTGCATGACATGAGAACATAACTGTTTATTCAATTGAAACTGAAATCAACATAGAGTAGGTGACAACAGCAAACCAGTTAAAGGAACAGGTTCAAAACATACCTGTTGCGCCATTGGAGTTTCAGTTCCATCCTTCAAATTTGAAAATAGTTGGTATGAGTAAATACAGTCATGCAAGAGCAAAGGAGTATGAACCATAGCTACAGAACCTAACCTGAGAACAAATCTTCTTCTCCTTTAAGCGTTGAGTTGGGATTCGGAGTGGTGGTCCTCGTGCTTTGGGCACTGCAGTTCCCTTACTAACTGCTCATGTTTGGGTGCTCTGTGGTGGAGACGGTGCTGTGTCAACTGGAACTGGGTTACTATCTGCCGGGGTTGGGGTTAGAAGGGGTGTAGCTGGTTCTCTGTCCAACTGGGTAGGGGCACAATCTGCGAGAGTCTGGGTTATGTGTGGTGGATCTGGTCCTTGGGCAAGTACAACCATGGTTCTATCTGCATCAACTGGTAGCACTATCTTTTCTGAAGACCGTGTTGTTACTCCCTTAGATACTGCCATCACGCTCTCCAATTCAAATGGCTGATAAACAAGAAAAGTAATTGAAAGTATAGACATTATATGTAGACAAGTGCAATGGATAGTGGGGAATAAAAGAGGGCATGAAACAATTCATATTTATGTTGTCTAACCAAACAGGATAGCATGACACAATTTCACATATATGATGGCTAACTAAACAGGATATCATGACACAATTTCACATTATGATGGCTAACTAAAAAAGATGGAAAGACATAGTTCAAAATATGAGACTATGTAAACAGCATGACATGACATAACTATATAATGTGTTTATTAAATAGGCATGCCATAATTCACATACATTCACGGATAGAATGCCATAATTCAAAATATGAAGACTGTAAACACTAAACAGAAAGAGATGATATAACTATATGATGTCTTTATTAATTGGGTTGTCATGCCATAATTCAGATAGATGATGTATATGTACTATGTAAACATGATGGCATGATATAATTCAAATATATGATTTATATAGTAAGCAAGTAAGCAGATGGCAATCCATATATGATGTAAAAACTAACCAATGCAAGACAACATGCATGACATGGGTAATATAACCCTGCCAAGTTTGAGCATAGACCTTAGGGGGAAAATAGGACTGGTCATCAGTCTTTGAACCCTCCTCTGAGGAGCTCTCTGTAACCAGCAAGATGTCTGCTTCAGCAGGTAGCATCGTCTGCTCTAAATACCTTGTTTTCACTCCAGATACTTCCATCACCGCTTCAAATGGCTGATGCACAGGAAGAGTAGTTGAATATACAAATGTTGTCGCCAAATGGAACACATAATACAAAAAATGATAGCATGATATAATTCACATACATGATGATTGGCTAAACAGCATGGCATTGCATAATTCACATATATAATGCCTTTGCAACAAGATAGCACTGTATAATTCACATATATAATGTCTTGCAACAAGATGGCAATGCATAATTCACATATATGGTAATTAGACACTGAACATGTGGCATTCACACAAAGCATGTCTAAACTAATCATATGACATAGCAATGCGAGACACCATACACACGATATGAGCAACATAACCCTGCCAAGTTAGAGCATACACCTCGGGGGGGGGGAATAGGACCGGTCATCTGTCTCTGAATCCTCCTCTGAGGAGCTATCCGTAACCAGCGAGATATGCGCTTCGTCAAATAGCATAGTCTGCTCTAAAGACCTTGTTTTCACTCCAGAATTTGCCATCACCATGTCAAATGGCTGATGCACACGAAGAGCAGTTGAATGTAATAACATTGTTGACAAATGTAATATGTAACGAAAAAAAGGATGGCCTGATATAATTTACATATAAGATGACTGGCTAAGCAGGATGGCTTTGCAAAATTCACATATATGATGCCTGGCTAAATAAGATGGTGTTGCATAATTCACATAAACGATGAATAAACTGAACAGATGGCATTCGCACAAAGGATGTCTAAACTAAGCAGATGACATATTTGATGTATAAAGTAAGCAATGCAAGACACCATATGCATGATATAACCAACATCAGCATGCCAAGTTAGAGCGAAGTCCTCAGGGGGTAAATAGGAGTTGTCTTCTCCTTCTGAATCCCCCTCAGAACAGATATCTTCCTCTCGATTACAATCCGAAATGTGTGGAGGGGGGGCTACCTTTGCGCCTACCATGGAGCGACGTCAGCATGAAATTTTATTGCCACACAAGGCTCGTCTCTTTTGCTCTACATGTTCGGTTCCATTGTTTACAATAACTGTCATGCATAGGAATAAAACATAGTGAGATTATGTAAGGAGTGCATGCAGAAATCCAGAGTGATGGTAGAAACCTGTGGGTAGACCCAAAACCAATAATAGCAGGCAGATAATGGCTTCAGTTAAAAAATACAGATAATGGCTTCTTTACTGTTTGTTTCCCACCCAACATGAAACTCATAGTAGACACCGGAGATTAACCAGATAGTAGATAGATACTATTGATAGCGGCCCTGATATGTACCCCACAATCATTTAAAAACTCAAGTTTGACCATTAGTTTGGAGCTGACTCAGAGTCTAATCAGTGAACAGGATGATAAAGTAGCATGTAATATTAAGCAATGCATAATGTAAGCAGACACGAAAGAGTGCGACCTCTCTTGCGGACCCGTTTAGTCCTCGAGGTCATCTGCTCGGTTGATGATGGTAGTGCAGTTTTCATGGCTGCCAGCGGCGGGGAAGAAGATCTGAGGTGGTGAAAGACAGCCTGGAGGCTGGAGCCCCGCTGTGCTAGACCCTTCTGTCGTTGGAGCAGCTGAGCTGGGGTGGACGACGGTGCAGCAGGAGCGGGACAAACCACGCAAGGTTTTCTTTGACAACTATCTGTAAGAGAAGTAATTCTGTAAGGGCTCGTTTGAGTTGGAGGATTCCAACAATGCAGGGATAGGAAATAGACAGGAATAGGATAGGAATGCACGTGCAAAACAGAGAATTTAAAAACACATGATTTCTGCCAATCTGGGTGTTTGATTCACAACAATTAGAAGATCACAGGATGCAAAGAAGCATGGTGAGATTAAGTCAAACCACAAGAAAATGTACGGTTATAATGCTATTATGCTACTATCTCTTAGTCTTGTGCTTCATGAATAGGAATTTGAAAAGGAGGACAAGTGAAAATTAAAATTCCTACGTTTTTTCTTTCAAGGAGACACTAAAGGAACAAATCCGTTTGCTCAGTGGACAATATATATAACATGTAGAGTAAAAAAGAGATGCAACAAGTGTACAACCTCTTTGGCGAAGCCATGTCGATCTCAGCGTGATTGGGTTGGTCGGTGAGGATGCTCCGGCTGACTTGGCTGTCGGAGGAGGGGAAGAAGATCTTAGGCGTCTGGAGATGGAGCCTGAGGTACTGCTCCGCTGTGATGGAGGGTTTCGTCGTTGGAGCAGCTCCGGTGAGTTGTACGACGCCGAGGCTGAAGCAGGACAAGAGAGACAACGAACAACGTTAACCTGAGTGGAATTCTAATAGCATCTCCAATACATGATGTAAAATACATAACCACAAAGTGCTAGATGTAAAATACATCAGCCTCTCATCTCTGAACTTAACTGTCGAAACTGAATTTAACTGTCAAAACTGAACTTAACTGTCGAAACTGAACTTAACTATCGAAACTGAATTTTGCTGTCGAAACTGAATATTGCTGTCGAAACTGAACGCACTAACAAGGTGAGGCTACACGTCGGTCGACTGACTTTTTCATCTCTGGTCAATCGATTTTGCAGCCGTTGGATACGAAATCAAGGCCCTGCGGTTCATCTTCAACCTCCACCCCCCTGAGCCGGCCAAACAGCAGCCCCCCGCCGCTCGCGGCCGGCGGTGCGCCGCCCCGCCCACCCCGAAAACACTCCCCACCGCCGGTTCGCCGCCGCCCCGGCCATCCCTCTAGGCCCCCCGTGCTGAGCTTTTTCTCCGGCGATCCCCACGCCACCGCCCCGCCAATGCCCCGCCATCGTCGGCGACCACCGCCCCCATCCTGAACCCTAAGATAGATAGTGGGGTACCTCTCCGGCGAGCCCCCCTCCCCACTGCGGCTGGTTCTTCCTTCACCCCAGCGGCATCAGAGTGAAGTGTAGCTAAATCGGAGCAGCATCGCAATCAAGAGCAAGAGCGAGAGCAGCAGCGCGAGCGAGAGCAATAGCAAGAGCAGACCAGGCAGGGGGCCTAGAGCAAGAGTAGAGCAGCAACACGAGCGAGAGCTAAAGCACCAGCAGGTCCTACTGATGTGGACGTTGCCGCCGAGGGAGCGACGCCGTGGAGGAAGTGGCCGGCGATGCCGCCGTGGATGGAGCCGCGCCTTGTCGGCTCGGGACCGAGTGCCGGCAGCACCGTGAGATCGAATCAAGAAGAAAATGCGGCGATTAGTGTACAACCTCTTTGGTGGCGCCGATTAGGCCGCAGCTTCATCCGAGGAAACGGTCATGATGATGCTCTTCCGGTGGTGCAGGTGAAGACGGCGGTGCGGGAATGGAGGTGGAGTGAAAGATGAGGGGAACGTCGGGGCAGCGCCTTGGAGGTGGAGGACGGGGTGGCTGAACCAGCGGGGCGATGAGATCGACGACGGATCCTCATCCGGTACGGTGGATGAGGGACGTCGAGGTGTTGCTGTGGACGACGTCGTCGGGGAAGAGGCTCTGACTGGGTGGCATATGGAGCAGGGTGTGGGGTTTCGTCGCGGGTTTTCGTGGCCTTGGTCTACGAATGGGTGGGCAGATGGGATGGCAGTGGGGAACCATGGCTTAGAGACGCGCTTGTCCAAAATGTGGGGTAAGTTACGAAAGTACCCCCACCGATTTGAGGCGGTTCTTTTGGTTCAGGGGTACCACAGGCATTTCGCGTGTCAGGAGTTTTCGCGCGCATTGTAATTTCAGAATAGCAAGGCGCGTGTTGAGATGGAGGGAGTTGTCGGAGCACAACGAGACAAAGATATATCTTAAATATTTCGGGCTAACAAGGCGTGGGTTGAAATTTCCGGACAAGCCTAACGTGTACTGTACCAAATCAATTGTCACACCCTAGCTAGTTCATGCGTTAGAGTGTTGCATCATGTCTACTCTTTCATCAGAAACCTGAAATGGGGATGACAGAACCCCCAGCCCCCTCTGAAACCAACTAGGGTTTACTAAAAACTTTTTCAATGAACCTGAAATGCCCTTCTAAAATGCCCATCATTTTTGTCTTGGTTCAGAACCTCTGCCAAAAGTGGTGCACATTTTCCTAGGTCATCTTAGGGTCTTTGAATTAAATCATAGATATTTGAATTTGGGCATTTAAAATTATATAAAATATTTCAAATGCTCAAATATCTCCAAACTAAAATGTTTCATGTTGGAAATAATCCAACTATGGACCAGGAGTAGTTTGGTGATTTTAGGAGTTGCCTAAGTATTTTTAATAATTCAACAAAGTTGCAGAGGAATTAAAAAAACAGAAAACAAGAGAAATAACAGAAACTTACCTGGCGCCCAGCACCCGGCCCACCTGCCGGCCCAGCCCAGCGCCGCGCCAGCGAGCTGCTTGCCGGCCAGGCAGGCAGGCAGGTGTCCGACGGCGGCCGCAGCATGCGCCACGCAGCTGGCCATCGCCCTGCTTCACCTCCTCGCCTCGTGGCTGGATGGATGAACTCCACGCCGAGCCGTGAACCCCCAGGACACCTCCATTCTCCCCCAACTCCTCTCTCTCGTGCTCCCCCGCCATGGCCGATGCCATCGCCGCCACCCCCTCGTCGTAGCCACGCCCTCCGTCAACCCCACGCCGTGCCGCCGTGTCCAGGAGCTCCGCCACCCTCCTCTCCTTCAAGCAAGCCGAGCCCCGAGCGCTCGCAAGGCCCGAGCCCACCGCATCGACCTCGACCGAACCGCCGTCGCCGGAGATCCCCTTCAACGCCGTCGTCGCTCCGGCCCGTCCCCGGCCGCACCAAGTGCTTCGTCGAACTCCCCGTGAGCTTAACCATCTTCCCCTCTCTTCTTTTCTTGCTCCCGAGCTGTATAGTGACCTCCCGGAGCTCAACCGCACCCACCGCCGTGGAGCTCGTCACCGACGTGCTCCCGGTCACCCTCCGGCCACAACTTGGTGTCCATCATGCTCACCATGTCACGTAGCACCTAACCAGCTACTCCCCGCACCTCACCGACCCCTCTAGCATCAAGTTCGCCTTCGGCCGAACTCCGGTGGCTGCCAAAGTCGTCGCTGGCGCCAACTCCGGCCACCCCGACCCCAACGGACTCCACCAAGAGCTGCGGCTCGTCCTCAGCTCCACTCCGATGGCCTCCGCGACTCGTTTGGTTGCCGGAACGGCAAAAACCACTTCCGCCGCCGCGTCGGGCTCGCCGGCGGCTAAACGCCGGTGCATCCGACCTAGCTTTGACCGCGGGTGGGCCCTGGTTGACCCCGATGAGTCAATGACAGGTGGGGCCCAGCCCTGTTAACTAAATAGGGTTAGTTTTAATTAAACTTTAAACTAAACTAATTACCCTGACACCCTGGACCCACAGTCAGGTTTGACCTGGACGTCTCCGTTGACCCTGACGTCATCCTGACGCATGGCTGACGCAATAAATTAATTTCTGGATTTATTCTAATATAGGAAATTCCAGAATATAGTTTAAACTTCAAAAATTCATAACTTTTAATCTGTAACTCCAAATCAGACAAGTTATATATGAAAAATGATTAGAAAAATCCAATCTATCCATCTGTACTGTTTTCATGCATGATTAAACAAGTTAACTTGCTGTTTAATGAAGAACAAGATAAAACACTTTAAAGGGCCATGTATGAGTTTGAAATTTGAATCTTTGGTTCAAATTGGTTCAAACCCTTCTGGTCTTAGTTGCATTAGCCCAACACACTCATATTGCCATGTTTCATGCATGCATCATATTGTCGCACATTGTTTGGTGATGGCTGTGTATCGGTGTTCTTTGCGGTAGGGTCTGCCCCCGAGGAGTACCGTGATTACCCTAGCGAAGAACCATATCAGTGCATCGAACCATCAGGCAAGAAACCAACCATTTGATCATATCGATACAATCCCATGTTCTCGCTCCTGCTCTCTTTTACTGCATTAAGACAACGCGTTTCAAACTGCTGTGTGCTACGATAGTTGAACCCATTTCCTCTGCATGACTGTCATTGCCACAGTAACTAGATGAAACCCACTAGCATGTGTAGGAGTTGATTGAGCCATATGTATGTGTTGTTCCTACCTTGCTATGCCTGCTATGCTTAGAGTCGTGTCAGGTCTAGTTCATCTGGGTGATGGGCTAGAGTGAAATGATTATGTCGGTAATGAGGGTGTTGTGGTGAACACGATTTGGTAAAGGTATCGATGAGAGGCCATGTAGGAGTACATGGTGGGTTGTTTCATTGAAGCCGACCTTAAGCACTGAGATCTGTATGTGTAATTTAAGATACAGCTACTACCATGCATTGGGCCCTGAAATATGACCCCGCTCGACTTCTTATTCACCCTAGTCCTCTGTCCAGGAGTTGCAAGTAGTTTCTGGTGTTTGTAGCCTACTGGAGGCCGTGGACAGCGCTGACCGTAGGGTGGGCTGTGATGCGGTAGGTACGTGGCCGGGAATACCGGGCACCCGTTAGGTGTCACGGAACCCTGTACACATCGTTCGGGGCCGTATGGGAAACCTCGGCCGGACTCCCTGCGGATGGAACCTGGATAGGCGATAAACCTGGATTGGAGACTTAGGTGTTTAGGTAGGTCGTGGTCTACACCCACGTCGGCTTTCGCTTGAAGTCTGCCGAGCACATGTCGTGTGCAGACGCTAAGTGGAGGAAACATGTATGAAGAAGTACACCCCTGCAGGGTTATCATGATCTATTCGAATAGCCGCGTCCGCGGTAAAGGACTACTTGGTTGCCTATACAGTTCATAGACAAGTAAATGGAAACTACTAAAAGCCTCAAGATAAGTGTGAGTGCCGAGGATGGCTCTTCCGTAGGAAGACGGAGGTGGATCCTCGGTAGTGTATTGAAGTGGTGAGTAGTGGACTCGTGTGCGCAAAACCGTTTCAAGATGGAGTCTCGTAGGATAGCCTAGCCAAGAGTCAAAGCTGGCTTGCTGCAATAACTCCACCAACCCTTCTTGATAATGTGCATGTATGTAGGATCTGATGTAAGTCTTGCTGAGTACCTTTGTACTCATGTTGCTATAATTTACATTTTTACAGAAGACGCTGCAACCCCTTCTGATGGGTTCTTCGTAGATGTTGACATCAATGAGTAGGCTAAGGCCCAGGTGGTGATCCTGAGCTTGTGAAGGACCACGTAGTATAGCTAGGCTTTCCAAGCCTCTCTTATTCAGACAAGTTACTTCCGCTGCTGGTTTGTATGACTGTATGACTTGAATGCTGGGTCGTGTGACCCGTACTTATGTGTATGTTATGTATGGCTCTTTGAGCCTTAAATAAAGTACTTGTGTCATAGAGTCATGTTATGATGCCTTGTTGTATTTGCACATATCGAGCATATTGTGTGTATGATTGAAATGCTTGGTATGTGTGGGATCTGACTATCTAGTTGTTTATCTTTAGTAGCCTCTCTTACCGGGAAATGTCTCCTAGTGTCTCCACTGAGCCATGGTAGCTTGCTACTGCTCCGGAACACTTAGGCTGGCCGGCATGTGTCCTTCTTCGTTCCTGTGTCTGTCCCTTCGGGGAAATGTCACGCATTGAGTACCGGAGGCCTGTTAGCCCGCTACAGCCCGGTTTACCGGAGTCCTGCTAGCCCAGTGCTACAGCCCGGACCCACTTGCTGATGACCGACACGTTCGATGCTGGGTCATGGATGCCTGTCCCTGTAAGTCTGTGCCACTTTGGGTTTACGACTAGCCATGTCAGCCCGGGCTCCTTATCATATGGATGCTAGCGACACTATCATATACGTGTGCCAAAAGGCGCAAACGGTCCCAGGCAAAAGTAAGACGACACCGGTGGGAATACCGTGCGTCAGGCCGCAAAGTGATATGAGGTGTTACATGCTAGATCTATGTGGCATCGAGTCGGGGTCCTGACAGCGTTGGCATCAGAGCCGGACTGCCTGTAGGTTCTCCAAGCCAAACTGGTTGATGTTGAGTCTAGAAATTCTTTAGTTATATGTAGGGGAATTGTTTGTGGGTTGGAACGTAAGGCTTTTTTTACTCCTTTATCTTATGACATTCTGATCTGAGTCAGTCTATTCTTCCACCGGGGGTTAAGGAATTAGGATTTTTTCTCTCTATCAGGTTCACGTGTTACTAATCAGTAGTACCTTATAGGTTTGATGGATACAAGCCTAGTTCAGTTCTATTACCACATTATGTTGCTAGGATGGACTCAGAACTTTGATATGATGTTGTTGAGTGTGTATGAAATCCTTTGTCAAATGTCTCAAAATCCTTTTTGAGCATTTACAGCTGTTATGCTGTCGAAATTTTGCTAGAAATTCTAATGCCTTTGCATTATGGTTGTGCTTTCAGATGGCCACTCGCGACCTCAATCAAGTGGTTCGCCTGACTCGATGCCTAGATGTACCCGGCCATACTGCCATGTTGGTCAGGGTAATGACTGAGGCTGGATACCGTTGGTATCCTGAGTACACGGTCGAAGAGCAATTTTGAGACTTTAATCAAAGCCAGTACCTCTGCACTGTCAGGATATTTCCATCTTATCCTGGATCCACCGAGCCCCTTCACTGCTCCTACGGACTCGGGGTTACTATTGAGATGGCTGTGCAGGATGCCGCCTACTCTATGATGACCATCATGCGAGTCAGGACTGGCCTATTTCGGGACTCTGATTTCCGGTATATGCCAGCATCACTTCCGGGAGCACAACGGTATCTCCAGGCTATCTATGCTGACCCCACTCAGGAGGATTCACGGACTCGCACCACTGCTGAGATGCTCGAGGATAAGGACCGTGAAAATCGGGGCTTGAGGCTAGAGCTTTTCAATACCCGTGCTGACCATTGGGCCACTTTGACTCGATTCGCACCGGCTGTGCAAGCTGGATATTCGGATATGCGCGATCTCTATCCTGTGAGATCTGCTCTGCCAGACGTGATGGGTTGGCGTGATGTAGGAGGCATCACCCCACCTCGCGGTCCCCGTAGGCCACCGTCTGTTGGTCCAAGACCTCATCCTAGCCCCTATGGTCCACAAGCTCCGCGAGATCGTCTGTTCCTGGATGATCATGTTGAGCTTCCAGGCTATGGAGGTGACTTCTACGAGGACTACTACGGATCGGTCTGAGTTAGTGGTAGTATCACTAGTTCATACTAGCTGTGTCGTCTATCGTCCTGCGTGACTCGTGGGATATGACCTAGTTTGTACCGCTTTCCGGAGGTGTAGAAAAATAATGTATAGGAGCTCGGAGTGCCTCCGATGTGATGTAATCTTCTTTTCACCGTAATAGTACCTTGTTTGGTCTTGTACTAAACCTTGTATGGTGTGTATGACGATGGAATAAAAGAAGCAGTTTCTGTATCTACCATGTCATACGGATGATCATCTTGCATTCCGAGTTATTCCTTACATTCTGTATTCTATGTCGGAATCTTATCATTCTAACTAAATCATTGTCTTGTTTACCTAGGATGGTCAACACGCGCAATAACCCTGTTTCCCAAGAGCAGGTCGAAGGCAGTGAAGTCGGGAATGCAAACCCGCCTCACCCTCCTTCCCTAGCCGAAGTTATGCTGGAAGCCGAGAGAAACAAGCGGGAGACCAACCGTTTGTTGGAGCATATTGAACAGAACACAGCACACCATCAGAGGGCTAACTTGGTGTCACTGAGTGATTTCATCAAGTTACATCCACCCACGTTCCACCACTCCGTCGAGCCTCTCGACGCTGATGACTGGCTTCGCAGTATTTCTCACAAACTACGTTCCGCGCTAGTAGCTGAGGATGACAAGGTCACCTTTGCTGCATATCATCTTGAAGGCCCCGCCAGTCTATGGTGGGAGAATTATGGAGCTATGCGCCCAGCGGACCATGTCACTACTTGGGCTGAATTCAGCGAGGCTTTCCGTGAACATCACATTCCGGAGGGTCTCATGGACCGTAAACGTGAGGAATTTTGCAGTTTCACTCAAGGCCGACTCTCTGTGGATGCTTACAGCAGGGAGTTCGGTAACCTCGCACGATATGCAACTGAGGAAGTTTCTACTGATGCCAAGAAGCAAGCAAGGTTCTGTAAGGGACTTAGTCCTGAGCTTCGCCGCGACCTCCGCCTGCATGAGTGCACATCTTTTCAGAAGCTTGTTAACAAGGCCATAAGTGCTGAGACTGGTCAGACTGATTATGACGCAACACGCAAGCATGGCCATGACGTGGGTTCCTCATCCGGTGCTGGTCCTCAGAAGCGCCGCGTGTGGGTGCCTAACACTGCCCTGCCACCCAGGTTCACACTGAGGCCATCCTTCCAGGCGCCTCGCCCCGTTCAACAGTTTGCACCAGCCAAGCCCTATGGTGGTCCAACCAACAATGCTCCTCCACGCACCAGTTCCGTGACTTGCTTTAAGTGTGGGGAATCTGGCCACTATATGCGCGAGTGTCCCCAGACCAACCCCAACCAATCTGCTAAAGCTGTTGGCTGTGGCAAGCCGACAGGGAAAGTGTTCTACGCCAAGCCGGCCACCGCTGCACGTGGCCATGTCAACTGTATCTCTGCCGAAGAAGCTCAAGAGGATCCCAACGTCGTTCTCGGTACGCTCCTTGTTAATTGCCACCCGGCATCTGTTCTTTTCGATACAGGAGCATCTCATTCATTTATATCCGACAACTATGCTCGCTTGCATAACACCGCATTCTGTGACATGCCTTCTACCATGGAAATTTCCACTCCCGGTTCTAGATGGCAAACCTCCAGGATAAGTCATGGAAATGAAATCCAAGTCGATAGACTTGTTTTCCTTGCATCTTTGATAGCTCTCAAATCTTCAGATATTAATATCATCTTGGGTATGGACTGGATGTCAGCCCATCATGCCAAAATTGATTGCTTCTCTAGGACTGTTCAACTCATCCATCCTTCGGGGAAGATAGTCAATGTCTTGACCCGAATAGCCAAGCGACAGTTATATTCTCTTAACGCCAGCCCTTTGCCAGACCTTGAGGACGTCCCGGTAGTCCGTGACTTTCCGGATGTCTTCCCAGAGGAATTGCCAGGTGTTCCACCTGACAGGGATGTTGAGTTCGTAATAGACCTCATTCCAGGAACCGTCCCGATTGCTAGAAGACCCTATAAGATGGCACCACTAGAACTAGCCGAGCTTAAGAAACAACTCGATGAGTCCTTGAAAAAGGGTTTCATCCGACCTAGTTCATCTCCATGGGCTTGCCCCGTCCTCTTCGTCAAGAAGAAGGATGGTACGGACCGGATGGTTGTAGATTATCGACCTGTCAATTTGGTCACAATCAAGAACAAATATCCGCTTCCCAGGATCAACGACCTGTATGATCAGCTCGCTGGATCCTCAATCTTCTCCAAAATGGATTTGAGGTTGGGCTACCATCAAATCAAAATCAGGAACGGGGACATTCCTAAAACGGCCTTTGTTACTCGTTATGGCCAATACGAGTACACCGTCATGTCTTTCGGTTTAACCAACGCTCTAGCCACCTTTTCTCGGTTAATGAACTCAATCTTCATGGAGTATTTGGATAAATTCGTCGTGGTTTATCTCGATGATATACTCATCTACTCCAAGAACGAGGAAGAACATGCCGAACATCTAAGGCTAGTGTTGAAGAAACTTCGAGAGCATCGTCTTTATGCCAAATTTTCTAAATGTGAATTTTGGTTGTCAGAAGTGACCTATCTGGGTCATGTAATATCTGGTAAAGGTATTGCTGTTAACCCTGAGCGAGTTCAAGCCGTCCTTAATTGGACCCCACCTGAATCGGTCAAGCAAGTTCGGAGTTTTCTAGGCTTAGCGAGCTATTGCCGTCGCTTTGTCGAAAATTTCTCCAAAGTCGCGAAACCTCTAACCGAACTCCTCAAGAAAGATAAAAAGTTCGAGTGGACTCCACAATGTGAGCACAGCTTTCAGGAACTGAAAAGACGCCTGACATCTGCTCCCGTACTGGTACCGCCAGACTTCTCTAAGGACTTTGCTATCTACTGCGATGCCTCGCGACAAGGACTAGGTTGCATTCTCATGCAAGATCGACACGTAATTGCTTACGCTTCACGGCAATTGCACCCACATGAGGAGAATTATCCTACTCATGATCTAGAGCTTGCAGCTGTAGTCTATGCACTGAAAACCTGGCGACATTACCTCCTCGGTAATCGTTGCGAAATATTCACTGATCACCAAAGTCTGAAGTACATCTTCACCCAACCGGATTTGAATCTCAGGCAAAGACGTTGGGTCGAGTTGATGACAGATTTCGACTTAGGAATAACTTACACCCCAGGGAAAGCCAACGTCATGGCTGATGCGCTAAGTCGTAAATCTTATTGTAACAACCTGATGCTACAACAAAGTCAACCGCTTCTCCATGAGGAATTTCGGAAGCTTAACCTTCACATTGTTCCTCAAGGATTTCTTTCCACCTTGGTGGCGAAACCTACTCTTACGGATCAAATCATCGCTGCCCAAAAGCGAGATAAAGGAATATCCAAGATCAAGGAGAACATTGCTAGCGGAGGTGCTAGATGTTTCTCCACAAATGATCATGGTGTTGTGTACTTTGAGAACTGTTTAGTGGTTCCCAAGAACCAGCATCTACGGCAGTTGATCCTTAAGGAGGCTCATGAATCTCCTCTCACCATTCATCCCGGTAGTACCAAGATGTATCAGGACCTACGCCAGAGGTTCTGGTGGACTAGGATGAAGAGAGAAATTGCTCAGTATATTGCTAATTGCGATGTCTGCCGCTGTGTAAAAGCAGAGCATCAACGGCCTGCTGGCACCCTTCAACCCCTAGCTATTCCTGAATGGAAATGGGATAAAATTGGTATGGATTTCATTACCGGTTTTCCCAGGACCAAGAGAGGGAATAATGCTATCTTCGTCGTGGTCGATCGTCTTTCCAAGGTAGCCCATTTCTTACCTGTTCGTGAGAGTATAACTGCTAGTCAGTTAGCAGACTTGTACATCTCCCGAATAGTGTCTCTCCATGGTGTTCCTTTGGAAATTAACTCGGATCGAGGAAGTCTTTTCACCTCTCGATTTTGGGAAAGTTTCCAAAATGCTATGGGAACCCGCCTTTCCTTTAGCACCGCTTTTCACCCTCAATCAAGTGGTCAAGTGGAACGCGTCAACCAGATCCTAGAAGACATGCTTCGAGCCTCTGTTATCTCATTCGAAATGGAATGGGAGAAATGCCTTCCATTTGCCGAATTTGCTTACAACAACAGCTATCAATCTAGCTTGGGTAAAGCCCCTTTTGAAGTTCTCTATGGACGACGGTGTCGAACACCCCTTAATTGGTCAGAAACCGGGGAAAGACAATTCTTTGGCCCGGATATGATCCAGGAAGCAGAAGAGCAAGTTCGCATCGTTCGTGAAAAGTTGAAAACAGCCCAATCTCGTCAAAAGAGTCAATATGACCGAAAACATAAGGCTATGACTTTCGAGGTTGACGAGAAGGCTTACCTTCGGGTTACTCCTCTGAAGGGAACCCATCGTTTCGGTATCAAAGGCAAATTGGCTCCCCGTTACATTGGACCTTTTCGTATTCTCGCTAAAGGAGGAGAAGTTGCCTACTAGTTGGAACTACCTCCGCATCTCTCCAGAGTCCACGATGTCTTCCACGTTTCTCAACTCAGGCGTTGCTTCTCGGATCCTATCCGTGGAGTGGACCACGAAACGCTTGATTCCAAGATAATCTCACGTATCGAGAGTACCCCATTCGTATCCTCGATCAGGCCGAGCATACCACTCGACGTCATAATATCAAGTTTCTCAAAGTTCAATGGTCGCACCATTCTGAGGATGAAGCAACTTGGGAAAGGGAGGATCGTCTTCGACTCGAGTATCCCGCCTTCTTTCCGGAGGAACCCAAATCTCGGGACGAGATTCTTTTGAGTGGGGGTGAGTTGTCACATCCTAGCTAGTTCATGCGTTAGAGTGTTGCATCATGTCTACTCTTTCATCAGAAACCTGAAATGGGGATGACAGAACCCCCAGCCCCCTCTGAAACCAACTAGGGTTTACTAAAAACTTTTTCAATGAACCTGAAATGCCCTTCTAAAATGCCCATCATTTTTGTCTTGGTTCAGAACCTCTGCCAAAAGTGGTGCACATTTTCCTAGGTCATCTTAGGGTCTTTGAATTAAATCATAGATATTTGAATTTGGGCATTTAAAATTATATAAAATATTTCAAATGCTCAAATATCTCCAAACTAAAATGTTTCATGTTGGAAATAATCCAACTATGGACCAGGAGTAGTTTGGTGATTTTAGGAGTTGCCTAAGTATTTTTAATAATTCAACAAAGTTGCAGAGGAATTAAAAAAACAGAAAACAGGAGAAATAACAGAAACTTACCTGGCGCCCAGCACCCGGCCCACCTGCCGGCCCAGCCCAGCGTCGCGCCAGCGAGCTGCTTGCCGGCCAGGCAGGCAGGCAGGTGCCCGACGGCGGCCGCAGCGTGCGCCACGCAGCTGGCCGTCACCCTGCTTCACCTCCTCGCCTCGTGGCTGGATGGATGAACTCCACGCCGAGCCGTGAACCCCCAGGACACCTCCATTCTCCCCAACTCCTCTCTCTCTCGCGCTCCCTCGCCATGGCCGACGCCATCGCCGCCACCCCCTCACCGTAGCCACACCCTCCGTCAACCCCACGCCGTGCCGCCGTGTCCAGGAGCTCCGCCACCCTCTCTCCTTCAAGCAAGCCGAGCCCCGAGCGCTCGCAAGGCCCGAGCCCACCGCATCGACCTCGACCGAACCGCCGTCGCCGGAGATCCCCTTCAACGCCGTCGTCGCTCCGGCCCATCCCCGGCCGCACCAAGTGCTTCGTCGAACTCCCTGTGAGCTTAACCATCTTCCCCTCTCTTCTTTTCTTGCTCCCGAGCTGTATAGTGACCTCCTGGAGCTCAACCGCACCCACCGCCGCGGAGCTCGTCACCGACGTGCTCCCGGTCACCCTCCGGCCACAACTTGGTGTCCATCATGCTCACCACGTCACGTAGCACCTAACCAGCTACTCCCCGCACCTCACCGACCCCTCTAGCATCAAGTTCGCCTTCGGCCGAACTCCGGTGGCCGCCAAAGTCGTCGCCGGCGCCAACTCCGGCCACCCCGACCCCAACGGACTCCACCAAGAGCTGCGGCTCGTCCTCAGCTCCACTCCGATGGCCTCCGCGACTCGTTTGGTTGCCGGAACGGCAAAAACCACTTCCGCCGCCGCGTCGGGCTCACCGGCGGCTAAACGCCGGTGCAGCCGACCTGGCTTTGACCGCGGGTGGGCCCTGGTTGACCCCGATGAGTCAATGACAGGTGGGGCCCAGCCCTGTTAACTAAATAGGGTTAGTTTTAATTAAACTTTAAACTAAACTAATTACCCTGACACCCTGGACCCATAGTCAGGTTTGACCTGGACGTCTCCGTTGTCCCTGACGTCATCCTGACGCATGGCTGACGCAATAAATTAATTTCTAGATTTATTCTAATATAGGAAATTCCAGAATATAGTTTAAACTTCAAAAAATTCATAACTTTTAATCTGTAACTCCAAATCAGACAAGTTATATATGAAAAATGATCAGAAAAATCCAATCTATCCATATGTAATGTTTTCATGCATGATTAAACAAGTTAACTTGCTGTTTAATGAAGAACAAGATAAAACACTTTAAAGGGCCATGTATGAGTTTGAAATTTGAATCTTTGGTTCAAATTGGTTCAAACCCTTCTGGTCTTAGTTGCATTAGCCCAACACACTCATATTGCCATGTTTCATGCATGCATCATATTGTCGCACATTGTTTGGTGATGGCTGTGTATCGGTGTTCTTTGCGGCAGGGTCTGCCCCCAAGGAGTTCCGTGATTACCCTAGCGAAGAACCATATCAGTGCATCGAACCATAAGGCAAGCAACCAACCATTTGATCATATCGATACAATCCCATGTTCTCGCTCCTGCTCTCTTTTACTGCATTAAGACAACGCATTTCAAACTGCTGTGTGCTACGGTAGTTGAACCCATTTCCTCTGCATGACCTGTCATTGCCACAGTAACTAGATGAAACCCACTAGCATGTGTAGGAGTTGATTGAGCCATATGTATGTGTTGTTCCTACCTTGCTATGCCTGCTATGCTTAGAGTCGTGTCAGGTCTGGTTCATCTGGGTGATGGGCTAGAGTGAAATGATTATGTCGGTAATGAGGGTGGTGTGGTGAACACGATTTGGTAAAGGTATCGATGAGAGGCCATGTAGGAGTACATGGTGGGTTGTTTCATTGAAGCCGACCTTAAGCACTGAGATCTGTATGTGTAATTTAAGATACAGCTACTACCATGCATTGGGCCCTGAAATATGACCCCGCTCGACTTCTTATTCACCCTAGTCCTCTGTCCAGGAGTTGCAAGTAGTTTCTGGTGTTTGTAGCCTACTGGAGGCCGTGGACAGCGCTGACCGTAGGGGTGGGCTGTGATGCGGTAGGTACGTGGCCGGGAATACCGGGCACCCGTTAGGTGTCACGGAACCCTGTACACATCGTTCGGGGCCGTATGGGAAACCTCGGCCGGACTCCCTGCGGATGGAACCTGGATAGGCGATAAACCTGGATTGGAGACTTAGGTGTTTAGGTAGGTCGTGGTCTACACCCACGTCGGCTTTCGCTTGAAGTCTGCCGAGCACATGTCGTGTGCAGACGCTAAGTGGTGGAAACATGTATGAAGAAGTACACCCCTGCAGGGTTATCATGATCTATTCGAATAGCCGCGTCCGCGATAAAGGACTACTTGGTTGCCTATACAGTTCATAGACAAGTAAATGGAAACTACTAAAAGCCTCAAGATAAGTGTGAGTGCCGAGGATGGCTCTTCCGTAGGAAGACGGAGGTGGATCCTCGGTAGTGTATTGAAGTGGTGAGTAGTGGACTCGTGTGCGCAAAACCGTTTCAAGATGGAGTCTCGTAGGATAGCCTAGCCAAGAGTCAAAGCTGGCTTGCTGCAATAACTCCACCAACCCTTCTTGATAATGTGCATGTATGTAGGATCTGATGTAAGTTTTGCTGAGTACCTTTGTACTCATGTTGCTATAATTTACATTTTTACAGAAGACGCTGCAACCCCTTCTGATGGGTTCTTCGTAGACGTTGACATCAATGAGTAGGCTAAGGCCCAGGTGGTGATCCTGAGCTTGTGAAGGACCACGTAGTATAGCTAGGCTTTCCAAGCCTCTCTTATTTTACTAGTTGTCTGTACTCAGACAAGTTACTTCCGCTGCTGGTTTGTATGACTGTATGACTTGAATGCTGGGTCGTGTGACCCGTACTTATGTGTATGTTATGTATGGCTCTTTGAGCCTTAAATAAAGTACTTGTGTCATAGAGTCATGTTGTGATGCCTTGTTGTATTTGCACATATCGAGCATATTGTGTGTATGATTGAAATGCTTGGTATGTGTGGGATCTGACTATCTAGTTGTTTATATTTAGTAGCCTGTCTTACCGGGAAATGTCTCCTAGTGTCTCCACTGAGCCATGGTAGCTTGCTACTGCTCCGGAACACTTAGGCTGGCCGGCACGTGTCCTTCTTCGTTCCTGTGTCTGTCCCTTCGGGGAAATGTCACACATTGAGTACCGGAGGCCTGTTAGCCCGCTACAACCCGGTTTACCCGAGTCCTGCTAGCCCAGTGCTACAGCCCGGACCCACTTGCTGATGACCGACACGTTCGATGCTGGGTCATGGATGCCTGTCCCTGTAAGTCTGTGCCACTTTGGGTTTACGACTAGCCATGTCAGCCCGGGCTCCTTATCATATGGATGCTAGCGACACTATCATATACGTGTGCCAAAAGGCGCAAACGGTCCCGGGCAAAAGTAAGACGACACCGGTGGGAATACCGTGCGTCAGGCCGCAAAGTGATATGTGGTGTTACATGCTAGATCTATGTGGCATCGAGTCGGGGTCCTGACATCAATGCGCCCTACAAATGTCATTCAAAACTTTGAATTCATGTTATGTTCAATTAAAATATTTCGCTACATGTATAATGCATGCAACCTACTACTCAAATGAACGTTTTAGTGCATTCCAAACGTATATACTACCGCTTCAATATGAACTAAATTTGAATTTGTTTCTCTATTTGAATAATATCTACAGTAATGATTGTTGTGAAGTCAAAGCATTTGAATTCGTTTCTCTGTTTTAATAAGATCTACAATCATCATTATTGTCAAGTTAAACCATCGTTTGTGTATTATCTTCACATCACACCACATGATTAGTCTCGAGTTACATATGAACTATGTGTACCATATGAACTCGAACTAGATTTTTTGAATCCACTTTATTTTGATTTCAAATCACATTACATTTCTAGCTCTAGCTAGATCTTCATAATCTAAACCATGTCTCATATGTATAATGTGTTTATCACATTATATATGGTGCCCCGCCCCCTACACCTACACGTATTTAGATGTGAGTTGCAAAAACCACACATTACCACAAATTCAAATAAAATGTGAGAATGTTCGATATATAGTATTGTTTATATTGTTCGATATTTAGTTGTAAGATGCAAATGCCACACATTATCACAAATTCATATAAAATGTGAGATTGTTTGATGTATAGTATGGTTTAGATTGTTCGGCATTTAGCTGTGAGTTGCAAACACCATGCATTATCACATTGTGGTATAACATGTGCACAACACGTGTATCACCGCTATATTCATGCATGCAATGTTTAAAACACTATGATCTCCTATTCAAATATATGAATCCGCTTTCATATCAAATTATGATCTTTGTTAGTCTCTTACTCCCACACAATCCTCTAACCTTTGTAGCTACCACTAACTTTCTCTCGTGCATGCACACGCCCTCCTCGCCCTCCCCCTTGTCGGTGTCAAAACCGGCGGATCTTGGGTAGGGGGTCCCGAACTGTGCGTCTAGGCCGGATGGTAACAGGAGGCAGGGGACACGATGTTTTACCTAGGTTCGGGCCCTCTTGATGGAGGTAAAACCCTACGTACTGCTTGATTAATATTGATGATATGGGTAGTACAAGAGTAGATCTACCACGAGATCGGAGAGGCTAAACCCTGGAAGCTAGCCTATGGTATGATTGTATGTTGTGGCTGTTGTCCTACGGACTAAAACCCTTCAGTTTATATAGACACCAAAGAGGGTGAGGGTTACACAAGGTCGGTTACAAAGGAGGATATATCCATATCCGTATTGCCCAGCTTGCCTTCCATGCCAAGTAGAGTCCCATCCGGACACGAGACGAAGTCTTCAATCTTGTATCTTCATAGTCTAACAGTCCGGCCAAAGGATATAGTCCGGCTGTCCGGAGACCCCCTAATCCAGGACTCCCTCAGTAGCCCCTGAACCAGGCTTCAATGACGATGAGTCCGGCGCGCAGTATTGTCTTCGGCATTGCAAGGCGGGTTCCTTCTCCGAATACATCACATAAGATTTTGAATACGAGGATAGTGTCCGATCCTGCAAAGTAAGTTCCACATTCCACCGTAGAGAGAATAATATTTTTGCAGATCTAGTTTGCTGGCTTGTTTTGGCAGCATGACGTTATGTCATGGCCCGGTGATTATTTGAACCTTTTCCTTCAACCAGCCCCGCACATAATGCGAGGCAGTTTTTCGACACGTCTTGTCAAAGCAGAGATCGTGTCCCCTTATTATGGGATTCTCATCAATACGGGCGTGGGTAACCCAACCGCGCCATCAATTACGACGCTTGGGGGATAAGCGAGTTTTAACAGGCAAGTGGGGATGCTTAGCTTCGTCCGCCCATATAAAGGGATAAGGATTCACCTTTCTATCCACGCCTTCTTCCTCATTTGCTCATCCATTTTCGCACACTCGAGCTCTAGCGCCCAAGTCCACACTTCCCACCTCAACCTTCTCCAACCATGTCCGGAGCAGGAGGCAGGTGGATGGTCTCCTCCGTCACGGAGGGAGACATCAAGAAGCTGCGCGGAGCCGGATACTTAGCCGCGAACATCGCGCATCGGCTGCCCGCTGTGGGGCAGATCGTCCCTACCCCGGAACCTCACGAGAGGGTAGTTTTCCTTCACCACTTCCTCCGCGGACTAGGGTTTCCCCTCCATCCATTCGTCCGTGGTATCATGTTCTACTACGGACTGGACTTTCATGATCTGGCCCCGAACTCCTCAACATTTCAGCGTTCATCGTCATGTGTGAGGCTTTCCTCCGCATCCGGCCCCACTTCGGCCTGTGGTTAAAGACCTTCAATATCAAGCCGAAGGTGGTACGAGGCCAACAAGTAGAATGCGGCGGTGCCATCGTGGGCAAGATGCCCAGCGTCATGTGGCTCGAAGGCTCCTTCATGGAGACAATAAAGGGATGGCAATCGGCGTGGTTCTACATCACCGAGCCACGCGACGCCAAATGGGTGGCAGCCCCCGAGTTTCGATCCGGATTCCCTACACGGCTCACTTCCTGTAAAGAGAAGGGCTTGTCATGGGGTTCGTCGGTGGAGCTGGATGGACTCTAGAAATGTATCCGGAGTATGGCGAGCAAGAAGCTCAAGCTTGTCAACATAGTCCAAGTTATGCTCATCCGCCGGATCCTCCCGTGTCAACAACGGGATTTTACCTTGTGGGAGTTCGACCCGGCCCAGCACCAGACTCTGAGCGAGCTCTTTGATATGACGCACAAGGACGTCTGGAAGGTGCTGTTCAAGGGCGCCGAGGTCCCTCCTTCTCTCACCGAGGACCGCGGACTAAGCGCAAAGCGCCTAGCGCGTTCGGTGAGTTCAATACATCCCGTAAGACATTTATTTTCCCTAGCTTAATTATGTGCGGGGTATAATCTCCATGCCTTTGACAGGACTAGGTGGAGATGTCGGGGCAGATCAACTGCCCGGCCCCTTTGCCCGAAGATACTACGGGCGCTCTCCTGATGGAGATGCTGACTCTGGCTCCTTACAAGGTGCTGGAGAAGACCAAGAAGGCCAAGGGAACCCGAAAGAGTTCCTGGTGCCAGGTGTTATCGGACTCATCATCCGATAACTCTGCGGCACACTCCTCCCCTGAAGACGAGGAGGAAGAAGAAGATGCTCCCCCTCCAGGCGGGGGAGACAAGAAAAGGAAGGCCGCCCCAACTGGGGAGGCCGAAGGGTCCAAGAAGGGGAGGACTCTCCTTCCGGACAGTTCCACCGCCGCCGACGAGGGCGAAGACGAGTGGTTGCCCAGGGCCAAGCCCCCAGGGAGATCGTAAGTATTCGGATACCAGAGTAACTCATAGAATTCCTTTGTCGCACTGTTTTTCCTAACGCCGAACATAATTATGCAGGCCGCCACGAGCCAGTATCGATGTATCATCAGATGGCTCCCTGGGCTCGTTGGACTTGGATAGCGATCCAGTCCCGACCGCCACCTCCCCTCATCCTGCTGACGACGCTGAGGTGCTGTATCAAGAGGCACCGGGTCAAGGGGAGACAGTCCAGGAGGCGCCTCAAGGCGACCTCCCGGACTCCGGGAGCCGAGGGGACGGGGCCCCTGAGAGCTCCGAGTTCGGCCCTCAGCCGAACACCGCGCCGGAACCTCCAGCGGTTCCAGGCTCGGGCAGGCGGCCTCCTACTAAGAGGGGCAAGCCGCCTGTGCCGGTGACGTCTGTCCATCCAGAGGCGCCGGACAATCTGCTGGAAGCGCTTCGCAGCGCTTCCATCGATGAGGAGCACCGTACTGTTATGAGTGCGGTGGTCCAAAAGGTTCAGTCCGCCAAGAGCGGGTTGACTGAAGCCTGTGCCAGCCTTCTAACAGGCTTCGAGGTAAGTGTTTTAAAATGTAGTAGAAATATTACCGCATAGACAGTAGCCCCTGATGCTGTCTTCGGTGTTCACAAAGAAAAGTCGAGCAGATGATCAAATAATATCGCAGGAGTCTAATATAAGTATGTCAATATGCATATGCAGGCTTCGCTGCTGGCGTCCGCCGCACTAACTGCGGAGGTCGCCGTACTGAAGCAGGACCTCGAGGGGTCCAGGAAAGAGCTTGGCCTTGTCAAGAGGCAGCTCGAGGAGAACAAGGGTAAGTAATACCCTGTCTATGTATATATAAAAGAAGACACGATTGCAAAATGACAGGATCATCGTATATTTGACAAGGGCCACAACCGAGGTGGCGACCCTAAAGCAAGCGCTGACCAAGGCCGAAGATAAAGCGGCCAAGGAGCGCACCGAGCGAGAGAAGCACGAGGCTCAGGTGGGCGAGGTGCAGCAAGAGCTCCAGGCGCTCGTGGCGAAGCACGAGGCATTGGAGCTTGACTCAAAGACGCGGGAGTCTGAGCTTGCCGTGGCCCTCGAGAGCGCAAAAAGTGCCAAGGCCGAAGCCCAAAAGGCTCTCCAAGAGATCGACACGATGAAGAAGATATCGGCGGGTAAGGCTTTCTATATGCAAAGCAAGCATGTAAAAGTAAATTACCGATTACTTACCCGAATACAGAGCTCTCTAGGAGCATTCGTAGATTTGCCCCGCAGCGTGTCTGATGCCGCAGAATTTTACCAGGCCGAGGATGGAATCTCAACAGAGAAGTTGTTCTGGTCTCAGTATGCTGAGGCCGAACACTCGGTGCCAATGAGCAACCAGCTGAAGCAGATGGTCGAGCTACATAAGGTGGCCGATCGGGCCATGAAGAGCTTTATAGTCTGGTTGTGGCCTGGCGACGCCCTTCCGAATAGCTTCTTCGGCCTGGTGAGGCGGCTTGTGGATGCCTGCCTACAGCTGGAGGTCGTCAAGCGATTTGTCTGCATTGAAGGTGCACGCCGGGCTTTCGCCCGTGTGAAATTGCAGTGGGTCAAGCTAGACGCCGTGAAGCTGATCAAGGAGGGGCCGCCGGAGGGCAAGGAGCACCGCCACCCTGAGATGTACTACGAGGGTGTTCTGTCGGGTGCCCGTCTCATCGCGGACGAGTGTTCAAAAGTTGTAATATTTGAATGAGACTTGCTCGTTTTATCCTGTATTTATGAAAACTTATTTCATATGCGCTATGCAACGCTTGTTTGAATTTAAAATATTACCTTCTGTTTGGCTGTTTATCCAATCTGAGAGATGGCTAGTCCTTGGCTTCTTCCCCCATGCCACGAGTGCTGGGTGTTTGGGATAAACCTGATCACTCTTGTTCCCATGTTTGGGTCCTTCGAGGGAGGTGCTTAGTATAGCGAACAAGGCAACCGGACTAATAATGCTTTATCACTCTCACTTAGCCATAGAATTCAATAATTTTAAATTTCGGCGAAGCCCCTGGTATTCGGAAGGCCGATTTCGGGGTGCGATACATGCCTTTAAGCCGGACAGGGCCGACCCCTCGCTCTAAGCGGCCTAAGTCTTTAGGGACTTGAAAACCTCGCCGAACAGCGACCAGTCTCTCGCCTTATCATGACAGCCAGTTTTAGCTTTCTCTACTAAGGTGCTGAACCCAGCAGAACCGGGGCACAATCGTAGTAGTTCTCCTAGCGCTACCTTAGCCGATAGAGCGGAATGTAAGGTACCAAAACATAGGAGCCGGGCAAACCCAACATTTGACCAAAGACATGATTCGAAGCTGATGCATATAATGCTATAAGTTCGGGGTGCCGCACTTATGAAAGTGTTCGGACTTTTCACACCGCATTGTGGGGTACGTAAGCCCCTAGTGTATTGGCCGTACCAAAGTGTACGGTTGCAAGGCATTGTTAATGAACACATAGATATATATATATAACAAGAATGCAATAATAGTCATAATGTCATGCATTGTTTATTCAAAAAAATTGCGTTAAAGCAGAGTGATACAGATAGTGCAATAAGAAAAGAGTAGGACTATGTCCCCTCCAAGGGCAAGCTGAGGAATGATATTAAATCGAATATTTCACTCGTTACTGTAATCCACCTGGGAATTCCGTGGTATGACGTAGCTGTCTGCCTCCTTGGTTGCTGCATCATGTGTTCGGCAATAGTGCCGCCAGACACTGTTTCCAGAGATTAAGGTCCTGAAAAAAAAGAAAAATAACCAAACGGGAAGCCCCTAGTGCGGTTTAAGCCGCGTCTTGGGGCGTGCCGCAGTTGTGCCCCCTCCCCATCTGTGCCCATGGTATTTTTAATGCATAATTATGTACGCGCGACACGATTTTCGCCGCTGGTCTGGGATTGGGGTGGCCGCCGTATTGCTACGCGAGCTCAGATCGCACCAGGTGGTCTATTTGCCGATTGCTCTGAGCGTGCTTGAAGGTGTCTGGGCTTTGAAGCGCCGAACTGGTTGATTGCCTTGAGAGGCTGCTTTGCGCTTCTGCTGTGAGGGTCGCGTTGTGCTCCTTTGTTCGGACGAAGCGCTCTGTGTTTCCATTGACTGTAATAACTCCACGAGATCCTGGCATCTTGAGCTTGAGGTATGCATAATGCGGTACCGCATTGAATCTAGCAAATGCAGTTCGCCTAAGCAGCGCGTGATAACCACTGCGGAATGGGACCATATCGAAGATTAACTCTTTGCTTCGGAAATTATCTAGGGATCCGAAGACCACTTCCAGTGTAATTGAGCCTGTGCAATGGGCCTCCACACCTGGAATGACGCCTTTAACGGTCGTTTTTGTGGGTTTGATCCTTGAGGGGTCTATACCCATTTTGCGCTGTGTCCTGATAAAGGAGGTTCAGGCTGCTGCCGCCATCCATAAGGACTCGAGTGAGGTGGAATCCGTCAATGATTGGGTCTAGGACCAGTACGACAAATCCGCCATGACGGATACTAGTGGGGTGGTCCCTGTGATCGAAGGTGATCGGACAGGAGGACCAAGGGTTGAACTTTGGGGTGACTGGCTCCAACGCATAGACGTCCCTGAGCGCACGCTTCCGCTCCCACTTGGGGATGTGGGTTGCGTATATCATGTTCACCATCCGCACTTGGAGGGGAAACCTCTTCTGTCCTCCGTTGTGCGGCTGCCGGGGCTCCTCCTCGTCATCGCTATGCAGCCCCTTGTCCTTGTTTGCGGCAATTAACTTGCCGGCCTGCTTGAACACCCAACAATCCCTGTTGGTGTGATTGGCTGGCTTGTTTGGGGTTCCGTGTATTTGACACGAGCGATCGAGTATGCGGTCCAAGCTAGACGGACCCGGCGTACTTTGTTTGAATTGCTTTTTCCGCTGACCGGGTTTAGAGCCTTTGAATCCGGCATTGACTGCCGTATCCTTGGTATTTTCGCTGTTAATACGGCGCTTATGTTTGTTGCGACATGACCTGCTATTGCCGTCCTTGGTATCCGGGGTACCATGGTTCTTTGATATGTTATTATTGCGAGCCAGCCAGCTATCTTCTCCCGCACAAAAGCGGGTCATGAGCGTCGTGAGAGCTGCCATAGATTTCGGCTTTTCCTGACCAAGGTGCCGGGCTAGCCACTCGTCTCGGATGTTATATTTGAAAGCCGCTAAGGCCTCTGCATCTGGACAGTCGACGATCTGATTTTTATTTGTAAGGAACCGAGTCCAGAATTGCCTGGCCGACTCTTCTGGCTGCTGAATTATGTGGCTCAAGTTATCGGCGTCTGGTGGTCGCACATAAGTGCCCTGAAAGTTGTCGAGGAATGCGGCTTCCAGATCTTCCCAACAGCTAATGGAGTCCGCTGGCAAGCTGTTAAGCCAATGCCGCGCTGGTCCTTTGAGCTTTAGTGGGAGGTATTTGATGGCATGTAAGTCATCACCGCGGGCCATGTGGATGTGGAGGAGGAAATCCTCAATCCATACTGCGGGATCTGTTGTGCCGTCGTATGATTCAATATTTACGGGTTTGAAACCTTCTGGGAATTGATGTTCCATTACTTCGTCTATGAAGCATAAGGGGTGTGCGGCGCCTTTGTATTGGGCTATATCGCGATGCAGCTCGAATGGGTCTCGCCCGCTATGTTCGGCCCGACCGAATTTGCTTTTACTGTATCCGGCGTGACGTCTATCGTCTCGCAGAGTGGTGCGCCCTCGTGATCTGTAGATCGATCTTGCATGCTTTGCTTTGTCCTCCAATATGTATCGCAGGTCTGGCGTATCTCCCCATGCCTTTTTATTTGAATGGCGTCAGGGTGGAGGCTGAGCTTTTGGTTGGAATGCCTCTCTATCGCGGCCACGAGGTGGCCGATTAGCCATATCGTACGCTTCTTCCTCCAGTAGGGGTAGTAACCTGCACTTTGGGTAACTCTTGGAGGGGCGCTCGAGTTTATATTCCTCAGCCGCGAGGACTTCGGTCCATTTGTCAGCTAGCAGATCTTGATCAGCTTGAAGCTGTTGCTGCTTTTTCTTCAGGCTATTTGCCATGGCCATAATCCGGCGCTTGAAGCGCTCTTGTTCGACGGGATCCTCTGGTGCGGCGAATTCATCGTCGCCGAGGCTTGCCTTGTCTTCGTAGGGGGGCATGTAATTGTCATCCTCCTCCTCTTCGTCTGCCGCTCTCTCAGGAGAGCTGGCTCCTTCATCCTCCTGCTCTAAATCTTGCTGGAGGGGATTGTTGTTGTCTTCGGCACTATCCGGAGTGTTATTATCTCATGTGCCGGTATCACCACTTTTGCTTTGGCGGGACTTAGAGCGGCGCCATTGACATCGGCGCTTGGGTTGCTTCTTGGAGGGGTCATCCTCCGCTATCTCATCGCCATTGCCTTCGTTGGGTATATCCACCATGTATATGTCATATGACGAGGTGGCTTTCCAGTGCCCTATAGGCGCCGGTTCATGTTCGTCTCCTACATCGTCGTCCATACCGTCGATGTCTTCGGAGTCGAAGTCGAGCATGTCAGTTAAATCATCGACAGTGGCTACGAAGTGGGTGGTGGGTGGGCGTCGAATTTCTTCGTCATCCGGATCCCATTCCTGTTGGCCATAATCCGGCCAGGGCTCTCCTTACAAAGAGAGAGACCTTAGTGAATTCAGAATGTCGCCGAAGGGCGAGTGCTGAAAGATATCCGCGACGGTGAATTCCATGATCGGCGCCCAATCGGATTCGATTGGCAGGGGCACGGACGGTTCGGAGTCCGAAAAAGAATCCGGCACCTTGGAGTCACAGGCTACGCAGAGGATTAGGCTGGTGTTCGGCTCGATCGCCGTTGAGACTGCTGCCCCTGAGGCGGTGTCTAGCCACCCGTCCTCGATTGGCGTAGTTGGCTCCGAGCTAAGGGTCAGAGCTGATGCGGGCGCGGCCTCTGGGGTACTATTCGGCGGCAGAGCTAGGTCATACCCATCGTGATGGTGCGGCGCGCCCGGCTGTGGCTCGAATCCATCGAAGATCAAGTCTCCGCAGATGTCGGCCGTGTAGTTCAAACTTCCAAATCTGACCTGATGGCCAGGGGCGTGCTTTTAATCTGCTCCAGATGGCCAAGCGAATTAGCCCGCAGTGCAAAGCCGCCGAATACGAAGATCTGTCTGGGGAGAAAAGTCTCACCCTGGACCACATCGCTATCGATGATAGTAGGAGCCATCAAGCCTAACGGTGACGACACAAAGGAACTCTCAATGAAAGCACCAATGTCGGTGTCAAAACCGGCGGATCTCGGGTAGGGGGTCCCGAACTGTGCGTCTAGGCCGGATGGTAACAGGAGGTAGGGGACACGATGTTTTACCCAGGTTCGGGCCTTCTTGATGGAGGTAAAACCCTACGTCCTGCTTGATTAATAATGATGATATGGGTAGTACAAGAGCAGATCTACCACGAGATCAGAGAGGCTAAACCCTACAAGCTAGCCTATGGTATGATTGTATGTTGTGGTTGTTGTCCTACGGACTAAAACCCTTCGGTTTATATAGACACCGGAGAGAGTTAGGGTTACACAAGGTCGGTTACAAAGGAGGAGATATCCATATCTGTATTGCCCAGCTTGCCTTCCACGCCAAGTAGAGTCACATCCGGACATGAGACGAAGTCTTCAATCTTGTATCTTCATAGTCTAACAGTCCGGCTGTCCGGAGACCCGCTAATCCAGGACTCCCACACCCCTCCCTCGGCATTCTATCCACCGGGCACATTCATTTTTTTCTTTAGGTCGTTCTCCCAGAGTCTCCACAACTCCTTTCCGACACACACCAATCGATAAACCTCTCCAGCAATGCCTGCCTACAACATACAAACACACCTTCAATCTCCTCCTTTATGTGTCCTTGCCTCATGTCTCTCATACGGTCAGACAAACGTGTAAACTCTCGCCCCTCTTTTCGTCGCTCTCACAACCGCACACTCCTCCCCCTATCTAGCTAGTAGTTGGGCCTCTCGCACCACCTCCTAGCTCCATTCTCTCTGTCTATCCGTCTCGCTGGGCCTTATTTTCCTCTAACAAATGGACGTACACTGACCGATCTCTCGCTATACATATAGCTAGCTAGGTCCTTATAACTCGTTTTTACCCACACGTCAATTGATCTACCTCATTAGTTGTGTCTCTCCCTTCCTCCGACAAACAACAATTGATCTACCGATCTAGTTAGGTTTGCTTACCAAACACATGGTTCCCCTTCATCATCTATGGATGCGTCCCAACAGATCTATCATGCACAGGCACACACAGAAACACATCCCCACTCTTATTGATAACATTGCAGTTCCACCCTCAGTTTGTCTAGTAGGCCTCTCCCACCATCTTCGAGAAGCAACTCCATCACCCATCCAACACTCTACCCCTCTCCCTCCCTCTCCCTCTCTCTCTCTCCTCTCTCTCTCCTCTCTCTCTCTCTCTTTCCCATCATATCTCCCGTCCATCAGTTATGTATGGATGTCGACCGATCTCCCTCAAGACATAGCTGGGTCTCTCCTTCTCAACACATATACGAGTCATTCTACCTCTATAGTTAGGCCTCTGCCTACCCCTCCCACCACCCCCTCCCCCCACACACACCGATACATCGAGCGCTCTAGTCATGTCTCCCTGCCACACACAAACTTGACGTGTGCCCCCTAATGTTCCGGTAGGCCAGTCGCCCTATATCTTTGACTTGTACACACACACACACACAATTTCGATGGCTCTCTTCATCGATCTCGCACCCACCCACTTGATCCTCTCTTCGACTCTATCGATAGCTATGACCCTCCCTCTCTTCTCGTGGATTGCCCGACCCTCTATGTATGATATGGATAGGCCTCCATTTCACACACATTGCATGAAAAATTTTGTTTGAGATGTCATCGACACATATTCCCACAAATAATTCACGAAATCAACCCCCCACCCCACCCCCACCCCCAAAAAAACACTCACGAACACGGTTTGTATCTCTCACACACACCCACGTAGGTGGGGGACGTGCACGAAGAGAAGAGGTGCATGCATGACGCATGTACTCCTGTCTCTTTCCCAACCACACCCGCGTGGGTACACGGTGGAGCTCATTTTTGTACGAAAAAGGCAGCCCACATGGTAATTTGGCACGTGTACTGGTTGTCCACTTGGTGGAGGGAGGATCGTCTACCACGGGTGAACAAACAAATTGCGACTTGACGTGTTATGTTAAAAAAAGAGGCAAACCATGTGGGGCCTACCTTAGAGGCAAGGCTCTATACACTGGAGTACTTTTGATGTGTCCCGTCAACTCGTAGAATGAGGAGAAGCTTGCTTAGTACGCCGTCTCCCCCGCCCACGGGCACGGTGGCTCGCAGGATGAGGTGAAGCTTGCTTACTACGCCTTACGCCCGCTCCCTCGCCCATGCGCGCGGTGGCTCGCAGGACGAGGAGAAAAATTTACTACTCCCTCCGTTTACTCCTCGTCCCTACTACCTTGGTTATAGAGATTATATCATATTGTTTGGAATATATATGTCCTTTAGTAGATTTCAATATAAACTACTAGTACATACTCCAAACACTGATGTATATAGACGTATTTTAGAGTGTAGATTCACTCATTTTGCTCCGTATGTAGCACTCTCCCTCGCCCCTCGACCCTCGCCCACGTGGTGGACGTGCAACAATTCATTCGGTCTCATATAGCCAGAACGATATATACTGCACTACCATTATTGCTTGACTTCCCGAAGAGGCGAAGTGCCAATCGCAAGGTCAATATTTTGGAGGTGCCAAGCGCAAGGTTATAGGAAAACGAGTAGTAGGTGCCGCATCATTTATAAGTAAAGTTTTTTTTTCTTCAGTGGCACGTACGCAATATGATAGGTTCATATGGAGAGAAAAGGAAACCGCTCACTATATACATAGTCAGGACGGGCCAGCCTACACGGTTGCTTGCTAGGGTTGCTCTCTTCACACTCTCTCGCGCAAAACGACTGTGGCCACATTTCTAACATCCCGGCGGATCACGTCCGCTTGGGGAAGGGGTGGATGCTTAGTGTAGATGCGGTGGCCATCGCCGACGGTGAAAACCCACTGTCGGCACGTCCTGATCAGGGGTCCCCGTCATTCTCTCTCACAAAGCCGGTGAGGTTGCCTTCGTCCCTTGCTCACTACCGCGACGTGGGCAGTTGCCGCCTCCCGCCGCCCTCCTCAAGGTTGAGCTACGTCCCTCAGGTACAACTCCCTTTACAGCCGGCTTGCACCATTGCTCCAGCTGCCCACATCACTCCCTGTGGATATTTCTCTACTTCTTTGCCCCGCACATACCTCAACTGGCTTCTACATACTGTATTTGTGATGAGTTTATGTCTCATCAACTAGTCCCAGTAATCTTATTCTAATCACGCTTGTTCAATTTCTTTGCCACAGGGATGCTCATCTCGATTTTGGTGAAACTGCACAAAATGATCCGATGGTCAAAAGGTTGCAAATTTCATTTATTAGGAAGCTCGAACATTGCCAGCAAATTGAAGCCTGGTCAGGGTTCATGGTTCAAGGGCTAGGGACTGCATGGATCATTTTTTTCTTTAGCTGCCTCTGTTCCAAAATAAGTGTCAACTTTAGTAGTAGTACAACTTTGTACTAAAGTTTGCACAAAGTTGAGAAACTTATTTTGGAACGGAGGGAGTACATATTTGCTATGATCTGTCAATCATTGAGACGCAATAGCATGCATGTTAGTCTCCTTTGTATTTGATGAAATGTTGCAACGGGCAACCTTGGACGCAAGATACATGTAACAGAAGCTGGGAGCTTCATAGCATTGTACAAATTTATCTCGTTGAAAGTGAGCTTTTAAGTCCCATTAACATGTCAAAAAGAAAAATATACTCCCATTATGCAGTAGGAGTTGGCTGATCTTTTTTCCTTACGTGGGATGATCTAAATGATGATGGGAGTTTATTTAGTTTGGCTACCACATTTTTTCATGCGGTTATAGAGTTTTTTTTGTTCTATGAAATCGATAATTTTGCGCAGAGAGATATACCGCTGTTCCGCGCCAACGCGCGAGGACTCATCTAGTGATATTTTGGAACGGAGGGAGTACTACTTAAAGAGTTAGGTGTCGCACAGTGATAGTGTGAGGTGGGCCATGTAATCACTGAGCCTGTGTGTTTTCACTACTCTTGCACGCCTCCGCTATAAGAATGGAGAAAATTGTAATCTAGTAGTAGTAGTATACCTCCTTTCGCCGAAAGCGTGGGACATCCAGCAGTCCTACCACCTGAGTAATAAAGACCAATGGGCCGTCAAATCACATAGACCTAGTAGTAAGTTGGACGGACGAAGCAACCATCACTCTTGCGCCAGTGAGAGGTCGCGTCCGCTCTTCCCGGGCATGAATGCGGCACCGATTCTTTGGAGCGGCGCTGACCGTTTTGGGTGAGAAGCACGCGCGGGCGATGGAGGGGCTTTGGGTGGGCCAGGCTGGTCAGGAGCGGGCGTGGCAGCTGTCCGCATGTCCCTAACGGACACGCCCGAAAACGAGAGGATGCATCAACTCTCGCGGCTAAAATCGTAAACTACACAACATCTCTCTGTTGGAGTAGGTCGATCTGTCGCTCTCTCTAACACACACATGGTGTTAAACACACACACACACACACACACACACGCACACGCACGCACCTTGGTCCCGTTGCACCTTCTAACATGACTTATTACACCTAGACAGAGGGAGTAGTAAGTATACGAGATACAGTGGCACACTGACTTAAGTCGAATACAAGTGCCCAAAATTTGTGTGCATGTTATAATAAGGATTCACTTAAAATAGTACGTGAGCGAACAGAGGGATCAATTGGACAGTGTTCCCGAGCAGTAGCGAGATGTGTGAGGTAAGATACACCACTGGCGCTTTTAATTTTTCTTATTAATTTGTTTGTTTCACCCTCTGACTGGTGGGACCCAACGTACTACATGGAGAGAGGTAAGGTGACTAAGGCTGCATTATTTCTGCACCATTGTGGATAGTCTTACCACCAAAGCCACATGACACGATTATGATTGAAATCCCAATGACTCCCACACACACAAAAAAACATAGCATGCTTGTCACACGAATGCAGGAATGTATAAAAGGTTATTTCCCTCTCGTTGAACATAACGGGAGGGTTGTGTAGCTGGTTAGCCTGTTCGCTCACTCTCAAGCCCTCTCCCGCTGGAGCCTAATCGCTTGTAGTTGCTCTCTTCACACTCTCTCGCCCTCTCCAGATCTAAACAAGACTTCGTTGGCCTCTCTCTCCCCTCACTGCAGCTCAAAGAGCCGACAGGATCCGTCCACCGGGAAGGGAAGGAGGCTTAACGCTGTCGCCGTCGGCAAGGGACTACCAGCGCAGCTGTTCACTTTCCACCCAGCGGCGGTGCGGGAGGGCCTCCGACCCCTTCTTCTACGCTGCCGTCCCATCGCCCACCGAACCACGCCCCAAGAACCTTAAGGTATAATTTACATACTCCACATGCATTGCTCTAGCTGCATGTATACCATGAATCTAGGACGTGGTTCAAAGAGGAAAGGAGTGGGGGAAAGTAGTGGGAAAAGTTGTATATAGCATGAATCTAGGACGTGGTTCAAAGAGGAAATGAAGGGGGAAAGTTGTATAGCATAAATCTAGGACGTGGTTCAAAGAGGAAAGGAATGGGGGAAAGTAGTGGGGAAAGTTGTATCGCATAAATCTAGGACGTGGTTCAAAGAGGAAAGGAAGGGGCGAAAGTACTAGTTCAAAAAGAAAAGGAAGGGACAAGGCTGTAGAGTTTGAGCAGGACTAGATTTGCTGCGCTCACATAGGGAAAGGCGTCTAAAGATAACAAAACTGGGACCAACACAAATATGCTCCTTGGTTGCTTGTTCTTTGTTGCAACAGACTGTGCATGACCACAGTACATCGGTAGATGTACATGGTGCTGGTGCGTCCACTGTCCCGTGCAACTCATTAGCTATTGTTAATCTAAGGCCCTGTTTGGTTAAAAACTCCCTAGTCCATACCTGCTGGGTTCCAGGGACTAAACATGGACTAGAGGTTATTAAATGACATGCTAAAAGACCATGTTACCCCTAGTAATGAACTAATAGAGACAAGGTGCGATGTGTGGCAGGGGCAACTGTTGGAAAAAGTCCCAAAAAGACTCCCTCGGGGTCTTCTTTCTTTAGTCCCAAATGCCCACTTTTAGTCCCTAAAAGTCCCTCCTCTTTGGTTTAGATGGGACTGACACGGAGTTTTTTTAGTCCCTACACCAAAATGTCCCTGTAAACAAACACCCTCTAATAATGCCGCTGGAAAATTGATGCAATGCCACAGTTAAAACCAAATTACATGTTTAACGAATTTTATTGTTAATATAATCTATATGTTAATATTAATCAATGCCACCGTTTGAGAAATGCTACTGTCTTGCTTTCTTTTCCATTTAGATAAGGTAGATGCTTCTTTTTGTTGGCTTCTGTGTCATCCACCGTTATTGACCACTAATTGTTTCCTTTGCACCTCTGTGTAAACAGGGTTATCCGCTTCACCTCGTTGCCATTGTGACCTTTTGTTGCACTGCACAAAACACTTTTGTTTTAAGAGTGTTTTGTGCAGTTCAACCAAAATGTCACACCGACAACGTTGCTTGATTGCTTGATCTTAGTGGAACTGCACAAGAGGAGATCTTACTTCCTATCCGTTAAGGCGAATTTGGTTCAGATCTTCTTCTTGTGAGTTGTTTGAATTCCGCATCATGAGAGGTCAGTACTAGCCTTCTTTCACATGATTCTGCAGTGTGCATTCATATGTTGTGCTACTTGTACGATAATGTTGCTTGATTTTAGTGAACTGCACAAATGGAGACAAGACTTCCAATCCGTATGTGCACCGTAATATCCCATTGAGGTAAGATAATGATATTTCACAACTGCTGGCCTGTATTTTGCCACTTTCATCAGAAAATTAAGTTTAGTACTATACTTGTGCTCCCTAATTGACATGCCAAATATTACATTGAAGGCGAAGCTTGTTTGTTATTGAACCAAGTGATGAAGGGGAAGAACAAGGGGAAGAAAAAACAAAAATCAACTCCCTGTGCTGTAATGAAGCATTGGAACTGTGATGACACAAGTAACGATATAGTTTTGCATCTTAATTTATTGCTATGGCTAGAACGAGAAATTGTTTTGCCACTAATTTGATGCCACTCTTAATGTAATATGTAATTATCTCTGCTTGTGCAAACAGGGATCTTCTTTGAAGATACCATATATTTTAGTGGAACTGCACAAGAAGATGTTGGAAACATTAAACTAATCGAGGAGTATATAGTAAGCATGGCCACCACCGTAGATTGCAATAGATGGTTCTCGAGAATTGCTTCATCTGTATGCTCTACACAATAAGCCTCCTGACAAAGGTTGGTACTCGCCCACTGATTTCATCCATATGATTGAGCTTTGTCATCTCTATTGGTGTTGTGCTACTGTTTAGACACTGTCATGAAAAAGTGGTATTGTCCTTGAGAAGTGCTTCATCTGTGCTGTTTTAAATATTTCCTTTCCTTTTTTTGAGCAAACAGTGATGCTAGCATTTAGTAGTCCTCTTGTCTTTGCACAACAGGATCATCTTCCTCTGAAGAAGAATATGGAGTACGTGAAGTGACTAGTTCCGATTATGCCAGGATGAAGAAGCCATGTCTATATTATAATCGGAAGGAGCAGTTGAAGGATGGTTACATTACTCCCCACAAGACCAAACTAACTTCAGCTCAGAAGGACTGACAAAATCTCCATTTTTTTGCTGTGATGCGGGAGTACAATGTTGTTCTAGGATTCTTTCTGGTGAGTTCCATTTTTCTAAAAGTGTGCTCTACATGGACCATGTATGTGCCTGTTGAAACAGTCAATTCATAGTACAGTTTGCTCTATACTAATCACTTTTTTGTATTTGTGCAAACAGGGGTGCTCAGCTTGATTTCAATGGGAACTGCACAAAATGTTCATGAATACATCGAATCATTCATTTCCACCACAAGAAAGGAGGTGCCGATAAGTTCAAGGTGTTGCAACATATAAGGGCGAAATCATACAAGCTACGCGCGAATTTGGTTGATTTTGGTGGAACTGCACAAAAAGAATAGCTGGTTTATTTAGCACGAGGTGCCATGTCAATGTCTGAACTGATGGCAAACCCTGCCCATTCCACAATCATAGGCATTTGATATTTTGGAATGGGACAACCTTGTCAAATTTTGCTCATTGATTTTAGCAAGACATGTGTTTGATATTTTCGAATGGGACGCCCTTGCTGTCAGCAGCGTCGATCAATTTTTTCTTTATTCTTTAGTTGTGAAGTAAATATTGCCTCTGACATGTGAGTCGCTGAGATGCATAATCATCGATTGTTTTGAATGTTCTCTATGAATTGCCAGGCCTGTGTGTTTGATTGCAATGTACAGAAACGCTAAAAACCTGCTCAAACTCTTTGTACTCCTTCTATTCCTTTTTACTTCGCACATTGTGAAAGTGCATACTTTTTTGTATAAGATTGGTCAAAGTAGAGATACTTTGACTGCAGACAAAACTTGTATGCAGACTAGAAAGGACCGGAGGGAGTACATGTGAAACTGCTGCAAACGAGGTGATCACCCTGGGAATAATGCTAGTACATATTGTTTTGCATGTTCATCCAATGCCAGTGATACAGGAATTCGAACTAATCGAAATAAATTCATTCATACACGGGCGGATTTCATATAAACACGCCAGATTTCATTACATTTCATACATTCTTCAACTAAAAAGGGGTGCGCTAGAGGTATAATTAATTAACGGAAGCTACCCACCTGTGTCCCGCTGAGCCGAACAGAAGCTTCAGTGACTTAACTCCAGGTGCAGTTGCGTAACTGACATGTGGCCTGTTGGGCCCACGTGTCAGTCAGCCAACTGCACCAGCAGTTAAGTAGAAGCAGCGTTATTCTCCAGCAGAACTCCCCGACTCCACGTCGCCGCCAAGAAGCTAACCGGCCGTCAATGGTCAACCTGCCTAGCTTGGTTTCAACAGGAGGGTAGCAGCGGTGGCCTTACTTGGACCCGAGCGGCGGCGACCTACTGTGTTCTACTCTTCCTCGTTTTCTATGTGGCGCGGCCTTGTTGGCAGCGGGGCGGGGCCTCGGCGGAGCCGGCGATGTCCTCCGTCTCGTTTCCGGCGGGCGGCGCCTCAGCGGAGCGGTGGAAATCCTCCCCCGCATTGCTGGCAGGGTGGGGCCTCGACTGAGCCGGCGATGTCCTCTGCCTCTTTGTTGGCGGGGCGGGGCCTCGGCAGAGCCGGCGGTGTCCTCTGCCTTGTTGTTGGCGCCGCGGGGCCTCAGCGGAGCAGGGCCTCATCGACGCCAGCAGAGCGGGGACTCGTCGAAGCCGACATTGTCCTCTGCCTCGTCCTCGGTCTCGCCAAACAGCGCCTCGCCATCTTCATCGCCCTCTTTGCTAGCCTCTTTCTAGGCGGCTGCAGCCTCCGCCACCCGCATGCGGTCCAGCCAGCGCTCGAGGCGGCCCTTGTGGGCGGAGCGGTACGAGTCGAGTAGCGCCTCCTGCTCCGCCCGCTCCGCGGCGATCTGCTCCTTCGCCTGCAGGTGCTCTTGGAGGAGATGGTGGTTGTAGGCGGCGTCGGCCTGCACCTCCCGGAACTGCTCCTGACGCATCTGCCTCACACTGTCCATATATTAGGCATGGGCCTCGCCGATGGTCATGGTGCAATGCACCGGCGAGGATGGCGCGGAGGAGGGGGTTGGCGCCGGATCATCGACTACCATGTTCTCCATTGGGACGTCGTCGTCCTCCGGCTGCCTGCCGGCCAACCGGTCGGCAACAATGGTTGCCATCTCCTTGTGGTCCGTCGTCCACCCGTCTCGAAGAGCGCTGGAGCGCAAGGAAGCCATGGTGGGCAGTAGTGGTGTGGACAGGATAAAGGGAATGGATGCGGATGACTGCGGCTATGGCCGGCGCAACAGTTTATATAGCAATGGTGGGCGGGTGGAGGGACGGACGTGTGGCACCGGAGTAGCTGCCTCGGCAACCGCGTATCATTAATGTGGGCGGCAGATGGACGGATGGACAACACTTGTGTCGTTTGGTGGCGGAGCAATCGCCTGCACCGGGAAGCGGGGCAGGCGGCGCTGACTGTTTCGGGCGGAAAGCATGCCCGGGCAAGGAGATGACTTTACTTGGAGAGGATGACAATGGGGACCCACCAGGTCCATAACCTCACATACGCAAGTGCCTCCTTATTATATATATATATATATATATATATATATATATATATATATATATATATATATGTATAAAACTATACTCCCTCCGTCTAGGCGAATAAGTCGTATTAGAAGGTGCATCACGACCTAGGTGCAAGCAGATTGGTGGAAAAGAAGAATATTTCTCTCTTCTAAACACAACATTTAATCACAGCAGTTAAGAGGATGCCTTATTAGCTACCCATGCAGGCCATCGTAATTCATAGCATGCAAAGCGCTTTTATTTCTTGCCTAATAACCGCATGGA